>NC_090443.1:705543970-705847000 GCF_031143425.1 Pleurodeles waltl | reverse complement strand
ACAAAACACTGCCACACTGGACAATTTGAAACACACATACCTGATACACATACTCACACCACTCCCACATACCCAATACAATATAAAACACACACCCACATCACCCACAAACCCCTACGACCAAAATTGAGAAAGAAGCACAGAGAGAGACACTACAAACTACTACCAAGCATCCACAGGCACAATATACCATCACCCACATCACTTCCACGCACCTCACACAACACACCACTACATATCAGCACACTTATCACTACACACACCACCCCACACATCACACACACCACCCCATGGCACAGCAAAGACACCCCAGGTTCTCGGAGAAGGAGCTCTGGGTCATGGTGGAGGAAATCGTCCGGGTAGAACCGCAGCTATTCGGATCACAGGTGCAGCACACTTCCATTGTTAGGAAGATGGAGCTATGGTGAAGAATAGTGGACAGGGTCAACACAGTGGGACAGCACCCAAGAAATCGGGATGACATCAGGAAGAGGAGGAACGACCTACGGGGGAAGGTGCATTCCGTGGTCTCAAGACACCACCTTGCGGTTCAGCGGACTGGCGGCGGACCCCCACCTCCTCCCCCACAACTAACAACATGGGAGGAGCAGGTCTTGGCGATTCTGCATCCTGATGGCCTTGCAGGAGTAGATGGCGGAATGGACTCTGGTAAGTCAAATCTTAACTATTACATCCCCCACCCTACCTGCATGCCATCACATACCCCTACCCTCACCCTCACCCCATCACTCCAACTCCTCAGAAATGTCCCAACATCACAAACCACACATCCCAACACCAAGCCCTGCATGCAACACCAAAGCATGGACACCCATCACAAAAGCATGCCCACTGCACATACCCATACACCCCCCTAAACCATCATCACACAAGGTCCCACACAGGAATGCAAGCACTGGGGTACACGGTCACCCACCCATTGCACACCATGGCACATGCAGATGTAATAAATATCCTTTTATACCCCTGCAGGACCCCTACCCAACGTCACCGCACAGGAGGGTCCACACATGTCCACACCACCAACAGAAGAGGCCGACAGTGATGACAGCAGCTCTGTCCAACTGGATCTAGATGACCAGCCCGGCCCATCGGGGACCTCGGGACAGTCGGTTCCCATCACACAGCCACAGGCCACTACAGAGCTTCCCCCTTCTGGAAACACCAGCACAGCACCCACCGAGCGGGCCCATACCTCTGTCCCCATGACAAGTCAATCAGCAGTGTGTCCACCACTACAGGGAACCCAGGCTAACCCACTACCCCAACAACAACAGGGACCTGGGGGCAGTGGTAGTGGGCACACGGTCCGGGGGACGAATGCCCAGGAACAAAGGGGAAATGGGAGGGTTGCTGTGTGACAGGAGGAGGACAGGCCAAGGGAACCCACTCTCCACGAGGCCCTCTCCTCCATCATGGGAGCCAACCACCACTCCCAGGAGACAATGGCAACGGTTCTGTCCAAGTTTCAGGAGACCCAGCGCCTGCTGGAGGAACAGTATTTGGGCTTCAGGGAGGAACTCAGAACCACCAATTCCACCCTGGGCACCATCGTAGGGGTGCTGAAGGAAGTACTCAACAACAGGAGGGACACTGTGGCACAACAAGGGGCCCCTGACACTAGCATGGACGATGAACTGCCCACCACCTCCGCCGGCGCTAGTGGACAGGAGGCACCGCCACAGGACCACCACACCGGCACCCCACCACCTGCAGAGAAAGAACCACCCCGCAAACGGTCCCTGAGATCCAGGACAAAGACAGAGAAGGATGCCAAGACCCCTACCAAGAAATAAGACCACCCTGAATGTCATCCTTATTTCACACCTTGTCATCCTGTCCATCCTCAAACTGCCCCAGCTCCACTTCCTATGCCCATTTGGGCAATGCACCTGTGAGACTAATAGACTGGACTTTGCCATGGACATTCCTCCACCATCACCCCTCACCATTTTACAACCCCCTCCAATATTGAGCACTTAAATAAACACCCTTGAAGCACAAAACAATCTGGAGTCAGTCTGTGATTTCGAAATTGTGTATTACCAATTACAGTGACAAAATGCTTTTTCAATAGTAATGTCAACATACCTATGACACACAGCTCTAGTCCATGAGGAAACAAAGCAGATGTCACACTGTGGGACCCACATCTGTGAAATCGTAAGGGAAAGTGACAACTCAGTGACCATACACTGGATGAAAAGGACAGACAGTAGAGAGGTAGTAGTGTCAAAGTACATGTAGTAGGCAGGTTTGTACCCTTACCTGTGTCTCACTGGAAATATTGCAGGATCACCGAGTTCCTGTTGTCCATGTCTTCTTCTTCAGCTTCCTCGTCTTCACTGTCCACAGGCTCCACAGCTGCAACAACACCGCCATCTGGACCATCCTCCTGCAGAAAAGTCACCTGTCATCGCAAAGCTAAGTTGTGAAGCACACAGCAGGCCACGATGATCTGGCACACCTTCTTTGGTGAGTAGAATAGGGATCCACCTGTCATATGGAGGCACCTGAACCTGGCCTTCAGGAGGCCAAAGTTCTGTTCAATAATCCGCCGATTTCGCCCATGGGCCTCATTGTAGCATTCCTCTGCCCTTGTCCTGGGATTCCTCACTGGGGTCAGTAGCCATGACAGATTGGGGTAACCAGAGTCACCTGCAAATGGCGAGGGACAACTGTTAGACACACACTAACCTGTAGGAATAACCCCAGACCCAGGCAACCATTCCCACTGTCTTGCTTCCAGGTGCTCACCTAATAGCCACACATGATGCCTCTGAAGTTGACCCATCACATAAGGATGTAGGCGTCATGCACTGAGCCAGGGAACTTGGCATTCACATGGGAGATGTACTGGTCTGCCAAACACACCATCTGCACATTCATGGAATGATAACTCTTCCGGTTCCTGTACACCTGTTCACTCCTGCAGGGGGGGACCAAAGCCGCATGGGTCCCATCAATGGCACCTATGATGTTGGGGATATGTTCCAGGGCATAGAAATCACCTTTCACTGTAGGCAAATCCTCCACTTGAGGGAAAACGATGTAGCTCCGCATGTGTTTCAGCAGGGCAGACATTCTGGACAACACGTTGGAAAACATAGGCTGGGACATCCCTGATGCTATGGCCACTGTTGTTCGAAATGACCCACTTGCAAGGAAATGAAGCACTGACAGCACCTGCACTTGAGGGGGAATTCCTGTGGGATGGCGGATAGCTGACACCAGGTCTGGCTCCAGCTGGGTACACAGTTCATGGATTGTGGCACGGTCAAGCCTGTATGTGATGATCACATGTCTTTCCTCCATTGTCGACAGGTCCACCAGCGGTCTGTACACCGGAGGATGCCGCCATCTCCTCACATGTCCCAGCGAACGGTGCCTATGAAGGACAAAAGCGAGCACAGAGTCAACCAACTCAGAGGAACGTACCCACAGCTTACACAGAACACAAATCCTAATCCGAAAAGTGGCCTGTATATGTGTTGAGTCTAGGCCTAGGTATGTGTGACGCAGTTAAAAATTAAGCCATGTGGGCCCCTGAAGTGGCGGCTGCCTGAACTCTAAAGTGGGACAATGGGATGTGAGGTAACTGCGCTGGCGTTGTACACCGTCGCGGTAGGCGGTCGAAGACTGCGGCGCAATGCTGCATTGGTTAACATTGGGCCCTATGGGTCCCATGAGCCAATGACGATGTACGCCGGCGGTGACGGTACGCACAGCCGCGGACGTGACCGCCATTTTCTATCTGTTCAATCACTCGATACCTGATCTTCGACAGGAGAGGACCTACACTGCAAGTGCTGCTGTGACCTCGGTCTGGAAGAGACAATGGTTCGAGTGTCTGGGAAAGGGCCCCTGCCTTCACATCGGAGGAGTTGGAGAAACTCGTGGACGGGGTCCTCCCCCAGTACACGCTACTCTGTGGTCCTCCAGACAAACAGGTAAGTACACTGGGAGCATGCTGTATGGGCTACGCCTGTGTGGAGTGGGTGGATGTAAGATGGGGGGGGAGATTGAAGCGTGCATGAAACAACGGTGAGTGCATGTGCCACATGGCAAGGGTAGGGATCGGGGTCAATGACTGTGACGGTGCAGTTGGTAATAAGTTTCTCTTCCCCCAATTCATGTAGGTCAGCGCCCAACAGAAAAAAGATATTTGGCGTGCCATCGCCAAGGACGTCCGGACCCTGGGGGTCTAACACAAACGGAGCACCCACTGACGGAAAAGATGGGAGGACATTCGCCCCTGGAGCAAGAAGATGTTGGAGGCTCAGCTGGGGATGGCCTCCCAACGTGGGAGGGGTGCCCATCACACCATGACCCCCCTGACGTTCAGGATCCTGGTGGTTGCGTACCCAGAGTTGGATGAGTGCTTGAGGGCATCACTGCAGCCAAGGGGGGTGAGTACACTCTCATTCAGCTGATTTTGCGTGCAGTGGCGGTGTCTGGGTGGGGGAGGTGGGCTGTGGGTTTCCCTAGGCCAGGGCGAGTTTAGTAGGCAAGGTCCCTCCGTAAGGCAGGCCATGTGGCACCCCACCCCACCTCTGTAGAGTGCCAAGTACACTTAGTCATGCCCCTGTGTCATCCATGTGTGCAGATGTCGTCCATAGCCTTGTAGGCCATTTCCCAGGGATTGAACAGTGGAGCCCAAGAGCGCGGTATAGTGCAGGGGGCTTCTGTGTCTGTTGTGTCCGCCAACTGTAGCAGTAATGCATGCACTCAACATGTCTTTATTCTGTCATCCCCCCTCCTTTTTGTGGTCTTCCTGTTCTTGTGTGCAGTAGCATCATCAGGCGGAGGAGCAGTGGCACTGGAGCAGGAGGGAGCTGCATCCCACATGGCCCTGGAGGGCGACACTACGGACTCGGAGTTCACCAGTGGGACGGAGGGCGAGGGGAGCTCCACGGCGGGGACAGGAGCTGACACCAGTGACACGGACTCGCCCTCTGATGGGAGCTCCCTTGCGGTGGCGGCAACATCTGTGCCCCCCATCTACAGGTACAGCCACCACCCCCCCTTCCAGCACCGGGTGGAGGTTGTGTGATCTTTTGTGACCCTAGGCCAGGCCAGACATAGCAGCGTATCTCATCTGGTGGCTAGGGGTCTGCAGGGATAATACTGCCTACCTAGCTTGTTAGCATCCACAACTGGCCAGGGCTGTGTGGGTCCCAGGTGTGCTGCAGTTGGCGGTGTGTGCCCCTCCTCATTACTTGATGGCTAGCAATATAAGTGTTGGTGCAGTGTATAGTGCATAGGCCTGTTCCCTGTGTGTGAGGGTGCTGTGTACGCCAACAGTGGTGTGAGTGCAGTCATTGACCTAGTGTATCCTTTGTCTCTCTCCCCCCTTTCTTGTTTTGTCATCCTGCCCATATGTGCATTAGCCTCATCTGGCGGAGGAGCAGAGGCACTGGCGACAGAGGGAGCTGCCTCCCATGGGACCCTGGAGGCAGAGTCCACCGACGCCAAGGGAACCAGTGGGACAGAGGGTGAAGGGAGCACCATGGCAGAGACTGGAAGGGACAATACAGTCTCAGATACCTCCTCTGATGGAAGGTCCCTGGTGGTGACGGACACTTCTGTGACCACCCCAGCTAAAGGTACAGCCGCCACCCCGTACCAGCACCGCCCTCCCAGCAGCCCCTCAGCCAGTCTCCCGTGCCAGCTCACCCAGGAGGGTGGGCATCACCTTCTCCCCAGGCACCTCAGGCCCTGCCCCAGTCACCCCTGCTTCCCTCAGTGAGGAGGCCATTGACCTCCTCAGGTCCCTCACTGTTGGGCAATCTACCATTTTGAATGCCATCCAGGGTGTAGAAAGGCAGTCACAACAAACAAATGCATTCCTGGAGGGCATTAATTCTGGTCAGGTGGCCCTTCAGCGAGCTTTTCAGACTCTGGCCTCAGCACTGATGGCAGCCATTGTCCCCGCCTCTAGCCTTCCCCCTTCAACTTCTTCCACCCAGACCCAATCTCCTGTACCCCAGCCTATCCCAAGCACACCTTCAGACCAGCATGCACACACGTCAACACACAAGGGAAGCTCAGGCAAACATTAGCACCACACATCCCACAGGCACTCACACAAGCATCATACACATGCAGACACACCAACATCCACTGCCTACACTGTGTCCCTCTCCTCCTCGTCTCCCTCCTCCCTCCCAATCTCGTCTACACTCACACCTGCATGCACTACATCTACAGCCACTACTGCCATCACCAGCACACCCACTACCACACCCAGCTCACGTGCAGTCACCACCCCCACTACCATTCACACGTCCCCTGTGTCCTCTCCCAGTGTGTCTGTGACACCACCTCCCAAGATTCACAAACGCAGGCACACACCCACCCAACAGCCATCCACCTCACGACAGCCTACAGCGCATGCACCTTCACCCAAAGTCACCAAACGAACACCTCCCACAACCACAACCTCTTCGTCCACTCCTAAATCCCCTCCAGCTACCCGTCCCAGTGTCTCCAAAAAACTTTTCCTGTCCAACCTTGACCTCTTTCCCACACCTCCCCCACCCTGTCCATCTCCTAGGGCCGACTCTCCAGGTCCCAACCTAGCACTTCAGCCACAACATCTCCGAGACCAGTGGTGCCTGTAGTCACCGGAATCTGGAGTGCAGCAGCCACAAGGGCAGCCAGTGTGGTACGGAGCCACAGCAAGGACAGTCCCCCACCTGTCAAGCATCAAAAGTTGGCCAGTGCCCAGCGGGAGAGGGGGAAGACTCCAGCCACCAAAGCCGCTCCCAGGGGTCCCGGTGGGAGAGTGGAGTCAGCTGCGACACCTTCCAAGGGGGGGAAGGGCCACAAGAAACCCGGCAAGTCTGAGAAGAGCAGCAAGGCGGAGGAGACCGTTATCATCCCTGCTGCCCAGGAGGCCATCGCCATCATCCCCGCTGCCCAGGAGGCCACCGCCAGCACCTGCCCTGCTGCCCAGTAGGCCACCGCCAGCACCTGCCCTGCTGCCCAGGAGGCCACTGCCAGCACAAGCCCCGCTGGGCTAGAGAGGACTGCCAGCACAAGCCCCACTGGGCTAGAGAGGACCGCCAGCACAAGCCCCGCTGGGACAGAGAGGACCACCAGCACAAGCCCCGCTGTGACAGAGAGGACCGCCAGCACAAGCCCCGCTGGGCTAGAGAGGACCGCCAGCACAAGCCCTGCTGGGACAGAGAGGACAGCCAGCACAAGCCCTGCTGGGCTAGAGAGGACCGCCAGGACAAGCCCCGCTGGGCTAGAGAGGACCACCAGCACAAGCCCCGCTGAGCTAGAGAGGACCGCCAGCACAAGCCCCGCTGGGACAGAGAGGACCGCCAGCACAAGCCCCGCTGGGCTAGAGAGGACCGCCAGCACAAGCCCGCTGGGCTAGAGAGCACCACCAGCAGCTGAGTCACTGCAAAGGAGCCCGCCACCTCAAGCACCGCTGAACAGGGCACCGCCGCCTCAAGCACCGCTGAACAGGGCACCGCCGCTACAAGCACCACTGAACAGGGCACCGCTGCCACAAGCACCGATGAACAGGGCACCGCCGCCTCAAGCACTGCTGAACAGGGCACTGCCGCCTCAAGCACCGCTGAACAGGGCACCGCCTCCTCACCGCTGGACAGGGCACCGCCAGGCTGAACAGGGCACCGCCGCTACAAGCACCGCTGGCCCATGAGCGCCAAGGGCACTGACGCTACTGAGTCCGTCACGAGCAGGATTAAGCAATCTGGGCACAGAGCCCCCTCCAGAACCAGTGGAGACTGTCATCCACTACCTCTGTCCTTAGCAGGATGAAGCACTCTAGGCACCTTGCCCCCTCCAGAACCAGTGGAGACTGTCATCCACTTGTGAGACTGTGGCTTTGCACTCCCCGGGATGGAACAGTGGGCAATCCACCCACTGTAGAGACTTGTGAGATTGTGGCTTTGCACTCCCCAGGATTGAACAGTGGGCAACCCACCCACTGTAGAGACTTGTGAGACTGTGGCTTTGCACTCCCCAGGATAGAACAGTGGGCAACCCACCCACTGTAGAGACTTGTGAGACTGTGGCTTCGCACTCCCCAGGATTGAACAGTGGGCAACCCACCTACTGTAGAGACTTGAGAGACTGTGGCTTTGCACTCCCCAGGATTGAACAGTGGGCATGTGGCCCTCTCATGGATTTGACGTTGTGCACTCAACCGGCTGAGGTGCCCCCCCTTCCCTCCCCCTGATGTGCCTGTTTTCTTGCTCTCTGATGCCCCTGCAGTGTACTCTCCATCATGGTCGGGGATCTTGTGTGGGCCTCGCCCATAGCGTGTGGGCCCAGTGTTCCACGGACTTCATTGGAGCACTACCTGGTCTACTAAGCTTGGTGTATATTTTGTTTATGCTATATATATTTATGTTTGCGTACTTGATTTTAATATAGTACAATGGTTCCACTCATTTCCGTTTGTCTTTGCATTCTTCCGGGGGGGTTGGGTGGTGTAACTATAATGTATAAATATGTATTAGTGTGTGTGTTGTCGTGGGTGGGGGTGTTGCATGTTGCGTGTGAGTGTCCCAGTTTTTTCCCTCCCCTGTGTCACCGTTGTCTTCGCCGCCGGCGTTCGTGCTCCTGGTAGAGGAGCAAGAAGATGAGGGCTGGCAGGATGTGCAGCTCTGGTTCATGGCGTCCGGATTCCTCGTGGGGTGTGTAGAGGTGAGCATTTTCCCTTCGATATCCTGTTTCTGCCATGTTTATGTCTGCGGTGAATCCGCCCCGGAAAAGGTGGCGGATTGGTAGGTTGTGATACTGTGGGCGGTACTTTGTCTTTCGCCTGTCTGTTGGCGGTGACCGCCAACATGTTTGTCTGTACTGCTGTGGCGGTCGGAGTGTTAAAGTGGCTGTCTTTGTTGGCAGTTTCCACCACGGTCGTAATTCCAATTTTTTTACCACCGGCCTGTTGGCGGTCTTACCGCTGCTTTAACACCGTCCGCCAGGGTTGTAATGACCAACTTATTCTCTGTAAAGAACTCCTTGTGCAGTGAAAAATCGATGCACAGCCTGCCGGAAAAAACACACAGCCTGCTTAGTGTCTCCGCATCGCCAAACCGGAACAACGCAGCCTAGCTCCCCGAGTGGAGATCAACACAGAGCCAGCATTGCGTCTGGAGCTTCAACTCACAGACCACTGGATTGATGCATTGCCAACCCTGAACAACGTAGCCTGACTTCCTGCGTGAAGAATCAACACAGCGTCAGCCGTGCGACAGAATCTCTGAGGCATCAACCACCGGAATGACGCTGCCCCTGTGACTTCGGCCTGCGTACCCAGTATTTCTCTGCATCGCCCCTGGACATCAAAAGACCCCACAGCACAAAGAGAATTCAAGCCTGCTCGCCGGAATTCGACACCAAGCCCTTGCGGCGTGGAAAAGAATCGATGCATTGTCTGCGTGCGCCCGGAAATCTGACTCACACCCTTTGTTTTCCACACACACCCCCATCGGCGGTCTCCGTGCATGTCATTTTGATGCAAACCAGGTACTTTGTGCTTGCAAGAGACAATTGTTGCCTTTAAGAACTAAAGGCTATTCTCATTGATATCAAAAGTGATATTTTAACTTGAGATTATCCAATCTTGCTTGTTTTGACCTTAAATTAGTCAGATAAATATCTTATATTTTTTCTAAATCTGTGTGGTGTCTTTTTGTGGTGTTTCGCCTGTGTTATTGCATGATTTATTGCACAAATGCCTTACACATTGCCTTCTAAGTTAAGCCTGACTGCTTAGTGCCAAGCTACCAGAGGGTGGGCACAGAACAATTTGGATTATGTGTGATTTACCCTGACTGGAGTGAAGGTCCTTGCTTGGGCAGGGGGCCACCTGACTGCCAACCAAGGACCCCATTTCTAACATTACCCATGATAGTTCTATATTTCTTTGTCCAAAAGCATCCATAAAGATCCTTATTTCTGAGAGAGCAAATATACTGTTGCTTTTCTGCTCTGGCAACATAAGGCATTCTACTCAGGTGACATATGGTGTCTGGTTTCTAACAATATGAACTCATAATTTCTCGTGACAGTGTACCACAAACCAATATGTTGTAATAATGGGGATTCGTTTTTAAGCATGTCCCTGTGGCGTTTTCCTTACAGGAAGGAGTGACACGTGCTCCAGACCTCACACATCAGATCCACGGAGGCATCCTACGAACAATTAGTATGATATATTTTAAATTATATCTTAGATTCCCTGGAGTAACACTTATATTCATACTAATAGCTTCAAATCTTAAGTTGCAAAAAAGGCACAAAAAAAATCTACTTGTTATTTTCCATTTGAATTTGCATAAATGCCATGGATTCTGCATGTAGTAACCCCTTTAGTGCTGCATGACGTTACTATAGATTTTTTGTTTCTAGCTTCCTGTACTTAAGATCCTATTTGTCCAGGTCTTAATATTTTTGGGATTTTTGGATGTTGTTGGACCTGACAGTCTTAGGGTAATCATCCCTGAAATGTTTTCCCCTTACTCCTCCATATTTGTTTATCTAGTTTTTGTGTACTTCATCACTGCTACCCAGTGCTAATGTATGTGTGCTCACTTAAAACATGGTTACATTGGTGTACTCCCAGTTGAACTACTTAATTTACTTGGATGTCCCTCGTCAACTGTTACTACCCTAACCAGGGCCTGAAAAGTAAATGCTACTATTTGACCTGGCATCCTTGGTGCAGTCTCTCATGTCTTTTTTGCCTGTGCTTCCTATGTTTTGACTGTGTGCTGGACTTTGTTTTTGCTTGGTTTTGGTACCCTGGGCACTTTACCACTGCTGACAAGTGCTAAAGTGCAAGTGCTCCCTGTGTAAATTGCATGTGTAATTGGCTTTTCCATGATTGGCATATTTGATTTACTAGTAAGTCGCTAGTAAAGTGAACTAGAGTTGCCCATGGCCTGTAAATCTAATTCTAGTAGTGGGCCTGCGGCACTTGTTGTGCCACCCACATGGGTAGCCCTCTAAACATGGCTCAGACGTGCCACTGCTGTGTCTGTGTGTGCAGTTTTAACCTGCCAATTCGATCTGCCAAGTGTACCCACTTGCTAGGCCCAAACTTTCCCTTTTTATACATGTAAGGGACTCCTAAGGTAGGCCCTAGGTAGCCCCATGGGCAGGGTGCAGTGTATGTTAAATGTGGGACATATGCTGATGTGTTTCACATGTCCTAACAGTGAAATACTGGCAAATCCTGTTTTCACTGTTGCAAGGCCCATCTCTCTCACAGGTTATCATTAGGGCGGACTTTAAATAACATTAAACTGTAGTTTCCCTTTGGGAGCAGACCGAGATCTGGAGTTTGGGGTCTCCAAACTCACAATTTAAAAATACATCTTTTGGAAAAGTTGGTTTTTAAATTGTGTGTTTGAAAATGCCACTGCTTAAACCATTCTGTGACTCTGCCTGCTTGTATATTCCCTGCCTGGGTCAGCTGGTAGTTGGGCAGTTTGTGAATCTCTACTAGACAGTTACACAAAGGGAGCTGGGGAGTAGCCTGCATGTCCTGATGGACCATCTGGGCTAGAGTTGAGGGAGAAGGGGTCACTTACACCTGAAAGGGCTGTGCCTGCCCTCACACAATGCAGTCTCCAGCCCCCAAGGCAGTATCTTGTGAACAACAGAGACTTTCTTTTGAAGTCTGCCTGCCTCAAAGGCAGAAACAGGTATAACTAGTAGACACAAAACTGCACATTTTTGGATTACTTCTGGATTCAAGAGGAACCTCTGCATGGAGAAGAGCTGAAGAGATGGAGGAGTACTGCCCCTTTTCCTGTGACTGTGCTTTGCTGAGTTGGCCTGCAGTTGCTGCTCCTGCTTGAAAGAGGACAAAGACTGGACTTTATGGTACATTCCTGTTTGTGAAGTGTCTCCAAGGGCTTGAACTGAGCTTACCCCCCTGTTCTGAAGCCTCAGGGCCATCAAAGACTTCCTCTGCCAGCACCTGGACTCTCTGCTGGGACTCCTACCCTGCCAAGTGGTGCCCAATCCAGTCCCAGGGTCATTGACAGGAGAAGATGATGGAAAAACAAGAAGAACCAATTACACTGACTTCGGATGACGTGCTGACTGATGCCTCTGCAGGATCCTGTGACGTTGCCTGCAAATGAAGTAGTGGTCCTCACTGGAGTGCGATGACCCTGCAGGCCAGACGCTGCCACAGTCTCCCTGAAGTCCACGACTCTATGAGTCCCGAAGTGGCATGTCACCAATGTCCGTGACTCTCGACTCTGCCGGAACTGTAAGGATCCAATGCTTCACACTGACACCACCTCACCTCCACAACTCTACAGTAAGGACCCATGCCTAACACCAACGTCTCTACTCCTCTGCTCCACAGCCCCAAAGCTAACACCGCAGTGAATCCGGCGATGCCTCGATCCCCGACTCCGTGCACCAGCTTGTTTCTTCATTTTCATAAGGTACTGTACCTGGGGGTCCGTGCGACTCCTTAACTGGTGCCATTGGTGTCAGATTGTTGGGAACAACTTGGTCACTATGCCATTATATCACCAAATCAAAGCATTTTTGTTTCTAAGCGCTATATTGAAGTTTAATCTTTAAAAAAACATAACTTTGCTGGTGTATGTTGGATTTTTGTCATTTTGGTCTTGTTTGATTTAGATAAATATTGGCTATTTTTCTAAACTGGTGTGGCGTCCATTTTATAGTGTTTTCACTGTATTACTGAGTGTTTTGATAGAAATTGTTTACACATTGCCTTTGAGATAAGCTGACTGCTTGAGCGAAGCTACCAAAGGGGGGAGCAAGGGTTGTCTTAGGAGCGTAACACCCTTACCCTGACTAGGGTGAGTGTCCCTGCTTGGACAGAGTGCAAACTGACTGACAACCAGAGACCCCATTTCTAAGAGTCCCCAGAATTTATTGGGACACCATTTAGTGCCTGCAGTCTGTCTCTGGGTCACATGACTAGTCACAGTTGGCAGCTGGTCTTTGTGTACTCGTCCCAGACAACCACACACAATATGTGTGACTGGATGGGCCATCACTGGCAGGATAGGGGCGGAGCTGAGAAAAGCCCTACTTACACCTGAATAGACTATGCCCTGCCTTCACATATATGATTGCATACCCCAAGTAGTTAGTCTGGAGTCAGGGCAGTGGAGGCGGAAACCTGAGCATTTCAAAGTGAAGGCTCTAGAAGCATCCCCACTTCAAAGGAGGCACCATGTATTAATATTGGACCTTAGGACTGGTGCCCTGCTGTGCTTACCTGCTGCCAACTTGCCTAGTTGAGAAGGCCTGGACCTGCAACCTTTAACCAGGACCACCAGAGTGACTCCAAGAGCTAGACTCTTCTAACCAGCACCAGGACTCTGTAACTGTGAGTCCTACCCTGCCAAGTGGTGCCACCCCAGTCCTGGACCCTTGGAAGTGGGCTTGGAGGTGCTCTGAAAGTCCATCTGTCGACCCAGCAGAAAGATGTATCTCTTCTGCTGCACTGTGCTGCCCCGAGCAGAACCAACTCATTGCCTGTGCTGCAAGGACTCTCCGAGCACAAGGACATTGCATCGCCTCGCAGCCTGTAGCCTCATCGAAACCCTCAAAATGATATGCATCTCTGATGCAGGGCCTCACATCACAAGCCCCTCATTGACGGCATTCTGGACAACTGAACCTGCAACCTGCACCCAGGTCCATTAGAGTGACTTCATGAGCTAGTCTCTTGTAACCAGCACCTGTACTCTGTAACTGTGAGTGCTATCCTGCCAAGTGGTGCCACCCCTGTCCTGGACTCTTGGAAGTGGACCTAACGATGCTCTGCTAGGCCATGTATGAAACTAGCAGAAATTACACATCTCCTCTGCTGTGCGGAGCAACCATGAGCAGATCGGATGCATTACCTCTGCTGAGAGGACTCTTCCAGCATTATGATTTTGCATCACCCTTGCACCCTCTAGCCCCATTCTTGAATTATTGCTGTACAACAAATCCTTGACACAGGTCTTCACATCGCAACGTGCCTCTATGACAATGCAGGTCGTCGCATGGAAGCCTTGCAGTTCCCCAAAACGCTGCAACCTGGGATTCGCATCACCTCCGTTGCTCGACGCATCCTCAACACTAGACCTTACTAGACCTTACAATGCTCCCCGATAGGATTCAAGGTACTTTTGTTCAGCAGGCCTAACTGGGACCCAGTAGCCAGCCCACTTTACATCAAGGTTGGCCTGAACTTATCACAGCTGAGTGCGACCAGATTTTCACAGTTGCGCTTTGTGGCTTTATTTTCACTGAAATCTTGAAACTTGCATACCGCCAGTTCTACTGATTGGATTTTTGTCAATTTGGTCTTTAATCAGGTCACTAGGCATCTGCTGGTTTACAATACATGTAACGGGAAGAGCTAAGCCACAGCATTCAAGATCTTGACTGTGTCACAAATAGCTTCCAGACATGCTGTTTCGGGTTCCGCTGGTTTAACCAGATAGTAAGGTAATTGGAGGAGACAATAAGAGAAACATCTTCATGGTCTTCATAGTCTTGAAGGACTATTAAGCAAATTATTGGAAGCTGTGACTGTGGGCAGTTGAGTGGTAGTCACCTTTGGAGTGAAGCACAATTGTTTTAAAAGGGTGTCAAACATTATTCTTTATGTTTTCTTGTTTTAATTTTGTAATGACATGAAGGGAGGGGTGGAGGTACTGACACTGCATGTCTTCAACTAACATTAGCAAAATTAATCACACATAGGTGCGATGTCAGAACAATCCAAATCAATTATTTATACAGATGGTCAATTATCCTAGGTTACCTATCCAAGGTCATAAATGAGGAAGGCGGACTCTTTCTACCTGGCTAGATAATACTGCCAAGGTGGACTCAACCTCACATTTTGAGGGAGGTCTCAATGAAGGACATGTTGGTAGATGGCAGGATCCAGAAAATATAAAAACATCTTTAGGAAAATGCAAGGGCACTGCCTTTTATTGGTGGGTACCCATGGTATGATGAAAAAGGAATCAGTCATTGTATGATTTATAGGTTACATGACCCAAGAATCCCCTATATTGCTGACATGTTTCAGCCTTATTATATTACAATGAATGCTACAGGGCTTTCATCTGATCTAGAATGAGTTCACTGCTCTATAATCTCTCACTCTACATACCAGCATGGGAATGGAAATGCCCTACCTTCTTCAGGACGCTATGTCAAACCTAGTATGAAATCCAAAAGTAATACATTACGTTTTGTGTACTATATATACAAAACTGAGAAAAAACAATGAGTACATCACTGCAAACAATCACTGAATGCTTCCAATAACTCATTTAAAAGTCCTTCAAAACCATGAAGATTTATCTTTTAGGGTCTAATATAACCCGACTATCTTGTTAAACCAGCAGAACCCTCAATAGGATGTGTGGATGCTATTGGTGACACATTCATGAACTTAAATGCTGTGGCATAGCTCTTTCTATTACATGTATCTCAAACCTGCAGTTGCTCATTGTTCTGGTTGGACTGTTTCACTCATGGTTGTAGAGTTAGATTTGAAATGAGGTTGAAATGTATGACAAGAACGTTTTAGCATATTTGTTAAGTAGCATTTACTTGCTGTGATGATATGTTCAGTTGTTTTTTTGTGTGGCTGTGAGAAATTGGGTTGTTGGTTGAGGAGGGGTATGAGCCATTCTCAAGCAACAGCCACATTCCTTGTCAGGGGGAGCCCCAAACAGTCATTAAATTAACCTGTGCTTAACCATCTGGTAGCCTGGCAAAAAAGCAGTCATGCTTAACTAAGAGGCAATGTATAAAGTATGCATGCAGCACACAAACAGCAATAAAGTGAAAATATAACACAAGAAAATCCCCACATCAACTTAACGGATTAGAGTAACATGTATTACATTAGTTGACACCAAAATGGCATAAATCCAATCAGAAAAATCAGAGATATGCAATTTCAAAGATTTGGGTTATTATAGAACCAAAAAACACCACTTCTGACCATCTGGTTGTGCTAGACCAGTGAAAAGTTACAAGTTCAGGCCAACCACGATGGAACACGGGCAGGATGCAGGGGCCAAAAAAGTTTCCTTTCTAAAGTCCGCCACAAAGATTTCAGTTAGTGGTGGAGGAGGCTGTGAGGAGCACATTGGGGGTGCTTGTCACTGTATCAAGAAGAACAGGACTGGCATCACAGACAGTCATCGCTGTAGTGCGAAGATCCTGTCCGGCACCTCCAACGGTTGTTGCTGGAGTTGCACGTTGGTGGTCACTGCAGGCTGTTGTCTCTGAAGTGCAGATTTTTGTGTCACCACGCATTATTGATGTTTGCTGTATAGTAAAAATTTGGGTTTATCAGAGCTTCCCAACGGCGGTCATCATGGAAGATGAGATCTCAGTGTGAACTGACCAAAATGTAGGGATTGCTTCCTTTTCTTAAGAAGTGTGCACTGTGATGCCAGCCAAGGGTCCACGACCTGTGGAGACATCTCTCAGGGATCAGGGGCTCACTCTAGCAGAGGCCATCAGGGCTCAGACAGATCCAGTTGCAGGTCATGGCAGGTCCTGCTGAAGCAGATTAGCTGGGCAGGAACAGGGAGGCCTCTGGTGCTTCTCGTGTCCCTGTAACTCAAAATAGGAGGCCAGCCAACTGACATTTATGGTCTGATTTATACTTTTTTTGTGCTGCATTGGCATCATGCTTTGACGCAAAAGCAGCACAAACTTACAAAATACAATTGTATTTTGTAAGTCTGCGCCACTTTTGCATCAAAACATGATGCTAAGGTGGCGCAAAAAAAGTATAAATCAGGGCCTTAGAGTCACTCAGGTGAGCCTGGTATGAAGGGAGCAGGTCCAGCCTTCCTTCTCAGACAGAGAGCAGGTGGACCTCAGGCTAGCAGGGGGGTAATCTAGCAGCAGGTCAGCCCTTCTTCTATAATGTTCATAGGTTCAGGAGTGTAGTTAAGAGTGGGTCTGGAGGTTTTATTTTTATACCTGATGCCAGCTTTTCAGTGGAAGAAGCTTCAGGAGTTCTCAACCTACAAATGTTTCTGGAATATCCTTTCTTCCTGCTCAAGCTCCAAGAGTTCTGATTTGACAAAAGGCTAGTGTGAAGTTCTTTTTCAGTGTGCTGAGGCAGCTCTTTTGAACTGTAAGTGGGGCAGGGAAGAGCTCCGTCCCAACCACAAACTCATGCTCACATTGAACAATACTTAACAGCACAGACCAAACTACTTGACTCATACCTATTATCAGTTACTAAACTTAGAGCACTAACATTACACCTTCACAGTTCTCATCCACCTTTGACACACAGCTCAAATACATACTACACAATGCCTCTGCTACAAAGTACCATCACCTTTTCTCCTTAACAACAACGCTCAACATAATCTCAACACAATACATAATAACACCAGTCCCCTGTTAGGTCTTTTACAGACACACACCCTCTCACAAAGACCCCAATAAATCTTAATTATTTGAGCAGTGCCTTCTGTCCCCAGAAATAGCAGATATCCACGGTAACAATTCCATGAATATGTCATCCTCTCTTCGAGTCCTATTACCAGTTAGTTCCCAAAAAGAAGTTTCATGGAGCAAGTGTTCAGACTTATGACAAAAAGAAAAATACAAATACCAATCTGGACCCAACCTACTCAGCCCTCGATCATCAATGTTATATGCTGAATATTGCTCAAACAAAGAGGAAAAAAGTAATACAATATTTTTGACCTGCCGACTGACACAAAATTACACAGACTAGTGAATAGGTATACCTGTTTGGGAGAGGTCATGGCATGAATACTTCATGAAGCAATACCATCAGCAATTTGAAGCATTACCTACAATTAGCAAGGAAAGAAAAACATTGTCAAAGAAACAAGAAATGCCACCAAAATGTACAATTTTATGATAGAAGGCTGCAAAGCTCTTAAAATCAGATGCAAACTCAAGTCTACTTTCATCTGCAATTTATTTTCTCCTTTACTGACCTCCACCCAACTACGGAGCGTCTACTGATGCTCTATTAGATGCAGTAGCAAGATATCACATACTCCAACCTACATTTCCTGGTAACTTAAACCTCTGGAGTAACAAACCAAAATGCCTCAATGAAGTCATGCTATCTGGCATTCCCACTTGCAAATCATGCCAGATTATCAATGATCCAACCCATGTAGCCGGGCATATATTAAGTCACATTTTCTGCAACTAAGATCTATTAAAAACCATCAAAACTCCCATATCACCTTGACTAACCACCATCTCATCGCCTTCTCACTATTCACAGATCCCTGATGGACCCTTTTCTTGGCACTCTTATTGAATAAGTGATAATTCTCAAAACCTCCCAGTTCGTAGAAGACCACTCTCTACTTTCTAACTACCACACAGGATCCCACCGGGAAAAAGCGCAGAATCAACACTAATCACTATGGGGAAGACTTGAAAATTAAAGTTGACAAAGACCGTGCTGCAGCACTTCTCCTTCTGGACTTTTCAGTGGCATTCAACATGGTTCTCCATGAAACCTTAATTCTCAGGTTCAAAGAACATGGCATTCATTATAAAATCCTTAACTAGATTTCCTGCAATATACAAGACGATTTTCATGCCTCCTTTCTCATCGAATCTCTACAACACATAAACAAGATTTCCCCAAGGATCTTTTATCTCGCCTCTTTTGTTCAAATTATGAATTAAACTGTTACCGGAGGCAATAAGCAGCTTTACACATAATATTCTGCAATTTTGTGGATGACACAAAAATCATTCTCTAACTGAAATACCCTAAATGCGTAGGTAAAATAAAACTAAATTTTCTCAAAGCTAAACACCATTGGATGTATGGAACAATTCTAGGATAAGCACATTGAAAACTAAAGTACTCACTTATGGAAAATTGAAAACCTAGGAACACTTAAACTTCTTCCGGACGAACTAGAAGAAGCACAAACAAAATTATCTATGGAGGTATATTTTCTTACAATTGTCATGAATTCAACTCTGTGAACTCACTTTTTTCCATTTTGCCAGATCTTCAGTTTGTACAAACAAATCAAGCAATGTCATCTCTCATCCTCTAAAAATTGGGCAATGCAAAGTACTATAACAGGGAACTCCATTTTCAACCATAGAAAACTCAAATTCAGAACTCATCCACAAGACTTTTTTTCATGTCAAGGAGAAAAAAACGCCCATCTCCCCTGTTCTCAGTGCTCTCTGCTGGTTACTGGCCACAAGAAAATCGTCATTCACACTGTTTTGTATCACCAACAAGGAAATAAACAGCAAAGGTCATGAATTCCTTCAAATGAAAGTCAACAAATATTCTGAACCCAGGACCTTACCCTGCAGGCTTAATACACAACCTAACATTCCCACTTACAGAGTACTACTTTTTGCATACAGACTGACAAATTATAAAACTGCTTCCCAACAAAAATAAAAGCCACTGAAAACCATCTGGAATTCAGAGGACTGTTACAATTTTTTTTCTCCAAACTGCTAATAATGGACATCTTATTGTGCCATCATAGTGAATGCAGAATGCACCAAACTAAATCCAGCTGCTTTGGCTAACTTGACAGATGCTTAATCCAACTTGTCAAAGACCTGAGAGAATGCAACCAAGGCATAATCCTAGTGTCTGCCAAAAATATGCAATATAGCACTCTAGCACTTGCAAATATTGTATTTCATTGTACAGGTTTGTATCCTCAGATTGCATTCTATTGCCAAAAGCCTTCCCCAACTACATTCCTAAAACCATGAATGAAAAACTGCCTTTGAGTAAAACTTTCAATTGTTCTCTCTTCTTTCATTCTTTCAAATTACCATCTCCTTATCTTTCATCCTTTTCATGCGTCCCTTCTCTGAATACAGCCTACTTTGTGTCTCTTTATTGTATTTCTGCAAATTGTTCATGTCTCATTTCACAGATCACAACCACTCCTTCACTGAAACCATATCCTTGTAACCTAACAATACCTAAACTCATCTAGCCTATTGCGCCTGCCTATCAGCCCCACCATCCCTTTGATTGAGTTCACTTAGCCACCTCTGATGAACACACCTGGCTTACAAGACTGATCTTAATAACCAACAATAGTCAATAACCTTTGGATTAACCACTTACCTTCCTTTCTGGAGTAGCATGATATTCACCATAAAACTCTTCAATGACTCATTAAGGGAAGCAAGCATTATAGAAATCCAAATGCAACCCAATACAATACAATAAAGCTCCTCTGAAATCATACTGTTCATCTGGGTCTTTCATAATTAGTTCTGGTCATTTGTGCTATATAAAGCAATAATCCAAATAATTAAATACATAAGCAATAAATAAATAAATAAATAGTCACTTGGCTGCAGCGCTGAGAAATCCTAGCTATTATCCCAGACCAAATAGTGGATTTCGCTCCTTAGACCGATGGACCGACACAACATTGATTTGAGAGGATGTCAATAGCATACGCCATAATCATTACAATAAACAATAATAAACAAGAAATTGAGAATCTGATTACAGTGCAATGTCCACACCAGTTTATTAAGAAGATTTGTAAATTTATGTCCCTATATTAACAATGCTAAAGTCACGAAAATAATTCTCAAACACAAATGATACATATAAAGAATCATTAATGGCTGGTTGGAACGCCTTATATATCTGAGTTAAATCAAGGCAAGTAAACAAATTAACTCAAGAGTTATGACACAACTTAATAGCAGAAATATCTGTGCCAGTGAGATAATATACATTGAAGCAATAGATCAGAGAACGTAGACACGAATCATGACCATGTGAAGACAGACTCCCTCTCTAACTACTAACTAACATTAACATGTTGGGCTTCGTGTAAACGTTTTAGAAAGACAAATTTAGAAAACATACTAACTAGGGTTATATCAAAAATAATATTATCATGCAGCAATTGGTTAACGAGTTACAGCTGGTACCTGTAAAACAAAAGAAACATAACAATTTGCATTACACATTACCCATAAGATCAATGAATAACAACAGGAATCACTTCAGCTAGGGGACACCATGAGTCGGAAAGATTGCATCAATCTACTTCCCCAAAATCTGCAAATATCTGAACCAAAGAATAAGTGACAGAGCATTAAATTAATTCTCCCAAAGCCCATGATTGGTCAGGACATGAGGTGTTATACATTCAACCAATAAAACTTCTGTTAGATAACTAAAAGTTACACATTTGTAGAACACTAAGGGGGTCATTCCTAGATTGGCGGGCGGCGGTCGCCACCCGCCAAGCGGGAACCGCCAGAAGACCGTACCGCGGTCAAAAGACCGCGGCGGTCATTCTGAGTTTCCCGCTGGGCTGGCGGGCGACCGCCAGAAGGCCGCCCGCCCGCCCAGCGGGAAACCCCCTTTCACGAGGATGCCGGCTCCGAATGGAGCCGGCGGAGTGGAAGGGGTGCGACGGGTGCAGTGGCACCCGTCGCGATTTTCAGTGTCTGCATAGCAGACACTGAAAATCTCAATGGGGCCCTGTTAGGGGGCCCCTGCACTGCCCATGCCAGTGGCATGGGCAGTGCAGGGGCCCCCAGGGTCCCCACAACACCCATTACGGCCATCCTGTTCCTGGCGGTGGAAACCGCCAGAAACAGGATGGCGGTAAGGGGGTCGGAATCCCCATGGCGGCGCTGCAAGCAGCGCCGCTGTGGAGGATTCCCTGGGGCAGCAGGAAACCGGCGGGACACCGCCGGTTTCCCGTTTCTGACCGCGGCTTTACCGCCGCGGTCAGAATGCCCCCGGAAGCACCGCCAGCCTGTTGGCGGTGCTTCCTCCGTCACCTACCCTGGCGGTCATAGACCGCAAGGGTAGGAATGACCCCCTAAGTTTTGATTTTCTAACACCTCATTGACGAAATTATTAACTAAACACAATTTACAACAATTTCTTCTTCTCTTCCATCTCATATGTGGATCCTTTGTTCCATCACGACTAAACTTCATGCTCAGGAAGAGACTTCTGACAATGTTGCATCTACTTCCTTCCTCTTAGTAACATTTTTCTAAACAATTAGACAGTCAAACTCTAGCAATGACCTAATAAATCTGACCTTGTAAGATATAACACAAAGTTTCACTAGGGGTAACTATTTACACTTCTATAAACTATTAAACACACTCTTTTTGAGTAAGCATTGATTAATGTAAAACAATCCCATTATAAGCTAAAGTTGGCCTAACTAGAAAATAAAATGGGTTATGGTGGCCATTTACAAAAGTCACCCGTTTTGTTAGCATTTATTTGAAAATCACACATTAGTTCATCAAAGGCCAGATGTAGCAAAGGGTTTTTCCCATTCTGTGTTAATGGGAAAATGTGTTCGTACATATGGCCCCAAGATCAGTACATATTCAATTATACATTTTATCAGTAAAATCTCTGCTCCTGCACAGGTGACATATGCTAACCAAGCAGCTTCATTTTAGCAACTAATTTCACAGTCGTGCATGCCTTGCAGGTATGTATCATCAACAAACATGTCGATAAAAGGCGAAGGCACAGATGACACGCCTTTTTCAAGTGGACATTCTGAGTCTACTTTATATGTACTTTGCTCACCCATAGTTGCATTAGACATTGATGGGGATTTAATCATGTACTGCTTATTTTGTACATATATCTTCACTTTCTTATCATCACAGCCGCATTATACATTTTTGTAGACGATGTCCCATAGCCGTGATCATAATATAGGCCAGCTGCTTTTCTACGAATAGGGCTGTTCCCAACAGTTTTATTGCAAAAATAAATAATTATCAATATAGGTTGTACTGAAATCGAATTAATATTACTCTTGATTCCAATCGTCTGCCTCCTTTCTTTATTAGTTCAGTAAAGCAGCCGACCCATTTTATATTTTTGCTTAACTAGTGGTGGATGACTCAAAATTGCACAATAAACTTTCTATAAGAAGTAGGATTGTATAAAACATAAAATGTAGAATTCTTCAAAATATTGCTTTAAGGAAACTATCTTTAAATATTTTTATGATGAACACGTCTTCACTAAAAGCTGGATGTACAGAAATCGAAGGGCTTATTATTTGAGTATGTTGAGAGCACCTTGACGCCCCCTATAATTCCTGGGGGCATCCTTTCAACTCACCACAAAAATGGTCAGTCGACTTGAAAATAACTACTTTAATGCAACATATAATAAAGAAAAAATTCTAAACAAACATTAAAGCGTGCACATAGAAAGAACACATGCAACCTCTTTCAAGCCGGGGAGACAATATTGCGTGACTTTAAAAAGTAAAGCAGATTATGTTCATTTCCGGGTAAAAGTGGCGCTACCAAGCAGCCTTTTTCATGTGTTAGTTCAGAAATAGCTGTACAAAGAAACTGTGTGATCCATATTGCGCTACCCATGCCAACTCTTAATGGTATTGCATCCCATTTTCAGAGTTTTCATACCTGGTGATTTAAGGTATTCTGTCATCCGGATTAATATCAGTGGATATACAGAACGGCGGCATTAGGAGATACCTGACCAAGAGTGATTGGCGGTGCTGTAACTACTTAGTATGTCAAAGCTTCAGTGTGCCGATTGATGGGAAATGATGTATAATAAATTAGAATGATCACACATCATTTCCCATCGATTGAAATGCCAAATTCTTGACAGAATAATGAGTTGTGGCCAATACCACTCACTGTCTTACTGGGAGATTGATTGCTCATCCGTCCATCAAGGCGATCAGACTAGCATGGAATCCAAGATGTCGGAGCTGGGACGTATCCATCCTGCGATGTAAATCTGGTAGGTAAAGTTAGTAATTCTTCTGTAAATGTTAACTTGGAATAACTGCAGGAAGTGAGCGAGGGCTACTCACAGAACTACCAACTGTTGTCATGCTCAGTACTACCGTACAAAAAAAAAGGCTGACTGCTCCTAAGCAACGAGCTTTCTGAAGAACCGTGAGAGGCTTTAAGACTGATGGTGTACATTGTCAATAAGTAACAGGTGCCATTTCAGAGTAAAAACTCTATGGTGGATCTGTCGTCTGCTGACAAAACGTAGATAATGGAAGACTTTGAAAGCACCATTTACAAATAACATGTCAAGATATATATATATACCGGCCCACCTTGAAACCCATCCTTGATTAAAAGTTCCCAAATCTGATCCTGTTACGCTTTTGTGAGGGGCTGTCTTGCTTTTTGTTAAGCAGCGTTATCTTTGTGTAGGTAAAATGTGAATATGGATATTTCTTTTGTCATCTACAATCTGACTCACACAGGTATAGGCAAAAAGTTGCAACACACCGAAAACTAATGATCATGCTCACTCACGTGAATACAATCAGTTTTAGCTAATTTGCAACCTGTCCCATTTGTACTTAATCTACACATTTATTATTAACATATCACATACCTATATTGCATATTTGCACTTAATTAGGATCAGCAAATTACCACTATTTAGGTTGTTTATTTTTTTTCTTTTCATCTACTAAAACTCTTTCTCCATGCACCTCCGCACACCTTTTTATTTCTGGACCGAGTAGTGCGTTTTATGTCACATTTTAGCCTATTTATAGAAGGTCAATTTAGTTGTTCCACCTAATGTGCACTGTTTTTTAAAGTAGTACCTCTTGTTCCGAGGTAGAACTGAACAATGTTGACAAAGAACCTTCTGTGCCATATCCACAATCATAAACTGCATGTGCACAACCATGTACAACATTGTTCTGCAAAGACATTTAACTCGTGTATTATTCCTCTTGTCTGACTTTTTCCCTAATGGGCTTGTAAGGAGCAGACCTTTCAAACTAAAATGTTTTTATTCTAAATGTAATACTAGTGCTATTTAGGGCTATGTTAAAGTCAAATTAATCTATAAAGTACCTGATTTAGAGTTTGGCAGACGGATTACTAAATCCTATCTGCCTTATTACAAGAGGGGCAGACAACATATCTGTTCAGTTAGCGATGCAGTAACCATCTGCCAGATTCTAATGATCAAGTATGTGTTAGCAGGGCATAGTTAGTATGCCATGGACAGGTGTGATTGGTGTGTAGTTTGCCACTCACACATGTGAGCCTCAGTTCCGCTGTACATGCTGAACCAGTGGTAACTTTTCTCAATGTTCAATTCTACTTTTCTACACTAACCTCTTTCAGATGCTAATAGGTTTAGGGTTAGAGAAATAGTTCCTCATTTTGTTCTCAAAATGGAAAATATTCGTACATGTGGGGAAACCATTTCATCCCATGCTACTAGTATGATGGTGGATGGGATACATTTCAACCTCAAATTTATGCTACTCCAAGATTCAAGATTTCAAGTAATTTTACACATGCCAATAGGGTGTAACAGTGTACTGAGTATGTTTCAATCAATCAGGGATTTGAAAAGCGCACTACTCACCCGTGAGGGTCTCAAGGCACTGAGGAGCAAAGGGGGAGAAGACGGGGGGAGGTGCTGCTACTGCTCTAACAGCCAGGTTTTGAGAAGTTTCCTGAAGGTAAGGAGGTCTTTGGTCTGGCACGGGTGGGTGGGGAGAGTGTTCCACGTTTTGGCGGCGAGGTGCGAGAATGCTCTACCGCCGGTTGTAGTTCTGTGGACGCGTGGGATGGTTGCAAGGGCGAGGTCGGCGGAGCGGAGATGCCGGGTCGGAGTGTAGAAGGAGAGTCGTCTGTTGAGGTATTCTCGTCCGGTGTTGTGCAGTAATTTGCAGTGCTTAATTTGTAAATAAAAAAGGTGCCAGTGCCCAAAGCCTTCCACAAGCACGCAGCTGCTGCAATTAAATGTGTGAACACAGAATACTCAGGCAGCGTAATCCTGAAGCCATCTCGGGCCTCTTTAATTCATATAAAGCCACTCCCTGCCTCTTCAGCTCACTCTTGCAGCTTTCTACTTTCTCTCTTTGTGACGCTTTTTTTTTTCCCTTCATCCGACTTTCCCATATGTGTCTTTTGCTGGCAGCAAATGCTTGAGGCAGAAGAATAAGCCCTAGCCCTCAAAAATAAGTGCCCGTGCTCAACACCGGAAACAACAAGCACAAATTAAGGACTGCTGCTTTGTGAGCGTGGGTGAGGAGTTTGAAGGTGATTCTCTTGTTGACTGGGAGCCAGTGCAGGTCTTTCAAGTTGTCTGTGATGTGGCAGTGGTGGGGGATGTCCAGGATGAGGCTTGTGGAGACGTTCTGGATGCGTTGCAGCCTCTTCTGGAGTTTGGTTGTGGTTCCTGCGGAGAGGGTATTGCAGTAGTCCAGCTTGCTGCTTAGGAGGGCTTGGGTGACTGTTCCTCTGGTTTTGGTGGGCATCCATTTGTAGATCTTTTGGAGCATGCGGAGAATGTTGAAGGAGGAGGAGGAGATGGTGCTGACTTGCTGGGTCATGGATAGTGAGGGGTCCAAGTTGAATCCTAGGTTGCGTGCGTGGTCGGTGGGAGTCGGAGCAGTTCTGAGAGTGGCAGGCCACCAGGAGTCATCCCATACGGAGGGGGAGGAGCCAAAGATGAGGACTTCCATCTTGTCGGAATTGAGTTTGAGGCCACTGCTCTTCATCCATTCGGCGATGGCCTTCATTCCTTCATGGAGGTAGGTCTTGGCGGAGTCCTTGGTGAGGGAGAGGATCCGCTGAGTGTCACTGACGTATGAGATGATGTTGAGGTTGTGGGATAGGGCGATGTTAGCGAGCGGGGCCATTTAGACGTTGAAGAGGGTTGGGCTGAGGGATGAACCCCACGGTACGCTGCAGATGATTTTGTTGGGCTCTGAGCGGAATGGGGGAGGCGGACTCTCTGGGTTCTGCCAGAGAGAAAGGAAGTGACCCAGTCCATGGCTCTGCCGCGGATTCCAGCATTGCTGAGGCGTGAGTGTAGGGTGTGGTGGTAGACAGTGTTGAACGTGGCCGAGAGGTCCAGGAGGTTGAGGGCCACAGTTTTGCCGCTGTCCAGTATGGTTCTGATGTTGTTGGTGGCGGCGATGAGGGCAGTTTCGTGCTGTGGTTGCTGCAGAATCCGGATTGGGAAGGGTCCAGGCTGCGGTTCTCCTCTAGGAAGCGGGTTAATTGTCTTTTGACAGCCTTCTCAATGAGTTTTGCCGGGAAGGGGAGCAGGGAGATAGGCCAGAAAAGTTCTTGAGGTCCTTTGGATCTGCCTTGGGTTTTTTGAGGAGGGTGTTGATCTCAGCATGTTTCCAGCTCTCCAAGAAGGTGGGGGACTTGGAGGTGCTGTTGATGATCTTCCGTAGTTGGGGTGCGATGACAGAGCTTGCTTTGTTGAGGATGTGGTGAGGGCAGGGATCAGATGGAGAGCGGTGAACATTTACAGAAAATTGAGATGGTCTTTAGGATTTTACAAAGTCGTAAGTGATAACACGCATACTCCAAAGATTCTGATTTTTTAAAACGAAGATCTGTTATTTGTGAGCACAGATGACAATGTTTGTACCCCAAAGTGAAACCTAGGTACACAGAAAGCTCTGCAAATAGACTCATGTAACTTGCAGGTGTCCTGTTTCCTGACTATTCTTTCTCCTTCCATTACCCTCTAAAATTCACTAGCTGGTGAGGCACACAATGAGGCATATTTACAAGCGCCTTGCACCTCCTTGATCCAGATTTGCATCATTTGTTTTAATGCTAATGTGCCATTAAGGAGGCATTTTTGCTGCGCCATATTTACAAAGTGGTACAATGCATGCATTTCTCCACTTTGTAAATCCTTACGCCACATTATGCCTGTGCCAGGCATAATGTATGCAAGGGAGGCTTCAGGCACTAAGAGGCCTGCAAGAATGGCGCAGTGAAATTGACAAGATTTCACTGTGCCACTTTTGGCGTCATTTTTAATGCCTGCTCAAAGCAGGCATTAAAATTACGCACCCATAGTAATCTATGGGCATCCTTGCACTTTGCTGCTGTAGCGTCAAAATATTTGACGCTAGTGCAGCAAAGTGCCACAATAGCATCAAAAAATTCTGATGCTGTTGGCCTAACGTCCGCCATGGTACACTGTATCATAAATACAGCTCACCATGGTGTCGTTAGGTGCCGGTAAAGTGGGGGACACACGAAACGTGGTGCATCATTATTATGCGCCACTTTCCTGTAAATATGGCCCAATGTATGTTGGGTTCATGTAAGTGAAAAGTGTGCAATGTGCAGTGCCACAGAGCAAACAGAGTAAAGATAGTCAGACTGGTAATCCTAGTAACACTTTTGGATGGCCATTGGTGAAAAAATATATTAGAAATTGTGTTTCATAAACTGCACAAACATGTTCATACAATCAAGTTTAACCAAATTCAGACTTCACTATGTTTAAGAAAATGCTCCACAAATTGTAATCTTGAAACGTAATAGTGATGATTACAAAACATTTTATAAAATGCAGTGGGCTACATAAGTAGCACCAGGGCGGGAATAAATTCTAACAAGCAGAGTTGCCGAGACTGTTTAAAGGACGGGAGGTACTCTCTAAAAGTTAGGACCTCTGAGTTCACGGAATCTACAAGTCTACTCTAACATCCATGTCAGGGATCAAACTGCTAATTAGGGCACATAGTTTAATGCCAGAACAGAGGCACAGACACAATGAACTGTGAAAATTGACAATAAAGGGAGCATTAATTTAGGCGACATTCTATTATGTTACCACAGTAGATTACTAAGAAGGAGGGATACATAGTAGGCATAACAGGGGCTCAGGAGTCCTATCCTTAACCAAGCATTTTCTGTACTCTGACGCCAATATACCATGTCTGATACCAAGATTTCTACAACTGCTTGTACTGAGGAGAGTGAGAAAATAAATCATTCTTTGAACAGATATTATGCAGTAAAAGGAACACATGATCACTAGAGACTATTCCTGTAAATAAACAGGAAGAGGATGCTTATTAAATTTGGTGCCTTGTTCTAGTCCTCCAGGGATAACATTTTTTCTATGTACTAACTTTTACCCTCCTTTGCTGACCCTATATCTGTTGGCTTTTAGGACTCGGTGTACTTTTTCCCTGTTAAGCAGTGATAGCGTGCTTGTGCTCTCCCTAGAAAACATGGTAAAACTGGCTTACACCTGAGTGGTACATTTATTTTACTTATAAGTCCCTAGTATATAGTACTTTATGTACCTAGGGCATGTAAAATGAATGCTACCAGCAGTGGCAGCCTCCGCAAATGTCAAGGTTGGGCAGGTGGATGATGGGGGAAACAAATAAAAAAACACACACTCACTGCTCCTGCCACCCCCTCCAGCCTCCTCGTTCTGCCGCTCTCCTGGTGTCCCAGTGTTAGACTTGGTATCATAGGCATGGTCTTCCTTAACTTTTTGCCTCTTCTTCCCAGGTCGTTTCTGTGTGCTGGACTCTGTTTTTGCTCTTTTGTTTGCTCTGGACACTTCATCACTCCTGAGCAGTGCTAAACTGTAAGTGTTACCAGTATAAATTATATGTGTACAATGGCTTATCCATGATTGGCATATTTGATTTACTAGTAAGTCCCTAGTAAGGTGTACTAGAAGTGCCCAGGGCCTGTAAAACAAATGCTACTAGTGGGCCCGCAGCACTGGTTGTGCCACCCACATTAGTCGCTCTGTAACCATGGCTCAGACTTGCCACTGCATTGTCTGTGAGTGCAGTTTCAAACTGCCAATTCGACTTGGCAAGTGTAGCCACTTGCCAGGCCTAAACATTCCCTTTTTATACATGTAAGGCATCCCCTAAGTAGCCCCACGGGCAGGGTGCAGTGTATGTTAAAGGTGGGACATGTGCTGATGTGTTTTACATGTCCAAACAGTGAAATACTGCCAAATGTGGTTTTCACTGTAACAAGGCCTATCTCTCTCATAGTTTAACATGGGGTCTGCCTTTAAATACTATTGGAGTGCAGATTCCCTTTGGGAGCAGAAAGACATGTGGAGTTTGGGGTCTCTGAACTCACAATTTAAAAATACATATTTTAGTGAAGTTGGTTTTTAGATTGTGTGTTTGAAAATGCCACTTTCAGAAAGTAGGCATTTTCTTGCTTAAACCATTCTGTGACTCTACTTGTTTGTGGATTCCCTTGGTCAGTTTGACAGTTGGGGTTGTTTGCAACTCTCCTTTAGACTCTGACACAGAGGGAGCTGGGGTGTAGCCTACATATCCTGATGAGCCATCTGGGCTGAGGGAAGGGGAGAATTGGTCCCTTACACATGAAAGGGCTGTGCCTGCCCTCCCACAGTGCAGTCTACAACCCTCTGGTGTGTGTCTGGGGCAAGGCAGGATCTTGAAAACAACAGAGACGTCTCGTTGAAGTAGGCCTACTTCAAAAACAGAAAGGGGTATAAGAAGAGCACCCAAAACCCCTGAAAATCAGATTACTTCTGGAACCAAGAGGAACCTCTGCGAAGGAGAAGAGCTAGAGAGCTGGAGAAGGAGTAGTGCCCCTTTGCCTGTGACTGTGCTTTGCTGGGTTGGACTGCAGTAGCTGCTTCTACCTGAGAGAGGGCAAAGACTGAATGACTGACACACTGTGTGTGTTGGTACACATACTTTAAACATTGCTTCCGAAGTTAAGCCTGCCTGCTCATGCCAAGCTACCAAGGGGATGAGAGAGGGTTGGCTGAAGGTGAGTCTCCTTTACCCTGACTAGAGTGGGTCCTTGCTTGGTTAGGGGGTAACCTGACTGCCAACCAAAGACCACATTTCTAACACCCAGCATTCACCGGGACACTAGCACAGGCTACCAAGCAATCCTGTCACTTCTGTTATGCTGTACCTAGCATGAGAGCAGAGTCAGGATTGGTCTGACAGGGTCTGTGCAGTTTTTGCAGCCTGGCTGTGTAACACAGCCAGGTTGGAGAAACATAAGTGTGCATGTGTGTTTGGCCGGCCTAAGATGGCTGGCCAAACACACATGCACACTTAGTGCACTCCACTTCTATTCCCCCATTCCCCCTCCCATGGCCCAGCCCCTCCCCTCCATTCACATGCTAGCTGAGCCAGCAGCAGAAAAAGAAAACGATAATGAAATATTGTTTCATTTTTCTGCTTCTGGCTCTTAGCTAGTGGAGCGGTGATCCTCCACCTCTAGCTACTAGTGAACTACAACAAACATTGTGTCACCCACTAAATAATCCATGTAAAACATTTCTCAGGCCTGAAACTGCAGCCTTTAGTACAGTTTTAAACTGCCATTTTCACCTAGCAAAGATAACCTTTCACCACATCTAAACAAATCTTTTTCATACACGTAAGTCATCCCTAAGTTATGTCCCAAAGACTCACGAGGTACAGTGCATAGTGTTTAAAAAGTTGGAAATGTGTGTAGGAGTTTTACATGTCCTGATAGTGAAAAACACCTACATTTGTTTTTCACTGCTCAATGGCTACCTCTTCCATAGACTAACAGTAAGTTACTTTATTACAGTTAATAAGAGCCAACTTCAGTTTGGGACCAGACAGAGAATTGCTGTTTACACTCCAATGGATTATAAATTAAAATCCACTTCAATGGTGAAGTCGAGTCTTAAGTTACTATTCAGAAAATGGAACTTTTAGAAAGTTGGTATTTTCTGCCTAAAACAATTGTGTATTTCTGCCAGTGTAAAGTGCATTAAAATAATACTTATTAGTAATAGCTAACCAGATTGTGCCTAGTGAAGGCATATTTTTACAAGTTCATTAAAGGGACACTTTACAAAACTCAGCATCCTTACATTACCTCTAAAATGTTAATAATGTTTGTCATCATTATGCTTCGAGTGATGCCAAAAATGAAATCACTTTAGACCCCCTTCTTTTACTCTCACATAGAGGTACCTCCAGGTTCCCAATAACAAATCTGGGAAGGTTTTTTTAAACAAAAATTATGGGAACCACTTTTGTAAAATTGAAAACACATGGGCACCTTAGTCCTCGTCAACCCAGCCAATTTTGGCCTTGGTATACATGCAGATACCCTTTCAGGTGAGTCGAAAGGGTGGTCGTCCCGACCATAGACGTTCTGGGTAAAGGCCCAGGAGAAAGAGTAAAGGAGTGAAATTTATGGTTAACGTCAAAGAAATGGCCCAGAGGAGGAGATGCTATGTGGAATTTAATGTTTTCTTTTATAAACGAGGCAGCTTCGCCTTCTTCAGAGAGATGCCCTAAAGGATGTGTTGAAAAATGAGGGCTCATTTTTATTTTAAAGGTCACTACTACCATTAGTGCAGCATGTGCTTTGGAACTAGATCAATGGTGTGAGGGCTACTGCACCCCAATAATGTGTGTCGTTCTTGCACAGTGGTGTGGGAAGCCATATTCCTTGTTAGCATTTGGGTCTAGAATACAAGAAACAGGGGATTTGGATAACCTCCCCCCCTTTTTTTCAAAGAAAGATGCAAACAGTCTTCTCAGGTCTCCAAATAGTGGAATGAGCAGAGGAGTAGGCATCATTTGGGCTGCAGGTGCAGTGGCACCAAGACCCAGGGGTGTGAGGGCCCAACTAAACTCCTATTATGCCTGCTTTACTCATTTCTTTCTTGCATTAGGGCTCAGTGTACCCTTGCTGTGCCAGTGTTGTTTTTGCCATTGGATCAGTGTCCAGTGTTTTAAATATACTGCACCATACCCTTGGGTCTAACTAGAGCCTACCCTAGGGGTGTCTTACATGTAATACAAAGGAATATTTGGGCCTGGCAAGTGGGTGCACTTGCCAGGTAGAAATGGCAGTTTAAGCTGCACACACAGGCTCTGCAATGGCAGGCCTGAGATATGTTTGAAAGGCTATTGTAGTGGGTGGGTACAACCAGTGCTGCAATCCTACTAGTAGCATTTGAATTATAGGCCCTTGGCGCACTCAGTGCATTTTACTAGGGACTTAACAGTAAATCAAATATGCCAATCATGGGGAAGACAATATTACCATGTTTTAGACACAGAGCAAATGTACTTTAGCACTGGCCAGCACTGAAAAGGTGCACAGAGTCATAGAGCCAGCAAAAGTGAAATTCAGCACACAGTCAAAACAGGTCAGAAAACGAAAAGTCAGGGGGAAACCACACCAAAAGATACCAGTTCTAACAAGACCCAACAGTAAGAGGACATCAGTTAATGGGAGTAGTGTTTTTCTTTGCCTAATTCAGTTTTTTATGTGTTTGCTCTTTTATACATATGTCTACTATTTAGTGTGGAGTCTGAGCTACTGAAAAAGTGCCCCTGGTTTTATCTCATACGCCCCACAACCTGCACTCAGCCCTACATCTATTGCTCCTCCACGACTTTCATTAAAATTTTGGAGCAGGCCCGATTTAAAAATATTTTGGGGACCGGGGCTCAGAGCAAAAATGTTTTATGACCGCTGGATCAGTCAGTCATTGGGGAATTAGATGTAAACAGCACTGCATTAAAAGATGTGAAGGATATTTGTTAACTAAGAGACCTGAGCTTCAGACAGGCCATATTTCATTCTTAAAGTCTGGATAAGCCGTTATAGGTAATTGAAATTTGCTCATTATGTTATTATCCTAATGGATCCCACAATACTGTAAATTTGGTTTCATGTTATGTTCCCGACAAATATTAGCAAAAAGTGTTCAATCTATGTTTTGGCACTTAAAAAGGGTTCTAAAACATCGCTGCACAAATTATACCCTTCTGAACACCGAGGTTACATTTTAGAGGCTACTGTGAAACTATGTTCCTTCATTCCAGCCCCAAAAAATTACTGCACAGAACTTTTGTTTGGGTATTTTTGAGTTGAGTTATCAAAGTTATCAGTTGTGGTTGTTTGTTTGCAAAAGCACACATAACTGATGTCTGATAAGCAGGTTTTTGCTACTGCTGTTGTCTAAATTAAGGGTATTCAAGTTGCAAAGTTTTACAACTACAACGTTCTGAATTGTTTAAAACTCCATCAGCTTCATGTAGCATGATTCTGGAGAAGCTTAAAGAAGTTTGGGAAAAAGAGACCTTCTGTGGCTTCTCATTCCTTACTTCCAGATTTTACAATGTTTCTGTGGAGCTGGGAACATAGAGTGTGGGTGGTATCAGCCGGGCCGAAGGAGGGCAGCTAATAACAAACACATTCTCTGTGTTCTCAGCTCCCCAGAAGCATTGTAAAATAAGCAACTGGCTGTCCCGCCAATTTGGCAAGAGGGCTTTAGGCAGGCTTGCCCAGCATTTTACAGCACTGCACAAGGCACTTTCAGATGTACATTTAGGAGCACTTTAAAGCAAAATAACTCAGTTAAGCTCCCCAGGAAGACTGCCTGCTGGTGGACCTTCCACCCACTGTTCCTTAGCTTTTGATGCCCTAAAAAAGACCTCTGTAGTCAAAGGAGGGTCAGGTGATAATACGAATATTATTGGCCTTAGAAGGGCACGCACAGCACTTTACTGTGCAAATAGATAGCTTTAGGATTCAAGAAAGCAACAAGCATATAGGGAAAAAAGATGACGTTCATTTATTATGGTGACTACTGTTCATTACTCAACACAACATGGAGACCAGAGGTGTAGCTATCATTAGTGCAGCAAGCACTTGGGCACTAGGGTCAAGAATATGAGGCATTATTTAAACCCTATTTTCTGCTATTTTGTACTGACCAGCTATGGTCATTGCCACTAGGATGAGTTTAAAGATCAAAATTGACTCATTTTAGACTCAGTAGGGAATAGTTGACATTCACACGAGTCAGTGATGCTGTCCTTGTAGGTAAAAGTATTACTTAGAAGAAGTTTCTGATAATGTTGGTGATGGTAGCAATAACATGTGAACTATCTTCCATAGAGAATAAACTTTGGCCCATATTTTTTTTTTGTGACGCAAAACTGCGCCAACGCAGTTTTGCGTCAAAAAAATTAGCGCCGGCTAACGCCATTCTGAAGCGCCATGCGGGCGCCGTATTTATTGAATGACGTTAGCCGGCGTTAGCCGCCGTCTGGTGTGCGTTAAAAAAAACGACGTACACCAGGCAGCGCCGGCGTAGGGGGATATGGAGCTTGGGTGTCAAGAAATGGGGCAAGTCAGGTTGAGGCAATTTTTTTGCCTCAACCCGATTTGCGCCATTTTTTTTCACTCCCAACCCCCATAGAAATGACTCCTGTCTTAGCAAAGACAGGAGTCATGCCCCCTTGCCCAATGGCCATGCCCAGGGGATTTCAGTCCCCTGGGCATGGTCATTGGGCATAGTGGCATGTAGGGGGGCACAAATCAGGCCCCCCTATGCCACAAAAAAAAATAAAAAAAACACTTACCTGAACTTACCTTAATGTCCATGGTATGGGTCCCTCCAGCCTTGGGTGTCCTCCTGGGGTGGGCATGGGTGACAGGGGGTGTCCCTGGGAGTATGGGGGGGCACCTCTGGGCTCCTTCAGAGCCCGCAGGTCCCTTAACGCCTGCCTTTTGCAGGCGCTAAAAAACGGCGCAAAAGCGGCCGTACGTCATTTTTTTTGACCCGCCCACTCCCGGGCGTGATTTTTGCCCGGGAGTATAAATCCCACGCACATGCCTCGGAGTCGATTTTTTAGACGGGAACGCCTACCTTGCATATAATTAACGCAAAGTAGGTGTCCACGCTAAAAAATGACGCTAACTCCATGGACTTTGGCGCTAGACGCGTCTAACGCCAAAGTATAAATATGGAGTTAGTTTTGCGTCTAAATTGCGTCAAAAAAAAACGACGCAATTTCGGCGCAAACGGAGTATAAATATGCCCCTTTGTTTATGAGTTGTCAAGGATAATCAAGTACATTTATTGTCCTTACATGATCAGATACAAACTGTTGTGCAATTGTTCAGGAGGGTTTAGTCAGAACCGTATGAATTGTATAGCAAAATTGATTCATTATTGAAACGGGTTGCGTACATTAGCATTTATGCTCACTCTGAAAGTAGTATGAAAGTTTCCAGTGAACCTCTAATTTATGACATTCATCTTTTCCACTGGGAATGTCAGCATAAAGCTAGCATTAAAGTAGCAAGATTGTTGGGCATGACCTTCCCTGCTTTCAAAATCACTGTATCTGTAACAGTGTTAACGATAGAATATAGGGGTGCAGTACCAATGCGCAGCTGTCATGAAGGAATTCTGATGAATAAATTGATCTGATTTTTGACAACTTTTAACATTTTTTAGAGATTTATTTAGCACGCCTTTATGCATGCCATGGTTGCAGGGTCCTTGCAGAAAATGTATGAAAACTGTTAAATCAGGCCTTCTCTGTAGAGTTACCCTCAAACCTTTTGCCTTTACCCCTCCTGTTTTGTTGAATTCATTTGTGTTGGCTTTAGGACTCTGTGCACTTTACCAATGTACACCAGTGCTAATGTGCGTGTGCCCTCTCCCTAAAACATGGTACAATTGTCTTACACCTGATTGGCACATTTTATTTACTTTTAAGTCCCTAGTAAAGTGGTACTATGTGTACTCAGGGCCTGCACCACTCATAGTGACACACACTACAGTAGCCTTTTAAAACATGCCTCAGGCCTGCTACTGCAGCCTGTATTGCTGTTTTCAACTACTGTTTTGACCTGACAAATAAACCTTATGCCAAGCCTTCTATCGACTTGTAAGGTAGGCCCTGAAGAATATAAGGGTAGGTGAAATGTATTTAGAAAGCAGGCCATGTGGATTTTTTTTTGCTCTGAACATTTTACTAGGAGGTTTTGTATAGAGGTAATTGTACAAAAACAAAAAGGGAAAAAAGTATGAGATTATAATAAATCAAGGCATGGACACGGGTAGTGAAAAAAAGAAAAGATCATACAAGAGACCTTATTCTCAGGTAACAATGTCCATGGGCTAAATACGAAATAATCAGGCAGAATCTGTTGAGAGAAACAAAAGACATTGAGAATCTTAAAAAAAAGAAACATAACAATAAGATAATTGTGTGGGTAAACGAGCAGCAAATGGTTAAGAATTTAAAATGATCGAGAATTATTATTGCAAAGTTGAAGTTAAGGCTTACTAACAGTTCCGTTAACATGTCTCTCTATAGGACATATGTGTTGTACATGACATAATAAGGGTACATCAAATGAAGGGAAAGAAACAAAAGGGGAGTAGGGGGAAGGAGGGATATGGGGGTACGGGGAAGAGACATGCAACAGATAACAAAATATTTTGCTTTAGGAGCAGTGATCAATGAATGTGGACACATTTTAAAGATCAATATGTTTCCCATTATGAGGGTTGATTGTGGACAAAGAGGTCTAATGTATTCTATATACACTGTGTAATGATAGGGTAGCCACTAGTGAGGGACTGAGTGGCATGCACTTCTCAGGTAATTGACTCAAACTCACCAAGTATGGAATGAAAAGATTTCCAATCAATCAAGATTTCTTTGAGGGCACTGGTAAGTTGAAGATCAAGTAAAGTGAGGTATGAATCAGAAAGATCAAGAGTAAGATCTGCAACTTGTGGTCCCAGGATAATAAGCAGATAATTCAGTGGGGTGAGGGTCTGGAAGATTTTGGGTATCTGGGTAGAGATGTCCTACCAATAGGAAGATAGGTAGGGACAAGGAAAGAACATATGTTCCTCATTATCAAGTGATTAGTTGCAGGTCTAAAAAGCATCAGAATATTTGAGTTTTAACTTGAACAGTTTAGCAGGGATCCAATAAAGGGTAGATAGTTTGTGGTAACAAAGGGATTAATTTATTCTTTGTCACATTTAAGCCTATTTTGGACCAGATCTCTAAATTTTGGGGGTGTTAGGTCATAGGAGAGAAAAAAGGGGGACCATTTGTGAGGTAATGGGAGGTGATGTTTAGCCATGGCAAAATAAAGTAGCTTGTAGGTTCTAGAGGCAGCATGACCCCCCACAAGTATCCCTTGCTGTTTCTGAAATACAGATGGTTTATTTGGAAATGTTTGCCTTGATTTCAAGGAATTCATAAAAGCCAATATTTGAGAGGTCATACTTATTTTTCAATTGAGCAAATAAGAAAGGTTTTGATTCTACTTGGAGGCCTGATGTGGTTAGGATACCTTTTGATGCCATGTGGAAGTGATGGTTTGCTCAGTTAGGGGTTTGTAGTTTTTTATTATGTCATGAAGACGTGGAGAGGGATTTTTGAATATTGGTTGAAAGGATTGAGTCTAACTTCAGTAAGGCCGAATTAGTGCTCTTGAATATGTACTTAGAGTGATTGTAAAGGTAGTGTGTCATTGTCAGGGTCAATAATAGTGAGAAGAGGTTTCAAATTGAGGATTCCATTTCCGGCCTGATGGTACTTTTTAGTGTGTTAATTTCAAACAAGCATGCTTTTTGGGCTGCTAAATATGCAGTTTGGCAAATGTGCCAGTTTGAGAGATTGCAGCTTCTGATTTAGTCAGTGTTCACAATTTTTTAAGGCTAATGCTGTTTTTTTTTATCTCCCAGAGGAAATTTGAGACAAGTTTATCAGTTTTGAGGAAAAAGTCCTGGGAGAGGCACATGAGAAGCATACTTGATAAAACATTAACCAGAGGGAACACCATCATTTTGATAGATTCAAGTCTGCCGCACCATGATTTATGCTTCAAGATATGGCCATGAGACCTTCTCTAAAGCATTATCAGCATTTAAGGCTATGGCAGCCGCTGGGGGAGGGGGAATGGGATAGAGTTTTTTTCAATGAGGTGAGGGAAGAGACAAATGTTGTTACTAGGTAGGTGCCCTTTATTGAAGCCAGATTGAGTAGGATGGACAAGTTTGGGGATCAGCAGAGCAAGGCGACTGGCAAGAATTTTAGCATATATTTTTGCCTCCATACTTATAAGGGATATGGGTCTGAAATTTTTCAGATCAACTTGATCTTTACCATCTTTGAATATGACCACAACACTGGCTGCAGAAGCCAACCCTGAAACAGAGCCAGAGGTTGAGAAGTAAGACCAAGCTGAGTTCAGTGTGTCTACCATTGTATGTGTAAAGGTTTTATAGAATTTAATTGGTATACTGTCTGGGCCCGGTGCTTTACCAGATGGAATATTCTTAATGGTGATGGCAATCTCTTCTGTGGTAATCAGGTCGTAAATTGACTTTCGGTCCCCATTTGATGTTTGTTTATTTGGTAAGGTGTGTAAAAATTCTAGACAGGGTTCTTGAGGAGTGTTGACAAAAGGGGGCATCTAGTTTCGCATAGAAACACTGAAATGTCATAAGTATTGCCTCTGTCGATATTTGTGTCTTGCCCTGTTCATCTTTAATCGATTAGTTAAGAGTACAGGTGCATTTGAATTTCAAGTAAGCTGCTAGGGATTTTCAAGCTTTATTTAAATAAAACAATTTCTTATCCTTTTGGGCATGAACCCATAGATGTGCGTGCTTACTGATTATAGTGCTGAATTCATATTTAAGATGTCTGTGGGTGGTCATAATAAAAGGGTCATTGGTTCTCCTATAAGTTGTTTCCATGAATTAAACGTCAGCTCTTAGTCGGTCAGGGTTGATTATATTGTTTTATTTTTCTGGGCAAGACAAGTTCTCTAAAGTGACATTTAAAAGAGTCCCAAAATATTATTATTGGGGATGAGACATTTGGCCTCACTATGAGTTTGGTGGTCATGAGATCGCACAGTTCCTACCAGTCAGCCCAGCATGAACGCAAATTACAAAGAACCCACCGGACAGCCCAGCGGAAATTGTTTAATACACTCTGGGGGAACATTCACCGCTAAGGCAGTGGTGTCCGCCCCATGAGTTTGGCAGTCCCAATGTGGGACCGCCAAACTCAGAATGAGGTCCAAAGTCTTAATATTTTTGGATAAATTGAGACAATTCTTTATGAAGTTCCTCAATCATATTTGAGTCTCAAGAATTTCTAGATGAGTGCGCCAAGATTTCACTTTTGGGGTAATAGGTAGGACTTGAAGTGTAATTGAAATAGCTGCATGGTCCTAGATATGGGGCCCAATTCACAAAGGTAAACTTAGACCAAAAGTCTAAGTTTAGACCAAAAGTCTAACTTTACAACAAGTAAGCCTAGACTTTTAGTCTAAGTTTACCTTTGTGAATAGGGCCCTGTGATAGGCTCTATGGAGGATGAACAGGTGTGTTGGAGAAGGGATGGGTTGACTAAGATGTAGTCTATAAGGAGTTGTGTGGGAAGGAGAACAATGTGTATTGATTACCAGTGGGATTGTGAAGTCTCCAGACATCAGATGGGTTATAAGATGTGCACAAGGTAGGCATTGTGTTATGTGGTTTGGGGGTTCTGTTTTTAAAGGCAGATTGTCTATCTTTTAGGGGGTCCATTGGGAGGTTAAAAGCGCCTTCAAGAATAATCTGGGCATTGGGAGGGAAGAGGGCAATTTTAGAGAATAAATTGTTCCAGAATTTGGGGTTGTCGATTGTAAGGGAATATATATTCACCTCATATAGTTCAGAATTCTTGTTCTGTAAGTAGGTTAATAACCATCTGCCTTTATCATCTGGTTCTGGAAACCACATTAAGTGTAGTGACATTTTGGTAAGCCATTCCTGAGTTGTGTGTATCAGGTAAGGATAGTATTATGGGTGGCTGTTCAGAGCAATACAGCCAATGAGGATATGTGGAAGTGACATGACTCATGGAGGGGTGGGAACAACAGCTAAAGAATAGGGCTTGATTCAAGGGTAGGGGCCATCAAGAGAAAAATGCTCTACATTACAAAAATAAGTCTCAAAAGGAAGAGGTGTTAAGTACAGTGAAATGGGTGTCACTAACAAGAGGCAACTAACAGAACAATAAAGAGGGCATAAGCCCGTCGCATCATTGACTGTTGGTAAAAAATAGTGAAGGCCTTAGGGGGTGACAAGTACATTAGAAAAGCCTTTGCAAACTAACTGCATTTAAGTTTTCTTGAGAAGTAAATACAATTGGTACCTTGAGGATACTGGGCATTAATAATGGTCTAGTAGTCCTAAATTAAGGGTAAGCAACTCTGTAACCCCCACTCCCCTATCTTCCTATTTTTCTTCCTAACTCCCCGCCACCCTTAACCCCCCTCCCCTATCTTTTCTCCCCTCTACCTGACCCCCCTCCCTCCGCTTTCCCGCCGCCACCTCCTGCACGCCCCCACCCCCCAGCTCCCATTCGTCGCCCCACTCCCGTCCCTCGCCCCCAGCTGACCCCTCCTCCCTCTTATGGCGGCCGCTGCGTGACAGAGTTAGCGACCCTTGACCCAAGGGTAGGTCGCTCCCCCTGCCGCTGCAGCTCCACCAGCCCAGGCTCCTGAGACCTCCTAGCAAGCCCAGCGAAATCACAGTAAGTACCCCCCCCCCACCGCCCAGCCCCTCGCCCTGCCCCGCGCTACTCACCTCCTCTCCTGCTTCTTTTCTTCATCTTTGATCTTCCTCTGTGCTCTTCATCTGTACTCTTCATCTGTGTTCTTCTTTCTTCCCTGCACCCCGTCCTGCGTGTTCTTTCGTCTGTCTTCATCTGTGTTCTTCTTCTGTGTACTTCATCTGTGCTTCTTTCTCGCTCTTCTGCACCGCGACCTGCGTGTGCTTTCTTCTTCTGTGTCCTTCTTCTAGGCTCTTCTCTCCTCTGATCCTCTTCTTCTTCACCGTCTTCTTGGCTCTTCTCTCTGCTGCTCGTCGCTCCTCTTCTTCTTTTTCCTTCTCCTTGGCTCTTCTCTCTTCTGTTCTTCGCTCCATTTCTTCTCCACCGTCTTCTTGGCTCTTCTCTAGTCTGCTCTTCTGCTCCTCTTCTTCTTTACCTTCTTCTTGGATCTTCTCTCTTCTGCTCTTCTGCTCCTCTTCTTCTTTACCTTCTTCTTGGATCTTCTATCGTCTGCCCTCCCGCTCCTGACTCTTCTCTCCGACCTCCCTCACTCGCCACCCACTCTGTAACCCACCTATCTTCCTATCTTTCTATCATTCTCCCTCACTCGCCACCTCCTCTGTAACCCCCTATCTTCCTATCTTTCTATCCTTCTATCTCTCTCCCTCACTCGCCTCCACTTCTGTAACCCCCCCTCCCCTATCTTCCTATTTTTCTTCCTAACTCCCCGCCACCCTTAACCCCCCTCCCCTATCTTTTCTCCCCTCTACCTGACCCCCCTCCCTCTGCTTTCCCGCCACCACCTCCTGCACGCCTCCACCCCCCCAGCTCCCATTCGTCGCCCCACTCCCGTCCCCCGCCTCCAGCGGACCCCTCCACCCCTCCTCCCTCTTATGGCGGCCGCTGCGTGACAGAGTTAGCGACCGTTGACCCAAGGGTAGGTCGCTCCCCCTGCTGCTGCAGCTCCACCAGCCCAAGCTCCTGAGACCTCCTAGCAAGCCAAGCAAAATCACAGTAAGTACCCCACCCACCGCCCAGCCCCTCGCCCTGCCCCGCGCTACTCACCTCCTCTCCTGCTTCTTTTCTTCATCTTTGATCTTCCTCTGTGCTCTTCATCTGTACTCTTCATCTGTGTTCTTCTTTCTTCCCTGCACCCCGTCCTGCGTGTTCTTTCGTCTGTCTTTATCTGTGTTCTTCTTGTGTGTACTTCATCTGTGCTTCTTTCTCTCTCTTCTGCACCGCGACCTGCGTGTGCTTTCTTCTTCTGTGTCCTTCTTCTAGGCTCTTCTCTCCTCTGCTCCTCTTCTTCTTCACCGTCTTCTTGGCTCCTCTCTCTGCTGCTCGTCGCTCCTCTTCTTCTTTTTCCTTCTCCTTGGCTCTTCTCTCTTCTGCTCTTCGCTCTTCTTCTTCTCCACCGTCTTCTTGGCTCTTCTCTCGTCTGCTCTTCTGCTCCTCTTCTTCTTTACCTTCTTCTTGGATCTTCTCTCTTCTGCTCTTCTGCTCCTCTCCTTCTTTACCTTCTTCTTGGATCTTCTCTCGTCTGCCCTCCCGCTCCTGACTCTTCTCTCTGACCTCCCTCACTCGCCACCCACTCTGTAACCCACCTATCTTCCTATCTTTCTATCATTCTCCCTCACTCGCCACCTCCTCTGTAACCCCCCTATCTTCCTATCTTTCTATCCTTCTATCTCTCTCCCTCACTCGCCTCCACCTCTGTAACCCCCCCTCCCCTATCTTCCTATTTTTCTTCCTAACTCCCCGCCACCCTTAACCCCCCTCCCCTATCTTTTCTCCCCTCTACCTGACCCCCCTCCCTCCGCTTTCCCGCCACCACTTCCTGCACGCCCCCACCCCCCCAGCTCCCATTCGTCGCCCCACTCCCGTCCCCCGCCTCCAGCGGACCCCTCCCCCCCTCCTCCCTCTTATGGCGGCCGCTGCGTGACAGAGTTAGCGACCGTTGACCCAAGGGTAGGTCGCTCCCCCTTGCTGCTGCAGCTCCACCAGCCCAAGCTCCTGAGACCTCCTAGCAAGCCCAGCGAAATCACAGTAAGTACCCCCCCCCACTGCCCAGCCCCTCGCCCTGCCCCACTCTACTCACCTCCTCTCCTGCTTCTTTTCTTCATCTTTGATCTTCCTCTGTGGTCTTCATCTGTACTCTTCATCTGTGTTCTTCTTTCTTCCCTGCACCCCGTCCTGCGTGTTCTTTCGTCTGTCTTTATCTGTGTTCTTCTTGTGTGTACTTCATCTGTGCTTCTTTCTCTCTCTTCTGCACCGCGACCTGCGTGTGCTTTCTTCTTCTGTGTCCTTCTTCTAGGCTCTTCTCTCCTCTGCTCCTCTTCTTCTTCACCGTCTTCTTGGCTCCTCTCTCTGCTGCTCGTCGCTCCTCTTCTTCTTTTTCCTTCTCCTTGGCTCTTATCTCTTCTGCTCTTCGCTCTTCTTCTTCTCCACCGTCTTCTTGGCTCTTCTCTCGTCTGCTCTTCTGCTCCTCTTCTTCTTTACCTTCTTCTTGGATCTTCTCTCTTCTGCTCTTCTGCTCCTCTCCTTCTTTACCTTCTTCTTGGATCTTCTCTCGTCTGCCCTCCCGCTCCTGACTCTTCTCTCTGACCTCCTTCACTCGCCACCCCCTCTGTAACCCCCCTATCTTCCTATCTTTCTATCTTTCTCCCTCACTCGCCACCTCCTCTGTAACCCCCCTATCTTCCTATCTTTCTATCCTTCTATCTCTCTCCCTCACTCGCCTCCACCTCTGTAACCCCCCCTCCCCTATCTTCCTATTTTTCTTCCTAACTCCCCGCCACCCTTAAACCCCCTCCCCTATCTTTTCTCCCCTCTACCTGACCCCCCTCCCTCCGCTTTCCCGCCGCCACCTCCTGCACGCCCCCACCCCCCCAGCTCCCATTCGTCGCCCCACTCCCGTCCCCCGCCTCCAGTGGACCCCTCCCCCCCTCCTCCCTCTTATGGCGGCCGCTGCGTGACAGAGTTAGCGACCGTTGACTCAAAGGTAGGTCGCTCCCCCTGCCGCTGCAGCTCCACCAGCCCAGGCTCCTGAGACCTCCTAGCAAACCCAGCGAAATCACAGTAAGTACCCCCCCCCCACCACCGCCCAGCCCTTCGCCCTGCCCCACTCTACTCACCTCCTCTCCTGCTTCTTTTCTTCATCTTTGATCTTCCTCTGTGCTCTTCATCTGTACTCTTCATCTGTGTTCTTCTTTCTTCCCTGCACCCCGTCCTGCGTGTTCTTTCGTCTGTCTTTATCTGTGTTCTTCTTGTGTGTACTTCATCTGTGCTTCTTTCTCTCTCTTCTGCACCGCGACCTGCGTGTGCTTTCTTCTTCTGTGTCCTTCTTCTAGGCTCTTCTCTCCTCTGCTCCTCTTCTTCTTCACCGTCTTCTTGGCTCCTCTCTCTGCTGCTCGTCGCTCCTCTTCTTCTTTTTCCTTCTCCTTGGCTCTTCTCTCTTTTGCTCTTCGCTCTTCTTCTTCTCCACCGTCTTCTTGGCTCTTCTCTCGTCTGCTCTTCTGCTCCTCTTCTTCTTTACCTTCTTCTTGGATCTTCTCTCTTCTGCTCTTCTGCTCCTCTCCTTCTTTACCTTCTTCTTGGATCTTCTCTCGTCTGCCCTCCCGCTCCTGACTCTTCTCTCTGACCTCCTTCACTCGCCACCCCCTCTGTAACCCCCCTATCTTCCTATCTTTCTATCTTTCTCCCTCACTCGCCACCTCCTCTGTAACCTCCCTATCTTCCTATCTTTCTATCCTTCTATCTCTCTCCCTCACTCGCCTCCACCTCTGTAACCCCCCTCCCCTATCTTCCTATTTTTCTTCCTAACTCCCGCCACCCTTAAACCCCCTCCCCTATCTTTTCTCCCCTCTACCTGACCCCCCTCCCTCCGCTTTCCCGCCGCCACCTCCTGCACGCCCCCACCCCCCCAGCTCCCATTCGTCGCCCCACTCCCGTCCCCGCCCCCAGCTGACCCCTCCCCCCCCCCTCCATCTTATGGCGGCCGCTGCGCGACAGAGTTAGCGACCCTTGACTCAAGGGTAGGTCGCTCCCCCTGCCGCTGCAGCTCCACCAGCCCAGGCTCCTGAGACCTCCTAGCAAACCCAGCGAAATCACAGTAAGTACCCCCCACCACCGCCCAGCCCTTCGCCCTGCCCCACGCTACTCACCTCCTCTCCTGCTTCTTTTCCTCATCTTTGATCTTACTCTGTGCTCTTCATCTGTACTCTTCATCTGTGTTCTTCTTTCTTCCCTGCACCCCGTCCTGTGTGTTCTTTCGTCTGTCTTCATCTGTGTTCTTCTTCTGTGTACTTCATCTGTGCTTCTTTCTCTCTCTTCTGCACCGCGTCCTGCGTGTGCTTTCTTCTTCTGTGTCCTTCTTCTAGGCTCTTCTCTCCTCGGCTCCTTTTCTTCTTCACCATCTTCTTGGCTCTTCTGCTCTTCGCTCCTCTTCTTCTCCACCGTCTTCTTGGCTCTTCTCTTGTCTGCTCTTCTGCTCCTCTTCTTCTTTACCTTCTTCTTGGATCTTCTCTCTTCTGCTCTTCTGCTCCTCTTCTTCTTTACCTTCTTCTTGGATCTTCTCTCGTCTGCTCTCCCGCTCCTGACTCTTCTCTCTGACCTCCCTCACTCACCACCCCCTCTGTAACCCCCTATCTTCCTATCTTTCTATCATTCTCCCTCACTCGCCAACTCCTCTGTAACCCCCCTATCTTCCTATCTTTCTATCCTTCTATCTCTCTCCCTCACTCGCCTCCACCTCTGTAACCCCCCTCCCCTATCTTCCTATTTTTCTTCCTAACTCCCCGCCACCCTTAACCCCCCCTATCTTTTCTCCCCTCTAACTGACCCCACTCCCTCCGCTTTCCCGCCGCCACCTCCTGCACGCCCCTGCCCCCCCAGCTCCCATTCGTCGCCCCACTCCCGTCTCCCGCCCTAAGCAAACCCCTCCCCCCCTCCTCCCTCTTATGGTGGCCGCTGCGCGACAGAGTTAGCAACCCTTGACCCAAGGGTAGGTCGCTCCACCTGCCGCTGCAGCTCCACCAGCCCAGGCTCCTGAGACCTCCTAGCAAGCCCAGCGAAATCACAGTAAGTACCCCACCACCGCCCAGCCCCTCGCCCTGCCCCGCGCTACTCACCTCCTCTCCTGCTTCTTTTCTTCATCTTTGATCTTCCTCTGTGCTCTTCATCTGTACTCTTGATCTGTGTTCTTCTTTCTTCCCTGCACCCCATCCTCCGTGTTCTTTCGTCTGTCTTCCACTGTGTTCTTCTTCTGTGTACTTCATCTGTGCTTCATTCTCTCTCTTCTGCACCGCGACCTGCGTGTGCTTTCTTCTTCTGTGTCCTTCTTCTAGGCTCTTCTCTCCTCTTCTCCTCTTCTTCTTCACCGTCTTCTTGGCTCTTCTCTCTACTGCTTGTCACTCCTCTTCTTTTTCCTTCTTCTTGGCTCTTCTCTCTTCTGCTCTTCGCTCCTCTTCTTCTCCACCGTCTTCTTGGCTCTTCTCTCGTCTGCTCTTCTGCCCCTCTTCTTCTTTACCTTCTTCTTGGATCTTCTCTCTTCTGCTCTTCTGCTTGTCTTCTTCTTTACCTTCTTCTTGGATCTTCTCTCGTCTGCCCTCCCGCTCCTGACTCTTCTCTCTGACCTCCCTCACTCGCCATCCCCTCTGCAACCCCCCTATCTTCCTATCTTTCTATCTTTCTCCCTCACTCGCCACCTCCTCTGTAACCCCCCTATCTTCCTATCTTTCTATCCTTCTATCTCTCTCCCTCACTCGCCTCCACCCCTGTAACCCCCCCTCCCCTATCTTCCTATTTTTCTTCCTAACTCCCCGCCACCCTTAACCCCCCTCCCCTATCTTTTCTCCCCTCTACCTGACCCCCCTCCCTCCGCTTTCCCGCCGCCACCTCCTGCACGCCTCCGCCTCCCCAGCTCCCATTCGTCGCCCCACTCCTGTCCCACGCCCCCAGCTGACCCCTCCCCCCCTCCTCCCTCTTATGGCGGCCGCTGCGCGACAGAGTTAACGACCCTTGACCCAAGGGTAGGTCGCTCCCACTGCCGCTGCAGCACCACCAGCCCAGGCTCCTGAGACCTCCTAGCAAGCCCAGCGAAATCACAGTTAGTACCCCCCCCACCGCCCAGCCCTTCGCCCTGCCCCGCGCTACTCACCTCCTCTCCTGCTTCTTTTCTTCATCTTTGATCTTCCTCTGTGCTCTTCATCTGTACTCTTCATCTGTGTTCTTCTTTCTTCCCTGCACCCCGTCCTGCGTGTTCTTTCGTCTGTCTTCATCTGTGTTCTTATTCTGTGTACTTCATCTGTGCTTCTTTCTCTCTCTTCTGCACCGCGATCATCGTGTGCTTTCTTCTTCTGTGTCCTTCTTCTAGGCTCTTCTTTCCTCTGCTCCTCTTCTTCTTCACCGTCTTCTTGGCTCTTCTCTCTGCTGCTCGTCGCTCCTCTTCTTCTTTTGCCTTCTCCTTGCCTCTTCTCTTTTCTGCTCTTCGCTCCTCTTCTTCTCCACCGTCTTCTTGGATCTTCTCTCTTCTGCTCTTCTGCTCCTCTTCTTCTTTACCTTCTTCTTGGATCTTCTCTCGTCTGCTCTCCCGCTCCTGACTCTTCTCTCTGACCTCCCTCACTCGCCACCCCCTCTGTAACCCCCCTATCTTCCTATCTTTCTATCTTTCTCCCTCACTCGCCACCTCCTCTGTAACCCCCCTATCTTCCTATCTTTCTATCCTTCTATCTCTCTCCCTCACTCGCCTCCACCTCTGTAACCCCCCTTCCCCTATCTTCCTATTTTTCTTCCTAACTCCCCGCCACCCTTAACCCCCTCCCCTATCTTTTCTCCCCTCTACCTGACCCCCTCCCTCCGCTTTCCCGCCGCCACCTCCTGCACGCCCCCGCCCCCCAGCTCCCATTCGTCGCCCCACTCCCGTCCCCCGCCCCCAGCTGACCCCTCCCCCCCTCCTCCTTCTTATGGCGGCCGCTGCGCGACAGAGTTAGCGACCCTTGACCCAAGGGTAGGTCGCTCCCCCTGCCGCTGCAGCTCCACCAGCCCAGGCTCCTGAGACCTCCTAGCAAGCCCAGCGAAATCACAGTGAGTACCCCCCCACCGCCCAGCCCCTCGCCCTGCCCCGCGCTACTCACCTCCTCTCCTGCTTCTTTTCTTCATCTTTGATCTTCCTCTGTGCTCTTCATCTGTACTCTTCATCTGTGTTCTTCTTTCTTCCCTGCACCCCGTCCTGCGTGTTCTTTCGTCTGTCTTCATCTGTGTTCTTATTCTGTGTACTTCATCTGTGCTTCTTTCTCTCTCTTCTGCACCGCAACCTGCGTGTGCTTTCTTCTTCTGTGTCCTTCTTCCAGGCTCTTCTCTCCTCTGCTCCTCTTCTTCTTCACCGTCTTCTTGGCTAATCTCTCTGCTGCTCGTCGCTCCTCTTCTTCTTTTTCCTTCTTCTTGGCTCTTCTCTCTTCTCCTCTTCGCTCCTCTTCTTCTTGGCTCTTCTCTCGCCTGCTCTTCTGCTCCTCTTCTTCTTTACCTTCTTCTTGGATCTTCTCTCTTCTACTCTTCTGCTCCTCTTCTTCTTTACCTTCTTCTTGGATCTTCTCTCGTCTGCCCTCCCACTCCTGACTCTTCTCTCTGACCTCCCTCACTCGCCACCCCCTCTGTATCCCCCCTATCTTCCTATCTTTCTATCTTTCTCCCTCACTCGCCACGTCCTCTGTAACCCCCCTATCTTCCTATCTTTCTATCCTTCTATCTCTCTCCCTCACTCGCCTCCACCTCTGTAACCCCCACTCCCCTATCTTCCTATTTTTCTTCCTAACTCCCGCCACCCTTAACCCCCCTCCCCTATCTTTTCTCCACTCTACCTGACCCCCCTCCCTCCGCATTCCCGCCGCCACCTCCTGCACACCCCGCCCCCCCCAGCTCCCATTCGTCGCCCCACTCCCGTCCCCTGCCCCCAACTGACCCCTCCCCCCTCCTCCCTCTTATGGCTCCCGCTGCACGACAGTGTTAGTGACCCTTGACCCAAGGGTAGCTCGCTCCCCCTGCCGCTGCAGCTCCACCAGCCCAGGCTCCTGAGACCTCCTAGCAAGCCCAGCGAAATCACAGTAAGTACCCCCCCCACCGCCCAGCCCTTCGCCCTGCCCCGCGCTACTCACCTCCTCTCCTGCTTCTTTTCTTCATCTTTGATCTTCCTCTGTGCTCTTCATCTGTACTCTTCATCTGTGTTCTTCTTTCTTCCCTGCACCCCGTCCTGCGTGTTCTTTCGTCTGTCTTCATCTGTGTTCTTCTTCTGTGTACTTCATCTGTGCTTCTTTCTCTCTCTTCTGCATCGCGACCTGCGTGTGCTTTCTTCTTCTGTGTCCTTCTTCTAGGCTCTTCTCTCCTCTGCTCCTCTTCTTCTTCACCGTCTTCTTGGCTCTTCTCTCTGCTGCTCGTCGCTCCCCTTCTTCTTTTTCCTTCTCCTTGGCTCTTCTCTCTTCTGCTCTTCGCTCCTCTTCTTCTCCACCGTCTTCTTGGCTCTTCTCTCGTCTGCTCTTCTGCTCCTCTTGTTCTTTACCTTCTTCTTGGATCTTCTCTCTTCTGCTCTTCTGCTCCTCTTCTTCTTTACCTTCTTCTTGGATCTTCTCTCTTCTGCTCCTCTTCTTCTTTACCTTCTTCTTGGATCTTCTCTCGTCTGCCCTCCCGCTCCTGACTCTTCTCTCTGACCTCCCTCACTCGCCACCCCCTCTGTAACCCCCCTATCTTCCTATCTTTCTTTCTCCCTCACTCGCCACCTCCTCTGTAACCCCCCTATCGTCCTATCTTTCTATCCTTCCATCCCTCTCCCTCACTCGCCTCCACCTCTGTATCCCCCCTATCTTCCTATCTTTCTATCCTTCTATCTCTCTCCCTCACTCGCCTCCACCTCTGTAAGCCCCCCCTATCTTCCTATTTTTCTTCCTAACTCCCTGACACCCTTAACCCCCCCTCCCCTATCTTTTCTCCCCTCTACCTGACCCCCCTCCCTCCGCTTTCCCGCCGCCACCTCCTGTACGCCCACGCCCCCCCAGCTCCCATTCGTCGCCCCACTCCCGTTCCCAGCTGACCCCTTACCCCCCCTCCTCCCTCTTATGGTGGCCGCTGCGCGACAGAGTTAGCGACCCTTGACCCAAGGGTAGGTCGCTCCCCCTGCTGCTGCAGCTCCACCAGCCGAGGCTCCTGAGACCTCCTAGCAAGCCCAGCAAAATCACAGTAAGTACCCCCCCACCGCCCAGCCCCCAGCCCCTCGCCCTGCCCCGCGCTACTCACCTCCTCTCCTGCTTCTTTTCTTCATCTTTGATCTTCCTCTGTGCTCTTCATCTGTACTCTTCATCTGTGTTCTTCTTTCTTCCCTGCACCCCGTCCTGCGTGTTCTTTTGTCTGTCTTCATCTGTGTTCTTCTTCTGTGTACTTCATCGGTTCTTCTTTCTCTCTCTTCTCCACCTCTCGCCTCTACCTCTGTAACCCCCACTCCCTATCTTCCTATTTTTCTTCCTAACTCCCGCCACCCTTAACCCCCCCTCCCCTATCTTTTCTCCCCTCTACCTGACCCCCCTCCCTCCACTTTCCCGCCGCCACCTCCTGCACGCCCCCGCCCCCCCAGCTCACATTCGTCGCCCCACTCCCGTCCGCGCCCCCAGCTGACCACTCCCCCCCTCCCTCTTATGGCGGCCGCAGCGCGACAGAGTTAGCGACCCTTGACCCAAGGGTAGGTCGCTCCCCCTGTCGCTGCTGCTCCGCCAGCCCAGGCTCCTGAGACCTCCTAGCAAGCCCAGCGAAATCACAGTAAGTACCCGCCCACCGCCCAGCCCCTCGCCCTGCCCCGCGCTACTCACCTCCTCTTCTGCTTCTTTTCTTCATCTTTGATCTTCCTCTGTGCTCTTCATCTGTGTTCTTCTTTCTTCCCTGCACCCCGTGCTGCGTGTTCTTTCGTCTGTCTTCATCTGTGTTCTTCTTCTGTGTACTTCATCTGTGCTTCTTTCTCTCTCTTCTGCACCACGACCTGCGTGTGCTTTCTTCTTCTAGGCTCTTCTCTCCTCTGCTCCTCTTCTTCTCCACCGTCTTCTTGGCTCTTCTCTCGCCTGCTCTTCTGCTCCTCTTCTTCTTTACCTTCTTCTTGGATCTTCTCTCTTCTGCTCTTCTGCTCCTTTTCTTCTTTACCTTCTTCTTGGATCTTCTCTCGTCTGCCCTCCCACTCCTGACTCTTCACTCTGACCTCCCTCACTCGCCACCCCCCTCTGTATCCCCCATCTTCCTATCTTTCTATCTTTCTCCCTCACTCGCCACCTCCTCTGTAACCCCCTATCTTCCTATCTTTCTATCCTTCTATCTCTCTCCCTCACTCGCCTCCACCTCTTTAACCCCCACTCCCCTATCTTCATATTTTTCTTCCTAACTCCCGCCACCCTTAACCCCACCCCCCCTATCTTTTCTCCCCTCTACCTGACCCCCCTCCCTCCGCTTTCCCGCCGCCACCTCCTGCACGCCCCGCCCCCCCAGCTCCCATTCGTCGCCATACTCCCGTCCCCCGCCCCAGCTGACCCCTCCCCCCCTCCTCCCTCGTATGGCGGCCGCTGCGTGACAGAGTTAGCGACCCTTGACCCAAGGGTAGGTCGCTCCCCCTGCCGCTGCTGCTACACCAGCCCAGGCTCCTGAGACCTCCTACAAGCCCAGCGAAATCACAGTAAGTACCCCCCCACCGCCCAGCCCCTCGCCCTGCCCCGCGCTACTCACCTCCTCTCCTGCTTCTTTTCTTCATCTTTGATCTTCCTCTGTGCTCTTCATTTGTACTCTTCATCTGTGTTCTTCTTTCTTCCCTGCACCCCGTCCTGCGCGTTCTTTCGTCTGTCTTCATCTGTGTTCTTCTTCTGTATACTTCATCTGTGCTTCTTTCTCTCTCTTCTGCATCGCGACCTGCGTGTGCTTTCTTCTTCTGTGTCCTTCTTCTAGGCTCTTCTCTCCTCTGCTCCTCTTCTTCTTCACTGTCTTCTTGGTTCTTCTCTCTGCTGCTCGTCGCTTCTCTTCTTCTTTTTCCTTCTCGTTGGCTCTTCTCTCTTCTGCTCTTCGCTCCTCTTCTTCTCCACCGTCTTCTTGGCTCTTCTCTCGTCTGCTCTTCTGCTCCTCTTCTTCTTTACCTTCTTCTTGGATCTTCTCTCCTCTGCTCTTCTGCTCTTCTTCTTCTTTACCTTCTTTTTGGATCTTCTCTCGTCTGCCCTCCCGCTCCTGACTCTTCTCTCTGACCTCCCTCACTCGCCACCCCCTCTGTAACCCCCCTATCTTCCTATCTTTCTATCTTTCTCCCTCACTCGCCACCTCCTCTATAACCCCCTATCTTCCTATCTTTCTATCCTTCTATCTCTCTCCCTCACTCGCCTCCACCTTTGTAACCCCCCTCCCCTTTCTTCCTATTTTTCTTCCTAACTCCCCGCCACCCTTAACCCCCCCTCCCCAATCTTTTCTCCCCTCTACCTGCCCCCCTCCCTCCGCTTTCCCGCCGCCACCTCCTGCACGCCCCGCCCCCCCAGCTCCCATTCGTCGCCCCACTCCCGTCCCCCGCCCCCAGCTGACCCCTCCCCCCCTCCTCCCTCTTATGGCGACCGCTGCGTGACAGAGTTAGCGACCCTTGACCCAAGGGTAGGTCGCTCCCCCTGCCGCTGCTGCTCCACCAGCCCAGGCTCCTGAGACCTCCTAGCAAGCCCAGCGAAATCACAGTAAGTACCCCCCCCACTGCCCAGCCCCTCGCCCTGCCCCGCGCTACTCACCTCCTCTCCTGCTTCTTTTCTTCATCTTTGATCTTCCTCTGTGTTCTTCATCTGTACTCTTCATCTGTTTTCTTCTTTCTTCCGTGCACCCCGTCCTGCATGTTCTTTCGTCTGTCTTCATCTGTGTTCTTCTTCTGTGTACTTCATCTGTGCTTCTTTCTCTCTCTTCTGCACCGCGACCTGCGTGTGCTTTCCTCTTCTGTGTCCTTCTTCTAGGCTCTTCTCTCCTCTGCTCCTCTTCTTCTTCACCGTCTTCTTGGCTCTTCTCTCTGCTGCTCGTCGCTCCTCCTCTTCTTTTTCCTTCTTCTTGGCTCTTCTCTCTTCTGCTCTTCGCTCCTCTTCTTCTCCACCGTCTTCTTGGCTCTTCTCTCGTCTGCTCTTCTGCTCCTCTTCTTCTTTACCTTCTTCTTGGATCTTCTCTCTTCTGCTCCTCTTCTTCTTTCCCTTCTTCTTGGATCTTCTCTCGTCTGCCCTCCCGCTCCTGACTCTTCTCTCTGACCTCCCTCACTCGCCACCCCCTCTGTAACCCCCCTATCTTCCTATCTTTCTATCTTTCTCCCTCACTCGCCACCTCCTCTGTAACACCCCTATCTTCCTATCTTTCTATCCTTCCATCTCTCTCCCTCACTCGCCTCCACCTCTGTAACCCCCCTCCCCTATCTTCCTATTTTTCTTCCTAACTCCCAGCCACCCTTAACCCCACTCCCCTATCTTTTCTCCACTCTACCTGACCCCCCTCCCTCCGCTTTCCCGCCGCCACCTCCTGCACGCCCCCACCCCCCCAGCTCCCATTCGTCGCCCCACTCCCGTCCCCGCCCCCAGCTGACCCCTATCCCCCTCCTCCCTCTTATGGCGGCCGCTGCACGACAGAGTTAGCGACCCTTGACCCAACGGTAGGTCGCTCCCCCTGCAGCTCCACCATCCCAGGCTCCTGAGACCTCCTAGCAAGCCCAGCGAAATCACAGTAAGTAGCCCCCCCCCGCCCAGCCCCTCGCCCTGCCCCGTGCTACTCACCTCCTCTCCTACTTCTTTTCTTCATCTTTGATCTTCCTCTGTGCTCTTCTTCTGTACTCTTCATCTGTGTTCTTCTTTCTTCCCTGCACCCCGTCCTGCGTGTTCTTTCGTCTGTCTTCATCTGTGTTCTTCTGTGTACTTCATCTGTGCTTCTTTCTCTCTCTTCTGCACCGCGACCTGTGTGTGCTTTCTTCTTCTGTGTCCTTCTTCTAGGCTCTTCTCTGCTCCTCTTCTTCTTCACCGTCTTCTTGGCTTTTCTCTCTGCTGCTCGTCGCTCCTCTTCTTTTTGCTTCTTCTTGGCTCTTCTCTCTTCTGCTCTTCGCTCCTCTTCTTCTCCACCGTCTTCTTTGCTCTTTTCTCGTCTGCTCTTCTGCTCCTCTTCTTCTTTACCTTCTTCTTGGATCTTCTCTCTTCTGCTCTTCTGCTCCTCTTCTTCTTTACCTTCTTCTTGGATCTTCTCTCGTCTGCCCTCCCGCTCCTGACTCTTCTCTCTGACCTCCCTCACTCGCCATCCCCTCTGTAACCCCCCTATCTTCCTATCTTTCTATCTTTCTCCCTCACTCGCCACCTCCTCTGTAACCCCCTATCTTCCTATCTTTCTATCCTTCTATCCCTCTCCCTCACTCGCCTCCACCTCTGTAACCCCCCCTCCCCTATCTTCCTATTTTTCTTCCTAACTCCCGCCACCCTTAACCCCCCCTCCCCTATCTTTTCTCCCCTCTACCTGACCCCCCTCCCTCCGCTTTCCCGCCGCCACCTCCTGCACGCCCCGCCCCCCCAGCTCCCATTCATCGCCATACTCCCGTCCCCCGCCCCCAGCTGACCCCTCCCACCCTCCTCCCTCGCATGGCGGCCGCTGCGTGACAGTTAGCGACCCTTGACCCAAGGGTAGGTTGCTCCCCCTGCCGCTGCTGCTCCACCAGCCCAGGCTCCTGAGACCTCCTAGCAAGCCCAGCGAAATCACAGTAAGTACCCCCCCACCGCCCAGCCCCTCGCCCTGCCCTGCGCTCCTCACCTCCTCTCCTGCTTCTTTTCTTCATCTTTGATCTTCCTCTGTGCTCTTCATCTGTACTCTTCATCTGTGTTCTTCTTTCTTCCCTGCACCCCGTCCTGCGTGTTCTTTCGTCTGTCTTCATCTGTGTTCTTCTTCTGTATACTTCATCTGTGCTTCTTTCTCTCTCTTCTGCACCGCGACCTGCGTGTGCTTTCTTCTTCTGTGTCCTTCTTCTAGGCTCTTCTCTCCTCTGCTCCTCTTCTTCTTCACTGTCTTCTTGGCTCTTCTCTCTGCTGCTCGTCGCTTCTCTTCTTCTTTTTCCTTCTCGTTGGCTCTTCTCTCTTCTACTCTTCGCTCCTCTTCTTCTCCACCGTCTTCTTGGCTCTTCTCTCGTCTGCTCTTCTGCTCCTCTTCTTCTTTACCTTCTTCTTGGATCTTCTCTCTTCTGCTCTTCTGCTCCTCTTCTTTACCTTCTTCTTGGATCTTCTCTCGTCTGCCCTCCCGCTCCTGACTCTTCTCTCTGACCTCCCTCACTCGCCACCCCCTATGTAAACCCCCTATCTTCCTATCTTTCTATCCTTCTATCTCTCTCCCTCACTCGCCTCCACCTCTGTAACCCCCCTCCCCTATCTTCCTATTTTTCTTCCTAACTCCCCGCCACCCTTAACCCCCCTATCTTTTCTCCCCTCTAACTGACCCCACTCCCTCCGCTTTCCCGCCGCCACCTCCTGCACGCCCCCGCCCCCCCAGCTCCCATTCGTCGCCCCACTCCCGTCCCCCGCCCTAAGCAGACCCCTCCCCCCCTCCTCCCTCTTATGGTGGCCGCTGCGGAACAGAGTTAGCGACCCTTGACCCAAGGGTAGGTCGCTCCACCTGCCGCTGCAGCTCCACCAGCCCAGGCTCCTGAGACCTCCTAGCAAGCCCAGCAAAATCACAGTAAGTACCCCCCCCACCGCCCAGCCCCTCGCCCTGCCCGCGCTACTCACCTCCTCTCCTGCTTCTTTTCTTCATCTTTGATCTTCCTCTGTGCTCTTCATCTGTACTTTTGATCTGTGTTCTTCTTTCTTCCCTGCACCCCATCCTGCGTGTTCTTTCGTCTGTCTTCCTCTGTTTTCTTCTTCTGTGTACTTCATCTGTGCTTCTTTCTCTCTCTTCTGCACCACGACCTGCGTGTGCTTTCTTCTTCTAGGCTCTTCTCTCCTCTGCTCCTCTTCTTCTTCACCTTCTTCTTGGCTCTTCTCTCTGCTGCTCGTCGCTCCTCTTCTTCTTTTTCCTTCTCCTTGGCTCTTCTCTCTTCTGCTCTTCGCTCCTCTTCTTCTCCACCGTCTTCTTGGCTCTTCTGTTGTCTGCTCTTCTGCTCCTCTTCTTCTTTACCTGCTTCTTGGATCTTCTCTCTTCTGCTCTTCTGCTCCTCTTCTTCTTTACCTTCTTCTTGGTTCTTCTCTCGTCTGCCCTCCCGCTCCTGACTCTTCTCTCTGACCTCCCTCACTCGCCACCCTCTCTGTAACCCCCCTATCTTCCTATCTTTCTATCCTTATATCTCTCTCCGTCACTCGCCTCCACCTCTGTAACCCCCCCTTCCCTATCTTCCTATTTTTCTTCCTAACTCCCCGCCACCCTTAAACCCTCCTCCCCTTTCTTTTCTCCCCTCTACCTGACCCTCCTCCCTCCGCTGTCCCGCCGCCACCTCCTGCACGCCCCGCCCCCCCAGCTCCCATTCGTCGCTCCACTCAAGTCCCCGCCCGCAGCTGACCCCTTGCTCTTATGGGGCCCGATGCGCGACAGTGTTAGTGACCCTTGACCCTTAATCACAGTAAGTACCCCCCCCACCGCCCAGCCATTCGCCCTGCCCCGCGCTACTCACCTCCTCTCCTGCTTCTTTTCTTCATCTTTGATCTTCCTCTGTGCTCTTCATCTGTACTCTTCATCTGTGTTCTTCTTTCTTCCCTGCACCCCGTCCTGCGTGTTCTTTCGTCTGTCTTCCTCTGTGTTCTTCTTCTGTGTACTTCATCTGTGCTTCTTTCTCTCTCTTCTTCACCGCGACCTGCGTGTGCTTTCTTCTTCTGTGTCCTTCTTCTAGGCTTTTCTCTCCTCTGCTCCTCTTCTTCACCGTCTTCTTGGCTCTTCTCTCTGCTGCTCGTCGCTCCTCTTCTTCTTTTTCCTTCTTCTTGGCTCTTCTCTCTTCTGCTCTTCGCTCCTCTTCTTCTCCACCGTCTTCTTGGCTCTTCTCTTGTCTGCTCTTCTGCTCCTCTTCTTCTTTAACTGCTTCTTGGATCTTCTCTCTTCTGCTCCTCTTCTTCTTTACCTTCTTCTTGGATCTTCTCTCTTCTGCTCCTCTTCTTCTTTACCTTCTTCTTGGATCTTCTCTCGTCTGCCCTCCCGCTCCTGACTCTTCTCTCTGACCTCCCTCACTCGCCACCCCCTCTGTAACCCCCCTACCTTCCTATCTTTCTATCTTTCTCCCTCACTCGCCACCTCCTCTGTAACCCCCCTATCTTCCTATCTTTCTATCCTTCTATCTTTCTCCCTCACTCGCCTCCACCTCTGTAACCCCCACTCCCCTATCTTCCTATTTTTCTTCCTAACTCCCGCCACCCTTATCCCCCCTCCCCTATCTTTTCTCCACTCTACCTGACCCCCCTCGCTCCGCATTCCCGCCGCCACCTCCTGCACGCCCCGCCCCCCCAGCTCCCATTCGTCGCCCCACTCCCGTCCCCTGCCCCCAACTGACCCCTCCCCCCGCCTCCCTCTTATGGCGCCCGCTGCACGACAGTGTTAGTGACCCTTGACCCAAGGGTAGCTCGCTCCCCCTGCTGCTGCAGCTCCACCAGCCCAGGCTCCTGAGACCTCCTAGCAAGCCCAGCGAAATCACAGTAAGTACCCCCCCACCGCCCAGCCCTTCGCCCTGCCCCGCTCTACTCACCTCCTCTCCTGCTTCTTTTCTTCATCTTTGATCTTCCTCTGTGCTCTTCATCTGTACTCTTCATCTGTGTTCTTCTTTCTTCCCTGCACCCCGTCCTGCGTGTTCTTTCGTCTGTCTTCATCTGTGTTCTTCTTCTGTGTACTTCATCTGTGCTTCTTTCTCTCTCTTCTGCATCGCGACCTGCGTGTGCTTTCTTCTTCTGTGTCCTTCTTCTAGGCTCTTCTCTCCTCTGCTCCTCTTCTTCTTCACCGTCTTCTTGGCTCCTCTCTCTGCTGCTCGTCGCTCCCCTTCTTCTTTTTCCTTCTCCTTGGCTCTTCTCTCTTCTGCTCTTCGCTCCTCTTCTTCTCCACCGTCTTCTTGGCTCTTCTCTCGTCTGCTCTTCTGCTCCTCTTCTTCTTTACCTTCTTCTTGGATCTTCTCTCTTCTGCTCTTCTGCTCCTCTTCTTCTTTACCTTCTTCTTGGATCTTCTCTCTTCTGCTCCTCTTCTTCTTTACCTTCTTCTTGGATCTTCTCTCGTCTGCCCTCCCGCTCCTGACTCTTCTCTCTGACCTCCCTCACTCGCCACCCCCTCTGTAACCCCCCTATCTTCCTATCTTTCTTTCTCCCTCACTCGCCACCTCCTCTGTAACCCCCCTATCGTCCTATCTTTCTATCCTTCCATCCCTCTCCCTCACTCGCCTCCACCTCTGTATCCCCCCTATCTTCCTATCTTTCAATCCTTCTATCTCTCTCCCTCACTCGCCTCCACCTCTGTAAGCCCCCCTATCTTCCTATTTTTCTTCCTAACTCCCTGACACCCTTAACCCCCCCTCCCCTATCTTTTCTCCCCTCTACCTGACCCCCCTCCCTCCGCTTTCCCGCCGCCACCTCCTTTACGCCCACGCCCCACCAGCTCCCATTCGTCGCCCCACTCCCGTTCCCAGCTGACCCCTTACCCCCCCTCCTCCCTCTTATGGTGGCCGCTGCGCGACAGAGTTAGCGACCCTTGACCCAAGGGTAGGCCGCTCCCCCTGCCGCTGCAGCTCCACCAGCCCAGGCTCCTGAGACCTCCTAGCAAGCCCAGCAAAATCACAGTAAGTACCCCCCCACCGCCCAACCCCCAGCCCTCGCCCTGCCCCGCGCTACTCACCTCCTCTCCTGCTTCTTTTCTTCATCTTTGATCTTCCTCTGTGCTCTTCATCTGTACTCTTCATCTGTGTTCTTCTTTCTTCCCTGCACCCCGTCCTGCGTGTTCTTTTGTCTGTCTTCATCTGTGTTCTTCTTCTGTGTACTTCATCTGTTCTTCTTTCTCTCTCTTCTCCACCTCTCGCCTCCACCTCTGTAACCCCCCCCTCCCCTATCTTCCTATTTTTCTTCCTAACTCCCTGCCACCCTTAACCCCCCTCCCCTATCTTTTCTCCCCTCTACCTGACCCCCCTCCCTCCGCTTTCCCGCCGCCACCTCCTGTACGCCCCCCCAGCTCCCATTCGTCGCCCCACTCCCGTCCCCCGCCCCCAGCTGACCCCTCCCCCCCTTCTCCCTCTTATGGCGGCTGTTGCTCGACAGAGTTAGCGACCCTTGACCCAAGGGTAGGTCGCTCCCCCTGCCGCTGCAGCTCCACCAGCCCAGGCTCCTGAGACCTCCTAGCAAGCTCAGCGACATCACAGTAAGTACCCCCCCCACCGCCCAGCCCCTCGCCCTGCCCCGCGCTACTCACCTCCTCTCCTGCTTCTTTTCTTCATCTTTGATCTTCCTCTGTGCTCTTCATCTGTACTCTTCATCTGTGTTCTTCTTTCTTCCCTGCACCCCGTCCTGCGTGTTCTTTCGTCTTTCGTCATCTGTGTTCTTCTTCTGTGTACTTCATCTGTGCTTCTTTCTCTCTCTTCTGCACTGCGACCTGCGTGAGCTTTCTTCTTCTGTGTCCTTCTTCTAGGCTCTTCTCTCCTCTGCTCCTCTTCTTCTTCACCGTCTTCTTGGCTCTTCTCTCTGCTGCTCGTCGCTCCTCTTCTTCTTTTTCCTTCTCCTTGGCTCTTCTCTCTTCTGCTCTTCGCTCCTCTTCTTCTCCACCGTCTTCTTGGCTCTTCTCTCGTCTGCTCTTCTGCTCCTCTTCTTCTTTACCTTCTTCTTGGATCTTCTCTCTTCTGCTCCTCTTCTTCTTTACCTTCTTCTTGGATCTTCTCTCGTCTGCCCTCCCGCTCCTGACTCTTCTCTCTGACCTCCCTCACTCGCCACCCCCTCTGTAACCCCCTATCTTCCTATCTTTCTATCTTTCTCCCTCACTCGCCACCTCCTGTGTAACCCCCCTATCTTCCTATCTTTCTATCCTTCTATCTCTCTCCCTCACTCGCCTCCACCTCTGTAACCCCCCTCCCCTATCTTCCTATTTTTCTTCCTAACTCCCCGCCACCCTTAACCCCCTCCCCTATCTTTTCTCCCCTCTACCTGACCCCCCTCCCTCCGCTTTCCCGCCACAACCTCCTGCACGCCCCGCCCCCCCAGCTCCCATTCGTCGCCCAAATCCCATCCCCCGCCCCCAGCTGACCCCTCCCTCTTATGGCGGCCGCTGCGCGACAGTTAGCGACCCTTGACCCAAGGATAGGTCGCTCCCCCTGCCGCAGGAGCTCCACCAGCCCAGGCTCCTGAGACCTCCTAGCAAGCCCAGCGAAATCACAGGAAGTACCCCCCCACCGCCCAGCCCCTCGCCCTGCCCCGCGCTACTCACCTCCTCTCCTGCTTCTTTTCTTCATCTTTGATCTTCCTCTGTGCTCTTCATCTGTACCCTTCATCTGTGTTCTTCTTTCTTCCCTGCACCCCGTCCTGCGTGTTCTTTTGTCTGTCTTCATCTGTGTTCTTCTTCTGTATACTTCATCTGTGCTTCTTTCTCTCTCTTCTGCACTGCGACCTGCGTGTGCTTTCTTCTTCTGTGTCCTTCTTCTAGGCTCTTCTCTCCTCTGCTCCTCTTCTTTTTCACCGTCTTCTTGGCTCTTCTCTCTGCAGCTTGTCGCTCCTCTTCTTCTTTTTCCTTCTCCTTGGCTCTTCTCTCTTCTGCTCTTCGCTCGTCTTCTTCTCCACTGTCTTCTTGGCTCTTCTCTCGTCTGCTCTTCTGCTCCTCTTCTTCTTTACCTTCTTCTTGGATCTTCTCTCTTCTGCTCTTCTGCTCCTCTCCTTCTTTACCTTCTTCTTGGATCTTCTCTCGTCTGCCCTCCCGCTCCTGACTCTTCTCTCTGACCTCCCTCACTCGCCACCCCCTCTGTAACACCCCTATCTTCCTATCTTTCTATCTTTCTCCCTCACTCGCCACCTCCTCTGTAACCCCCCCTATCTTCCTATCTTTCGATCCTTCTATCTCTCTCCCTCACTCGCCTCCACCTCTGTAACCCCCCCTCCCCTATCTTCCTATTTTTCTTCTTAACTCCCCTCCACCCTTAACCCCCCTCCCCTATCTTTTCTCCCCTCTACCTGACCCCCCTCCCTCCTCTTTCCCGCCGCCACCTCCTGCACGCCCCGCCCCCCAGCTCCCATTCGTCGCCCCACTCCCGTCCCCCGCCCCCAGCTGACCCCTCCCCCCATCCTCCCTCTTATTGCGGCAGCTGCGCGACAGAGTTAGCGACCCTTGACCCAAGGGTAGGTCGCTCCATCTGCCGCTGCAGCTCCACCAGCCCAGGCTCCTGAGACCTCCTAGCAAGCCCAGCGAAATCACAGTAAGTAAAGCCCCCCACCGCCCAGCCCCTCGCCCTGCCCCGCGCTACTCACCTCCTCTCCTGCTTGTTTTCATCATCTTTGATCTTCCTCTGTGCTCTTCATCTGTACTCTTCATCTGTGTTCTCCTTTCTTCCCTGCACCCCGTCCTGCGTGTTCTTTCGTCTGTCTTCATCTGTGTTCTTCTTCTGTGTACTTCATCTGTGCTTCTTTCTCTCTCTTCTGCACCGCGACCTGCGTGTGCTTTCTTCTTCTGTGTCCTTCTTCTAGGCTCTTCTCTCTTCTACTCCTTTTCTTCTTCACCGTCTTCTTGGCTCTTCTCTCGTCTGCTCTTCTGCTCCTCTTCTTCTTTACCTTCTTCTTGGATCTTCTCTCTTCTGCTCTTCTGCTCCTCTTCTTCTTTACCTTCTTCTTGGATCTTGTCTCGTCTGCTCTCCCGCTCCTGACTCTTCTCTCTGACCTCCCTCACTCGCCACCCCCTCTGTAACCCCCCTATCTTCTTATCTTTCTATCTTTCTCCCTCACTCGCCACCTCCTCTGTAACCCACTATCTTCCTATCTTTCTATCCTTCTATCTCTCTCCCTCACTCGCCTCCACCTCTGTAACCCCCCTCTCCTATCTTCCTATTTTTCTTCCTAACTCCCTGCCACCCTTAACCCCCCTCCCCTATCTTTTCTCCCCTCTACCTAACCCCCCTCCCTCCGCTTTCCCGCCACCACCTCCTCCACGCCCCCACCCCCCCAGCTCCCATTCGTCGCCCGACTCCCGTCCCCCGCCCCCAGCTGACCCCTGCCCCCCCCTCTTATGGTGGCCGCTGCGCGACAGAGTTAGCGACTCTTGACCCAAGCGTAGGTCGCTCCCCCTGCCGCTGCAGCTCCACCAACCCAGGCTCCTGAGACCTCCTAGAAAGCCCAGCGAAATCACAGTAAGTACCCCCCCACCGCCCAGCCCCTCGTCCTGCCCCGCGCTACTCACCTCCTCTCCTGCTTCTTTTCTTCATCTTTGATCTTCCTCTGTGCTCTTCATCTGTACTCTTCATCTGTGTTCTTCTTTCTTCCCTGCCCCCCTTCCTGCGTGTTCTTTCGTCTGTCTTCATCTGTGTTCTTCTTCTGTGTACTTCATCTGTGCTTCTTTCTCTCTCTTCTGCACCGCGACCTGCGTGTGGTTTCTTCTTCTGTGTCCTTCTTCTAGGCTCTTCTCTCCTCTGCTCCTCTTCTTCTTCACCGTCTTTTTGGCTCTTCTCTCTGCTGCTCGTCACTCCTCTTCTTCTTTTTCCTTCTCCTTGGCTCTTCTCTCTTCTGCTCTTCGCTCCTCTTCTTCTCCACCGTCTTCTTGGCTCTTCTCTCGTCTGCTCTTCTGCTCCTCTTCTTCTTTACCTTCTTCTTGGATCTTCTCTCTTCTGCTCTTCTGCTCCTCTTCTTCTTTACCTTCTTCTTGGATCTTCTCTCGTCTGCCCTCCTGCTCCTGACTCATCTCTCTGACCTCCCTCACTCGCCACCCCCTCTGTAACCCCCCTATCTTCCTATCTTTCTATCTTTCTCCCCCACTCGCCACCTCCTCCGTAACCCCCCTATCTTCCTATCTTTCTATCCTTCTATCTCTCTCCCTCACTCGCCTCCACCTCTGTAACCCCCTCCCCTATCTTCCTATTTTTCTTCCTAACTCCCGCCACCCTTAACCCCCCTCCCCTATCTTTTCTCCCCTCTACCTGACCCCCCTCGCTCCGCTTTCCCGCCGCCACCTCCTGCACGCCCCGCCCCCCAGCTCCCATTCGTCGCCCCACTCCCGTCCCCTGCCCCCAGCTGACCCCTCCCCCCTCCTTCCTCTTATAGCGCCCTTTGCGCGACAGAGTTAGCGACCCTTGACCCAAGGGTAGGTCGCTCCCCCTGCCGCTGCATCTCCACCATCCCAGGCTCCTGAGACCTCCTAGCAAGCCCAGTGAAATCACAGTAAGTACCCCCCCACCGCCCAGCCCCTCGCCCTGCCCCGCGCTACTCACCTCCTCTCCTGCTTCTTTTCTTCATCTTTGATCTTCCTCTGTGCTCTTCATCTGTACTCTTCATCTGTGTTCTTCTTTCTTCCCTGCACCCCGTCCTGCGTGTTCTTTCGTCTGTCTTCATCTGTGTTCTTCTTCTGTGTACTTCATCTGTGCTTCTTTCTCTCTCTTCTGCACCGCGACCTGCTTGTGCTTTCTTCTTCTGTGCCCTTCTCCTAGGCTCTTCTCTCCTCTGCTTCTCTTCTTCTTCACCGTCTTCTTGGCTCTTCTCTCTGCTGCTCGTCGCTCCTCTTCTTCTTTTTCCTTCTCCTTGGCTCTTCTCTCTTCTGCTCTTCGCTCCTCTTCTTCTCCACCGTCTTCTTGGCTCTTCTCTCGTCTGCTCTTCTGCTCCTCTTCTTCTTTACCTTCTTCTTGTATCTTCTCTCCACTGCTCTTCTGCTCCTTTTCTTCTTTACCTTCTTCTTGGATCTTCTCTCGTCTGCCCTCCCGCTCCTGACTCTTCTCTCTGACCTCCCTCACTCGCCACCCCCTCTGTAACTCCCCTATCTTCCTATCTTTCTTTCTTTCTCCCTCACTTGCCACCTCCTCTGTAACCCCCCTATCTTCCTATCTTTCTATCCTTCTATCTCTCTCCCTCACTCACCTCCACCTCTGTAACCCCATCCCCTATCTTCCTATTTTTCTTCCTAACTCCCCGCCACCCTTAACCCCCCCCCTCTATCTTTTCTCCCCTCTACCTGACCCCCCTCCCTCCGCTTTCCCGCCGCCACCTCCTGCACGCCCCGCCCCCCCCAGCTCCCATTCGTTGCCCCACTCCCGTCCCCCGCCCCCAGCTGACCCCTCCTCCCTCTTATGGCGGCCGCTGCGCGACAGAGTTAGCGACCCTTGACCCAAGGGTAGGTCGCTCCCCCTGCCGCTGCACCTCCACCAGCCTAGGCTCCTGAGACCTCCTAGCAAGCCCAGCGAAATCACAGTAAGTACCCCCCACCGCCCAGCCCCTCGCCCTGCCCCGCGCTACTCACCTCTTCTCCTGCTTCTTTTTTTCATCTTTGATCTTCCTCTGTGCTCTTCATCTGTACTCTTCATCTGTGTTCTCCTTTCTTCCCTGCACCCCGTCCTGCGTGTTCTTTCGTCTGTCTTCATCTGTGTTCTTCTTCTGTGTACTTCATCTGTGCTTCTTTCTCTCTCTTCTGCACCGCGACCTGCGTGTGCTTTCTTCTTCTGTGTCCTTCTTCTAGGCTCTTCTGTCTTCTACTCCTTTTCTTCTTCACCGTCTTCTTGGCTCTTCTCTCTGCTGCTCGTCTCTCCTCTTCTTCTTTTTCCTTCTCCTTGGCTCTTCTCTCTTCTGCTGTTCGCTCCCCTTCTTTTCCACCGTCTTCTTGGCTCTTCTCTCGTCTGCTCTTCTGCTCCTCTTCTTCTTTACCTTCTTCTTGGATCTTCTCTCTTCTGCTCTTCTGCTCCTCTTCTTCTTTACCTTATTCTTGGATCTTCTCTCGTCTGCCCTCCCGCTCCTGACTCTTCTCTCTGACCTCCCTCACTCGCCACCCCCTCTGTAACCCCCCCTCCCCTATCTTCCTATTTTTCTTCCTAACTCCCCGCCACCCTTAACCTCCCCTCCCCTATCTTTTCTCCCCTCTACCTGACCCCCCTCGCTCCGCTTTCCCGCCGCCACCTCCTGCACGCACCACCCCCCCAGCTCCCATTCGTCGCCCCACTCCCGTCCCCCGCCCCCAGCTGACCCCTCCCCCCCTCCTTCCTCTTATGGCGCCCGTTGCGCGACAGAGTTAGCAACTCTTGACCCAAGGGTAGGTCGCTCCCCCTGCCGCTGCAGCTCCACCAGCCCAGGCTCCTGAGACCTCCTAGCAAGCCCAGCGAAATCACAGTAAGTACCCCCCCACCGCCCAGCCCCTCGCCCTGCCCCGCGCTACTCACCTCCTCTCCTGCTTCTTTTCTTCATCTTTGATCTTCCTCTGTGCTCTTCATCTGTACTCTTCATCTGTGTTCTTCTTTCTTCCCTGCACCCCGTCCTGCGTATTCTTTCGTCTGTCTTTATCTGTGTTCTTCTTCTGTGTACTTCATCTGTGCTTCTTTCTCTCTCTTCTGCACCGTGACCTGCGTGTGCTTTCTTCTTCTGTGTCCTTCTTCTAGGCTCTTCTCTCCTCTGCTCCTCTTCTTCTTCACCGTCTTCTTGGCTCTTCTCTCTGCTGCTCGTCGCTCCTCTTCTTCTTTTTCCTTCTCCTTGGCTCTTCTCTCTTCTGCTCTTCGCTCCTCTTCTTCTCCACCGTCTTCTTGGCTCTTCTCTCGTCTGCTCTTCTGCTCCTCTTCTTCTTTACCTTCTTCTTGTATCTTCTCTCCACTGCTCTTCTGCTCCTTTTCTTCTTTACCTTCTTCTTGGATCTTCTCTCGTCTGCCCTCCCGCTCCTGACTCTTCTCTCTCACCTCCCTCACTCGCCACCCCCTCTGTAACCCCCCTATCTTCCTATCTTTCTTTCTTTCTCCCTCACTTGCCACCTCCTCTGTAACCCCCCTATCTTCCTATCTTTCTATCCTTCTATCTCTCTCCCTCACTCACCTCCACCTCTGTAACCCCCCCTCCCCTTTCTTCCTATTTTTCTTCCTAACTCCCCGTCACCCTTAACCCCCTCCCCTATCTTTTCTCCCCTCTACCTGACCCCCCTCCTTCCGCTTTCCCGCCACCACCTCCTGCACGCCCCCGCCCCTCCAGCTCCCATTCGTCGCCCCACTCCCGTCCCCCACCCCCAGCTTACCCCTACCCCCCTCCTCCCTCTTATGGCGGCCGCTGCGCGACAGAGTTAGTGACCCTTGACCCAAGGGTAGGTCGCTCCCCCTGCCACTGCAGCTCCACCAGCCCAGGCTCCTGAGACCTCCTAGCAAGCACAGCGAAATCACAGTAAGTACCCCCCCCCACCGCCCAGCCCCTCGCCCTGCCCCGCGCTACTCACCTCCTCTCCTGCTTCTTTTCTTCATCTTTGATCTTCCTCTGTGCTCTTCATCTGTACTCTTCATCTGTGTTCTTCTTTCTTCCCAGCACCCCGTCCTGCGTGTTCTTTCGTCTGTCTTCATCTGTGTTCTTCTTCTGTGTACTTCATCTGTGCTTCTTTCTCTCTCTTCTGCACCGCGACCTGCGTGTGCTTTCTTCTTCTGTGTCCTTCTTCTAGGCTCTTCTCTCCTCTGCTCCTCTTCTTCTTCACCGTCTTCTTGACTCTTCTCTCTGCTGCTCGTCGCTGCTCTTCTTTTTCCTTCTCCTTGGCTCTTCTCTCTTCTGCTCTTCGATCCTCTTCTTCTCCACAGACTTTTTGGCTCTTCTTTCATCTGCTCTTCTGCTCCTCTTCTTCTTTACCTTCTTCTTGGATCTTCTCTCTTCTGCTCTTCTGCTCCTCTTCTTCTTTACCTTCTTCTTGGATCTTCTCTCTTCTGCTCTTCGCTCCTCTTCTTCTCCACCGTCTTCTTGGCTCTTCTCTCGTCTGCTCTTCTGCTCCTCTTCTTCTTTACCTTCTTCTTGGATCTTCTCTCTTCTGCTCTTCTGCTCCTCTTCTTCTTTACCTTCTTCTTGGATCTTCTCTCTTCTGCTCTTCTGCTCCTCTTCTTCTTTACCTTCTTCTTGGATCTTCTCTCGTCTGCCCTTCCGTTCCTGACTCTTCTCTCTGACCTCCCTCACTCGCCACCCCCTCTGTAACCCCCCTATCTTCCTATCTTTCTATCTTTCTCCCTCACTCGCCACCTCCTCTGTAACCCCCCTATCTTCCTATCTTTCTATTCTTCTATCTCTCTCCCTCACTCGCCTCCACCTCTGTAACCCCCCTCCCTTATCTTTCTATTTTTCTTCCTAACTCCCCGCCACCCTTAAACCCCCCTCCCCTATCTTTTCTCCCGTCTACCTGACCCCACTCCCTCCGCTTTCCCGCCACCACCTCCTGCACACCACCACCCCCCAGCTCCCATTCGTCGCCCCACTCCCGTCCCCCGCCGCCAGCTGACCCCTCCCCCCCTCCTCCCTGTTATGGCGGCCGCGCCGCGGTGCGCCAAAGGCAAGCCCGTCAGCACCCGTCCGCGCCTGGCCCACGCCCAGCGCCACGACCCCTTGCCCCCAGCACTCCCAAACCCCGCTGCACCGCTACGACCCCATCACCCTCCACGCCCTCAACCCGGGGCACTCCAGCACCTGCTTTTAAGCCAACCCGAAACGTACCCACGGACCCTTCGTATGTCACACCTGCAATCTTACCTTCCACCACGAAACCACTACGTCCGCCAGCCCACGCGCCATCAACCACCTCAAATGCATCCTGATCAACGCACGCTCCGTCCACAAGCACGCCGTTGAACTCTGGGACCTCCTGGACTCCACTGCACCAGACGTCGCCTTCATCACTGAGACCTGGATGAATGCCTCCTCGGCCCCCGACATCGCCATAGCCATCCCCGAAGGCTACAAGATTTCCAGGAAAACCGCACCAACCAAGTAGGAGGAGGAATCGCCATCGTCTTCAAGGACTCCATCAACGTCACCACCTCCACCGAAGACACCCCCCTCGCCGCTGAACACCTGCACTTCCAGATCCACACAGACCCCAGGACCACCCTCAGAGGATCTCTCATCTACCGTCCCCCCGGACCGCGCGCCCTCTTCAGCGACTCCATCACCGACTTCATCTCCCCGCACGCCCTTGCCTCGCCGGACTACATCCTCCTCGGCTACCTCAAGTTCCATCTGGAACAGAACAACGACCCCAACACCACCGCCCTGCTCGACAACCTCGCCAACCTCGGTCTCAAGCAACTGGTGAACACCCCCACCCACATCGCCGGACACACACTCGACCCCATCTTCTCCGCCAGCAACCACGTATCCTTCAGCCACTCCTCCGCTCTACACTGGACCGACCACAGATGTGTCCACTTCACCTTCCGACGCGAGACTCGCCACCTCCGCACATAACCCATCCCTCGTCGACAGTGGAACAAAATCCCTGAAGAACAGCTTCTCTCCACTCTCATCGACAACCAACCCACCTTCTCCTCTGACCCCAACGACGCAGCCCTCAGCCTCACGAACTGGACCACCAACTGCGCAGACAACCTCGCTCCCCTCAGACGCCTCCCAAGACAGACCAACACCAAAAAACCTCTCTAGTTCACTGACACCCTTAAGGAATCAAAGAAAACCTGCCGCACTCTCGAGAAAGCCTGGCGTAAGGACCACACCGCAGATAATATGACTGCCCTCAAGAACGCTACCCGCGAACACCACCACCTGATCCGTGCCGCCAAAAGGAATTTCTTCACAGACAGACTGGACAAAAACAGCCACAACAACAGAGAACTCTTCAACATCGTAAAAGAGCTCTCCAACCCCAACGCCAATGCCATCACACCCTCACAAGACCTTTGCAACTCCCTCGCCACCTTCTTCCATCATAAGATCACCGACCAACACGACAGCTTCTGACACCAGACCCAGCCAACCACCACAGAACCCACAACCCCAGCCATCAACCTCAACGCCTGGACCCACATCAACACAGAAGAGACCAAAGCCACCATGACCTCCATCCACTCCGGTGCCCCCTCGGACCCCTGACCACACTTTATCTTCAACAAAGCAGACGACATCATCGCCCCGCACCTCCAGACCATCATCAACAGCTTCTTTTTATCTGCTACCTTCCCCGAGAGCTGGAAACACGCTGAAGTCAACGCCCTACTAAAGAAACCTACGGCTGACCCAAGCTACCTGAAGAACTTCCGCCCCATCTCGCTCCTCCCCTTCCCTGCCAAAGTCATAGAGAAGACCTTCAACAAGCAGCTTACCAACTTCCTTGAAGACAACAACCTTCTCGACCCCTCTCAGTCCGGATTCCGAGCCAACCACAGCACAGAAACCGCCCTCATCTCAGTCACAGACGACATCAGAACCCTGATGGACAACGGAGAAACAGTCGCCCTCATCCTCCTTGACCTCTCGGCTGCCTTCAACACCGTCTGCCAGCGTACCCTAATATCCTGCCTCTGCTCCACCGGGATCCAAGGACAGGCCCTAGACTGGATCACCTCCTTCCTTTCCAACCGCTCCCAAAGAGTCTACCTCCCACCTTTCCGCTCAAACCCCACCGAGATCATCTGCGGCGTCCCACAAGGCTCCTCGCTCAGCCCAACTCTCTTCAATGTCTACATGAGCCCCCTCGCCGACATCGTACGCAAACACAGCATCACCATCACCTCCTACGCCGACGACACCCAGCTGATACTTTCCCTCACCAAGAACCCCACCAGCGCCAAGACCAACCTGCAAGACGGAATGAAAGACGTCGCAGACTGGATGAAACTAAGCCATCTGAAACTGAACTCAGACAAAACGGAAGTCCTCATCCTCTGAAACACCCCGACCTCCTGGGATGACTCCTGGTGGCCCACGGCCCTTGGCACCGCACCGACCCCCTCAGACCACGCACGCAACCTCGGTTTCATCCTGGACCCACTTCTCACCATGACCAAACAAGTCAACGCCGTATCATCCTCCTGCTTCCTCACCCTCCGCATGCTCCGGAAGATCTTCCGTTGGATCCCCGCCGACACCAGAAAGACCGTGACCCACACCCTAGTCACGAGCCGCCTGGACTACGGCAACACCCTATACGCAGGAACCACCGCTAAACTCCAGAAACGTCTGCAACAAATTCAAAACGCCTCCGCCCGCCTCATCCTCAACATACCCCGCAACAGCCACATTTCTGCACACCTGAGACACCTGCACTGGCTTCCCGTCAGCAAAAGGATCACCTTCCGACTCCTCACCCACGCACACAAAGCCCTCCACAACAAGGGACCAGAATACCTCAACCGCCGCCTCAGCTTCTACACTCCCACCCGTCTTCTCCGCTACACCAGCCTCGCTCTCGCCGCCGTCCCTCGAATCCACCGCTCCACGGCGGGTGGTAGGTCCTTCTCCTACCTGGCGGCCAAGACTTGGAACACCCTCCCCACCATCCTCAGGACCACCCAGGACCACTCCGCATTCCGGAGACTACTCAAGACCTGGCTTTTCGAGCAGCAGTAACCCCTTCCCCCTAGCGCCTTGAGACCCGCACGGGTGAGTAGCGCGCTTTATAAATGTTTATGATTTGATTTGATATAATAAAGAAGCCACTGGTGCTCCGGGCATCCTTATGCCTATTCTATCATGGGTAGTGCAACTAAATCTATAACACAAATTCTCTGACCTAAGAACTCATGACATAAGGTTCGTAGCGCAGTGTAGTGGATTAAGCCATGAATAAAAGTTGACATTTAGGTCATAACTGTGAATGTAAGATATTTCTAAACACTAGTGAGTGTGGGGCACACTGCATTACACTTCAGATACCATGAAGAGAATATTAGATACCATCAAACATTCTATATTACACTCTATGTTTCCCAACAAGTCTCCATTGGTTGATGGGAGTGTGAACAAAACTGACAGGGGTTTGATCCAATGAGTCAGTCTGTGGGACAGGTAATGCATCTATAAAGGATATACCTGTATAGCTGTGTTTGTGTTTATAACATGAGGGTGTGGGGTAAGTCATTTGAGTGGACTGAGCGATAGATCATAATTGCAGTAAGTGATATGAGAAAAACTGTAAGACACAGCAATTCATACTAACAAGTAATGAGGTGTCACCAGGAACTATGTATAGCACTGTATACTCCCTGATGTAAGTCTATGTGCAAGACTGTGACAGTTTTAAATCACTTGGAACCTGTTGTGTCATATTACAGGTAGCACCCACGTTCATTCTGTGATTCCTCAATGTGAGATTCCTTGTTATTGTCAAGAAGTCCTCTTAGTACTGTGGGATCCATGAAAACATTAGTCTTGCCTTGGTAGTTAATTCTGAACTTAGCCGGACAAATAAAGGAGTGTTGAATCACTCTGTTGGAGATTTTCTCAGGTGTCTCAGGCATAGTCTTGAGAAATGTTGATTCTGGCTCCTTGCCAGGAGATGGATCAAAACATTTTCAGATGTGATTATATAATTTCAGGATGCTGGAAGTGCAAGGGTTGAAAGATGAGAGGAAGTTCTTTGGTTTGATGGTTAGGACCCTGTGCGCATGTTCAAGCTCAAAATCTTTGTTAAGTGTGACTCTTGGGGTCGTTGGGATCCACTTTTCCAGGAAGTCAATAACTGAAGGGGATTTGTTTTATGTCCCTTCTGGTAATATAAAAATCCTGAGGTTTCCCCTCCTATTGCGATCTTCCAATTCAGTGATTTTGCGCTTCAGAGTGGAGATTGCGCTGTCGTTTTTGAGTTGGTGTAGAGATTGATCTGTTAGGCAATCTATTTTCATGCTTATTTGGCTTCTGGCATTTGATACTCTTAAGTTTAGTTCTTTGAGATCCCTTATGATTGCAGCTACTTCTGTTTGTAGTAAATCAGTATCAGTTTTAGTGCTCTGGGTAATGTTGTGGACATTATTTAGGTTTTTAAGGATCACCTCTCAAGTGGAGTGGCTTTCTTGTTTGTGTTTGGTTGGAGATTCTAGGAGCAACGCTTCATGTTTAGTTCTTGTTAGTCCAGTTTTATTTCCTTTATCTTTAAAGGATTTGTGTTCCTTTTGGTCTGCTATGATTTCCAACAAGAGAATTGCTGACTACATTTATTTAGATTACAGTATTGCAAGAACACTTTAATACTTGATGGTGTCCGATAGAGCATTTGTGTTCACTGTTAGATTTCCAGCTTATAGCCTTTGCGGTGCTTGTAAAGAGACTTTGGGAGAGTAATAAGAAATGGGTGAGCACTCAAAGGTAAGACGCTTTGGCAGGCCATCAGCCAAGGGACAACCAGGAGACTTAAATGTGCATGGTGCAGTATAGTGAACACACAATTGCACTACATAGTGGTGCAGCGTAGGCAGGCTGCAGTATTTTGGCTATTAAATGTGAAAATATTGCCCAGTGAACAGTTGGTGTGTTTACCTATTCCTCACTTCATAGATCAGCATGGTACCATACTGGTGTTGTGACCCTTCAATGTCCATAGATTCACAGTCAAAGAGGTTCTATCCAGAGGAGATAACTGCAACTGGCTGTGGATTCAGGTATGGTTCAATTGCCATCCCACAGCAAGTAGGAATGAAATTGCTCTAAACATATGTTCAAGTATGTTTAACAGTCATGTAATAACCACGCATAGACATTATCAGCAGTTATGGTGAGCAAGCTAATCAGTAAAATAGGCCTCCATAAAGAAATTAGCAATGTAGATTAATTGTCATAATATATGTTAATTTATGACCATTTGTGCAGCCTGCTTCAGATCAGGTGTTCTCTGTGACCTAGTCGAGCTTAGGGAGGTGCAAAGTGAGTCAGGGAGGGCCGCAAAGTCCTTACGCCAGGTCATTGAGAAGCTGGATAATTAGCGTGTGAGTGAGTTGGCACGCCATGTTAGATAACTGCTTACTGGAGGAAAGTTAAAAGCAAACACTCACCACTCATTAGAGGGCACTGAAGAGGCCCTAACTGCAGGACAGAGTGCATTCCTCTCCACAGTTGGGTGGTCCAATGCCGAGGGCAGGCACTGAATGCACATTTAAGTGCTACGCAGAAGGCTGGGTGCCGCCATTTTCCCCTTGGGTGAGTCCCAGCGTGGGCCGCTAAAACATCCCTCCAGCGTCTTCGGGATCCTCAGCCTTGTCCAAAAAGGGTGCGCTGACTCGCTGATATATAGGCCCTTGCTGGATGGCAGCGGTGAGTGGTATAGGGCTGTTAAATAGTTTCTGTGATGCAGCGAGCTCAGGAGAGCTCAAGAGAGAGCTGCTTTTTGCGTGGCTCAAGCCACGAACCAAGACATGTGATTTAAGTTTTACATGTCCTGGTAGTGGAAATCTATAAAAATAATTTTTCAATATTCTAAGGCCTGTTTTTCCCATAAGCTAACACTGAATTACCTTGTACAAATGTAATAAATTGGGTATGGGAGCAGATAGAAAATGACATTTAAACTCAAATATATTGTAATTTAAAACCTAGTTAATGGTGAAGCCAAATTTTAAGTCACAATTCTGAAAATGCCACAGAAAGCTGAATGTATTTGCCCTAACCATGTGGTGCCTCATAATTGGGTCCTAGTTCACATGACTTAGTTGATTTGGCAGTTGACCTTTGTGTATTCCTCCCAGATGATGTCACTTAGGGGGATTAGATGTTGTTAGCATGGGCCAACCTGACAAGATGTGTGGGGGTAAATATATAATCTACCACATTTGCACTTCAATATGAGCTGCTTTCTGAACTCACAAAGGACTTCACACTAGCATTTTGTCAACCCAGATGTCTTGGGACCCGGAAGGAAGGAAATTCTGAAACCAGATGTGGTGGGAAGTCCCCCACTTCACAGCTGGCACAAGGTATAAACATTGTCCAGTGGTTTGAACCACTTACCAGATTGTTTCTTAACCTGTGGAAGACTCAGAAGAAGGTCTGCTTTGCTGCCCTGCTGCTGGAAGCACTTTCCTAATGCAAGAAGGGCTGCCCTGATATCTGAGTAAGGAAGTAAAAGACCTGCTCCTTGAACTCAGAACCACCAGAGTGACTCCAATGGTTAGCTCACTGGCCTCACCTTCCAAGTTACAGGGAGATAACAAGCTTGAGAGGACTGTCCTGCATCTGCCTAGCTGCCGTGCCCTGCTGCTGGCTTCTGCTAGAATGAGTCCTGTACTCCAAACGGTGCCCCCCATTCCTAAACCTTTAGCTTGCATCAGAGTCTACTCCTCCTGGCCCAACTGTCGGTTCCCTCAGAACCAAGACCTTAAAGCTCCTGATTGGCATTGTACAATACTCCTTGACTCAGGACTTCACAATACAGTGCCTTGCTGCTCCTGATTGGCGGTATCATCGAAACCAATGAATGTGATGTGTCTCCATGCAGGACCTCACATCGCTGCAACTCACAGCTCATCGGTAGCCTCATCAGAACCACCACAACCTTATGCAAAGTGATGCAGGACCTCATATTTCATTCCAGATATAACCAGGTACACTGTCCAGCAACCTGAACCCAGTCCTAGATCCATCTCGGGCAGCTTGACCTTGTGAGATTGTCCTGGACTGGCATGACAGACAACCCCAGTTGGCACTTTGTGCTTTGTGGTGCTATTGTCACTTAAGACTGTGAAAATGCATTTCTCCAATTCTTCTGATCGGACTTTTGTAGCTCTGGTATATGTTATTTATTAAAATGTAAACTATTTTTTAAATTGGTGTGAGAATTTTGTTGTATTGTGCTTTCACTGTATTACTGTTTGATGCTGCATAAAGTCTTTACATAATGCCTCTTTGTTAAAGCTGACTGTTTTTCTCCCAAGCTACTAGAGGTTTAAGTACAGGTTGATTTAGCAACTTTTGTGGTTCACCCTGACAAGGACAAATTTATAGATTTCTGAGGGGTTAACATGCCGCTCAACCACTATCCCAGTTTCTCACATAAATCATGACGGCTCTATGGGACAGATGTATCAAGCTTTTTTGCATTCGCAAACGGTGCGAATGGCCATTTGTGAATGCAAAAATGCCTTTCAGTATGTATGAAAGGCATTCGCTACGCACTTTTAAGGAATCGCTAAAATAGTGATTCCTTAAAATTGATAGCCCATTTAGAGAATCGCAAATTGAGATTCTCTAAATAAGAAATCGCAAATAAGGAAAACTTATTTGCAATTTCTTAAGAAAATTTATCAAACTTTTCCTTAATGCGAACTGGGCATTAAAGAATTGCAATTACCACCAAGTAAAACCTGGTGGTAACCATGTGCAAATTTTAAAAATGCATGAAAAATGCATTTTTAAAATTAACATGCAACACACACATGCCCTTTTGGCATGTGTGCGCCTTACATGTCCAGAAATATTTTTTGGGGGTGCAGCAGAGGGGGCCTTAGGCCCCCAGCACCCTGGGATTATGCTTTTCCTAAATTGTGAATTCCAGTTAGGAATTCGAAATTTGGGAAATGCAAAAATTTGCAAATATTGGTGTGAATCGGCTCAAAATCGCTATTTGCGATTCAGTAATAGCATTTGCGATTTTTAAGAAATCACTATTACCGAATCGCAAATATGATACATACCATTTTGCGAATCAGAAATTTCTTTAAAATCCCTATTAGAGAATCGCAAAGTGGATTCTTCATACATCTGGCCCTATGCCATTAATATGATTTTACATGCAGTCATGTATGAGTTCCACAGTCCTCACAACGGTTCACATTGTCTTAGGGTCCAAACACCTAAATCCTTGTTTTCCTACATTATGTACCATACTTTGTTTACAATTCTTGACTAAGCCAGGGTTAAACACAAAAAGTGGTCAAAGACAAATCTGATTTAAACGTGAACATGGAATGTACAGAGGCAATTCCCAGTAACCACTCTACTCTCAAGGGTTTTATAATATAGAAAATCAAGTGAATTACAATAACTTACATTACCTATAGGATGAATGTTCATCTGGTTCTGGTGGAGCAAGTGATTTCTGGGTAGCATAGATGTTTGGGACTGCCATTTACCTCTAAATATCCAGGTCCCTGGATACTAATACACTACAGTAGAAATAATCAGTTACTGTATCCACAATCCCGGCTCTCCAATGGTATAGCAATAGGCCCTGGCTTACTGCAAAATAATTCTGACAATGATATGCCCGTTCCTGCAGAGATTCCCTCCAACATCCAAATGAGTCCAGTGAACCCATGCATAATGGAAATTGAGGAATTGACCAGTGTCTTGGTCCATTTAGAAACTATGTCATGCCTTTTGGACTCTGCAATGCTTTTCAATATTTTATAGAAGTGGTATTGAGAAGATACTTGTGAGAAATTGGGTTGCTGGTTGATTAGGGTGGGAGTTCTGGTGAAGCAACAGCCACAATCCCTTGCAGAGTGAACCACATAAAGTCACTAAATTAACCTGTCCTTAGCCTTGGGTAACTTGGCACAAAAAGAAGTCAGACTTAAATCAGAGGCAATGTGTAAAGTATTTATGCAGTACATAAACATTAATAAAGTGAAAGCACAACATAAGAGAAATCCTAAATCAACAAAAAAAAATAGATTACATTTTAATAAATTATTTGATACCAGAATAGCAACAGCCCCATCAGTATAACCCGAGTTATGATTTTTGAAGTTTTAAGTCAAATCTAGCACCATAACGCCAACTGAGGACATCTAGTTACACAAGACCAGGTCAACATTGAAATTTATGGCCAATCTCGATGAGGCAGATTCAGCCTGATCAGCGCTTGCCTTTGGACTTAAACATTTTCTTGTAGAAAAATGTCTAGGAAGATAAAATTCAGTGGGCAAGGCTGCAGGAGGTGTTCGAGAAGACAGCATCATTGTCGGATGGCCTTGGCTCATAGTCTCAGTGAAAATTTCTAGGTTCTGACTCAGTCACCGAAATGGAAGTTGAAACACTCCAGCGGGATGAAACAGATGGCTGTAGCCACAAACAGTTCCACACTGCCAGATGCCCCTATGGACTGCTGAATCAGATTTACTTCTGCAGAGAAGAACCTAGCAGGAGAAGCTACGATGCACCTTAGGTGGAAGGCGAGCAGGTTGGTCCCAGTCTCCTACTGGTTCTCAGAGCACTTTTAGTCAAAGTTTAGAAATTGGCCCTCAGGGCACCTTTAGTACCACAATTAACGACCCAGGACTGGTCGGACACCACTTGGTGGTTCAGGACTCACTCAGCCTGGGGCCAGGTGCGGGTTCATGATGGTAGGAGCCTTTTATGTCCTTGTGGCCCTGGACAGGAGGCCAGCGAGGTAGCCCTTGGAGTCACTTCTGGTTGTCCTGGGTGCAGATGAAGATGCAGGGTTCAATAGCAGGGCTGACTTCTGATGGTCTAAGGCAGGCTCCAAGCAGCAAAGCAGTCCTTCCAGGTATAGCAGCAACCTGGCAGAGCGCACAGCAGAATACAGTCCTCTGAGAATCTTTCTATAGGTCCAATAGGGAGCCGAAGAGTAGTTCTGAATGTCCCATTTTTATACACTGGTGCCCTTCTTCTAGAAGGTGGGAGAAGCTTGTCGGAAGGTTCTTTGAAGTACATGGAGTTTCCTGACTGCCATGCCTTCAAGTTCGTTGAAGTAATAATACAGGGTCGTTAGGCCCTTTGTGTGAAGGCAGAGCACAAACCATTCAGGTGTAAGTAGGATTGTACTCATTTCTATGCCCCATCCTATCAGCAGACGGCCCATTGAGGCACACCTAATCCCTCTATTGTGTGACTGTCTGGGAGGAATTCACAAAGTCTAGCTATCCGCTACACTCAGTCATGTGACCCAAGACAGGCTAAAGGCACAAAGGTCTGAGGCCAGGAAAATGCCAAATTCTAAAAGTGGCATTTTCAAAATTGTAATGAAAATAGGACTTTACCATAAAAAGGGTTTATTGTTACAATTTCATAGGTACCAAACATGACATATCTACCCTTTCCCAATTAGGAATCACAGCTTATTAAAAGTAATGAAGAATCCCCAATGTTAATCTATAGAGGGGTTAGGCCTGACAGGTACTACCTGAACACATAAAACTTAAATGTCTATGTTGGACTTTTTATTATACAGCACCCTGCCCTATAGGCTACGTAGGGCCCACCATATGGGTGACTTAAATGTATTAAAGGGGGAGTTTAAGGCTTGGCAGGGGGTTTAAATGCCAAGTTGACATGGCAGTGTACCTCTGCACTCATGCTGCAATTGCAGGCCTAGGACATCTTTTAGAGTGCTACTTAGGTGGGCATCACAAGTGCTGCAGGTACACTGGTAGCATGTAATTTCAGGCCTGGATTCTTGAATGCCACAGTATGAAGGGTATATAAGTGAATTAAATATGCTAAAAATATAGGTGCCAATCGAACCATGTTTAGGGGAGTGAGCAAAAGCATTTTAGCACTAGTTGACTGCCTTAAAGTGCACAGAGTCCTAAGGCCAACAAACACAAATTCAGCAAAAAATGATGAAACAAATGCAAAACGTTAGAGGGTGACCCTACAGGGAGGGCCAGGTCCAATAATACTTAGCAGGATTCAGCATAGTTTAGATGGATGATATCCTGACTGATTCAGATTTCCCTGGAGACAAACTTACAACATGTCAAGGCAGTCTTACAATGGTTGGAAGAGTAATATAATTTCACTAAGGTGGATAAGTGTGATTTTCTAACTACTGCTGCATGGTTTCTGTCTTACATAATTGCTTCTGGCAAGAAAAATGCAAGCAATTCTTCAGTAGCCCAAGCTGTCCTGAATAAGCAATGTAGAAAGCATTTTTGGGCTTTGTCAATTTTTATTTATCAAAGGTTCATTCACCCATTCAAGGTCCATGCATCAGGCTTCTGAAAAAGTAAAACTCATCGCCAGATTAATATGAAAGGGAGCCATTTTTGCATGGTCTAAAAAGTCAGACCAGGCAGTTTGCTTTCCGAAAGAATGTTTTTCTAGTGCTGAGAATTTACAACATCTGAATACGTAACATGCATTAATTGTTGAAACAAATGCTTTGTATCATGCTATGCGTGGTATTTGTTTCCCACCGGAATTCAGATAATGGGCAGATCCATCTATATGAATATTCATCCAGTGAATTATTTTCACAAACTTTTTCTCCAGCAGAACTAAACAATTCTATCACTGAAGAACAGTATTTAGCTGTAAAGAAAACTTTGGAGAAGTTGAGACATTGCACATAGGACCCACACATAGTGTAATGGCATATACTTATCACAAATTATAGCAATTTTTTTTAATTGGCTAGAACACTGACTCCTAGACAACATAGAAAGGCATTGTTCTTTTCCAACAAATATTGCAACAGAGGAGGATTGGAGAAAGGCGTTCATGTTAACAGAATTATCATACAACAATACTAAAATTATACAGTTACTTGAATTTCACCTTTCCTTTTTATATATGGATATCATTTCACCTTTCCTTTGTATATATTTGTATACCATTCCAGAATATTACCATTAGATTTGCCTTTATCTGCATCAGTTCCTTTGGTACAAGATCCGTTAACTGGGTTGAAACAATTAAACAATAGGAAGCCTTAGGAAAAGCTAAAGCTGGACACAAGCTATATGCTGATCACAAAATAACCCCTGCACCTAAATATACTGTGAATGTGAAAGAATGGTAATTTACTGAGAATTTACATTTGAAAAAAATCTTTAAACTGCAAACACAATTTGCTGATCTATTTCCTAGTAAACAGATTGTGAATCAAGCTATTGGGTTATCAAAATGGAACCAGTCGATGAAAATGTATTTTGTAGTCTAGGTATCTTTGATGAACACTGCATTAAGCAGACCTGTCTTGCGTTAACGCCTGTCGCTTTTCAGGTGAATGCTAGAAAACATATAAAGTATGTAAGAAGCTGGATGTAAGAATTATTAGAAAACATCAGCAATTTCTGGTAGATTGGAAGTGCTTCAACACAGAGAAGCTATCACATGAAGTGCATTATAATCATCATCCTTCATGTCTTTTGCATTAATTTTACTCCACGAATCATGGCAAATAGGGAGCTCCACCACTGAGACAGTGGTCTTTGAGAAGGGTGAGCACCGCCAAGATCTGTTCTACAGACACTTACTTGTGCTTGCACAACTACCAAGTGTAATACTTTGAACTCATAGGTGCTACCCTTACTCCTGAGAATGAAAGGCAGGCCGTTCATTGGGAATGTTGATGCTACTTGGCCAAAGACTTTGCTTCCCTTTAGGATGCAAATACAGAAACTACATACTCCATAAGGCCATGGACCTCTCACGAAGTTTGAAACTGGTTGGTAGCAATTTTGAAAATATAGAGTAGAGGTATCCTTGTTATCCATAGCATCCTTTCTAGGTAATTTACCTGCTTTATTGTTTTAGCCAAGACTGCGTTGTCAAATCCTTCTGAAAACTTTGGAGACACCCTATTTTCCTTTAGAAAACTTGACTGGAAGTCCAAGCTAAGTACAGAGAAGTAATCTAAGAAGTTATGTTATACTTGGGATAAGCAAACCTAAATAGTTTAAAACAACATTTTGGAGATAGACTAAAAGATCATAAACTTACATTTCTTAATGCACGTCTGAATTCTAAGCTATACGAGGAATGGAAACGACTGCCATCATGTTGAAATTTTCATGACGCCTGATTCGTATTTAAGTTTATGTTATGTGCTCAGGAAAGTGATTCAGTAGTAATAGTGTGAATGTCATAATCACAGAGAAAGTTTGTTTGTATAACAGTTAAAGCAATAACCTTGAATGTATATGAGAATGAGAGAGCACATCCTCACGAAACAGAAAGCAGTTAATCAGATAATAAAATTATGTTATGCATAAAACATGTTGTTATTGTTTATATTTCTGTTACAGGAATTTTAGAGTTCCACCCACATCCCAAAGAGTCTGTGGCACAGAGATATTACAGAGGTATATCATTTGTTATATCAAGTGTTTTTTGAGTTTTACTGTCATAAAGGTATTAAAGATATAACCTTTGGGGGTACGTGGGCGGAGTGGCCACAATGACAGTCGCAGACTAAGACAGATACCATCTTCCTCCTTCTGTCCACAGCCATCCTCAGCCTCACCATCACCATCATTCATAGCTTCCCTCACCCAAGTCCCTCGATAACTGGGGGATCAGTGTGCCTGGGTTTTGAGGCTGCGGTGTGAAGGAGGGAGACCATGCCTGGAGGCAACATGCGACCTGGAAGAGCAGCGGTGGTGGCTAGCTTGATTGCTCAGGCCCAGGAATCGCTCTGCATGGACTGGAGTGAGTAGAGTGCAGGAAGCTGCTCTGCATGGACTGGAGTGGGCAGAGAGTGGGAACAAGCCTGCAGGGTCAGTAGGTGTGGCCAGGGACCGGTCAGAGTCCAGTGGATGAGAAGATGGTGGGTGTGGGGCAAGCCAATACCCTTCTGATATGGGCGCTGCTGGCCAGTTTGCAGGCCTTGCGGGCCCTGGGCCTCACTTTTTTGGGACCTTCTGTATAGTTCTTCCTCCCGGTCCGGAGCCAGGAGCCAGCAATGGTGACATTCCTCGCCCCAGGGTCCAGTGGATTTGGAGCCTTCGACTGGGGGCCATAGGTAGACCTCCCCGCATGGGAAGAGACTGTTTGCCAGTTAAGTCTGGGGTGCACCGGGCCCCACAGACAGTGACACGACCTGGGCCCCCTGGGACATCGACTCACCTGCTCTTTGCTGGTGGCCGAGGAAACCTCAGCCTCAGTTGTTTGTATGGCCCTGGAGGACTGGTGGCCAATGTCAACCAGGACCTCCTGCTGGTGATCAGGCCTGTCATTTGCTGTATACCCCCTTAGGGCTGGACCTGGATGCCACAGGAGCTTTCAGGGGGCAGAGTTAGGAAATTTGATCCCTGGATGCTTGTGCTGCCCCCAGGGGCAAGCAAGCCAGGGGCCCATCAGTCTTTCACATATTCATCTGACCACCCTACTGCTAACCACGGAGTGGGCCTAACTCATGCTGCAGGACTCCCCCTTTCAGGGAACTGGATCAAGGGACAATAGTATCTTGTGCATTGGAAACATTGAGAAACTCGGCCCTGGCTGTTTGTGCTGCCTATGGTGGGTAAATGCTATCTGTATTTAACCACCAGCACCATCGTGACCAATGACACCATTTTGTGCTTAGCTTCAAACACAGTCACATTGGTGGTGCAGGTATTTTTCAGTGCAAAGCTTGTTAAACTGTTTTCGCTCTTCTCACCAGGGAAAGGAGCAAAGCATGGGGGACCACAGAAGATAAGCAAGTACCAGGCTGAGAATGTTATGATAGAGCAGGGTCAGCTTGGTCTTGGAAAAGCACCATGAGATTTGGCCAGTCTGATGCACGTTTTCACAACACTGACCTGACATAGCCAACGTGTGAATTTCACAACTTATTTAAATGGAGGGGTGTTTCTAGAACCTTCCTCTTACCTCTGTTTAAAGCATATAAGGTGGGGAGACTCGGCAACTGGAGAAAGAAGGAACTCATCTGAGAAGGGACGCCTTGCTCAGAAAATAAATCCCATTACAGTTAAGTCTCCCATCTGTCTCGGTTGGTCCAGGTTCCACGACCTGAAGTTGACAGACAAAGGGATGAAGTCAATGTCAAGCCCCATGGTCATACATTTTTAGTTCTTATTTTTAGCTTTGCGTTGTGCATGCATGAATATATAGTATGTGTGTATATATATATATATATACATATATATATATATGAATGATTTCCATTGTTGAAGTGTTGCATTTTCTTTGTCTCTGTGATCATTATTATTCTACAGTTGTGATTATTTTTAGAATTGCGCATGTGTTGCTGCATTTTAAATAAAAGCTCAAGCTATTCTTTCCATGTATGAAACTTGGGAAGTGCCTTAATAAATTCATTACTCAGACTAAGAATGTTGCATTCTTAGCATTCCTTTCACTGCATTCCCTCTCAGCGAGAAGCAGATCAGAACAATTTGGCATTGTTCTGGACATTCAGAAAAGTGGGATGAATGTTTAAGTGAAGCTGAGCCAAAAGACATTTTATTATGTTTACAAAAAGTATCTCTTGAACAGGTTGTGATGTATCTATTTTAGGCAGAAGAGGTTGGATTTTGTTGTCTACTTATAGAAAATGCATGAAAAATGTAAGCTGCTGGATCAAGACAACCAGCAATTAGAGAGGCAGCTAGTTAATTCTAAAAATAATGTAACCCTGCTGTTTTGTCAGAATAAGGTATTGCAAGACAAGACCAGTACTTATCAGTCTATTGCCAAAAAAGCATCTGTCAAAGTCACTCAAAACAGGTATCGGAAATGTAGGGGTAAAATCAATTAAAAAAAAGTTCATTTAGCAATTGCTAAAGCAGGATTAAATTGGGACACCGAAAAATGGGATATGAATATTTGGGATAGTAATGATTTTTCAAATTCCAGCGATGAAGAGGTTAAAAAATGTGGGGGCAGTTTGAGACTGACGAGCCCGAAGTGGTTCGTGAACAGCCAATATTTAAACATAAAATACAGGGCACTCCACAGTACCCGGGTGATATTGAAATGCATTCCCTAGAAGATTACACTCAGCAAGAAGGTAATGATATTATAGATAGATTCAAACATAAATCTGGGGAAGCATTGCTTACATGAATAGTAAGGTTGTTTGACACTGGTGCCTCTGGAGTGGCACTAGATGAGGGAGATTCAAAGAAGTTTTGCACTCTTAGCTCTGACCCCATAATACAAGAGCAACTTAGAAGCTATGGGAATCATGTAACAACTAATTTGTTTTAATTGGCAGTTGTGCGATGTAGCCAAAACTTTTGTACTGAACCAGATTGACTGCCAAATGATAAGCCTCGGTACACTTTGAGAAATGCTATGCGAAGAATTAATGAAGAAAGTATGAAAACTGCTATTCTTTTGGATGAAGCTCACAATTTGTTAGATGCTTCCTTAACAATTTCAGTACAAAAATAAAATAATTCACCTTGCTCCTCCAGCTTACAAACAAGTTACAATGACTCTCCTAATTATTCAGACAGGTCAGGTATTGAAAGATGTGCTAGAGGCAGTTCGCGAGTTGGGTGAACTGGGAGACTGGAATAAACCCGGGAGAGCCTTGAGCTCTGAGGGTCGCACAGACAACAGAGTATCTAGGAGAGACATGTTTAAGGCATTACTGAAGGATGGTGTGAACAAGGAGCAGATTGATGGGCTAGATACCAAAAGCTTGTGGGAGATGTACCATAAGAGAGGATTGGACTGGAAAGAAGGCAGCAGAAGAGTTAACAAGCAAGATAATCAACGTGTGACTCAGAGTCAGCAAATGATGCAGGAGGATTGAAAAGAGAGGGAGAAAAACATTTCTTCCCAAGGGAAAGAGGAAGATTGTAACAGTGAGTGGTTAACTGCTAAGAGCAGGGAAGGAAGAGAATCTGCTTGCAGATATGAAAACACATATCCAGACTTTATTTGGGCAAAAGATGACAGCTTTAATCCAGATTAGGAAACAGGCCAAGCTCTGTTACAGGGATGAACTCATAAAGATAACAGACCCCATGTTGATTTAGAAATACAATGGAAGCACAAAAATGTTCAAAGGGTCCGGGCATTAGTTGACACAGGAGCAGAGGCCTCTTTAATTTATGGAAATCCCAAAATGTTTACTGGTCAGCACTACACCATCACAGGGTTGAGTGGAAAACAAACCCCTGCTGTGCAGACTACTGTTCAGATGAAAATATGAAGCACACCGAAAAGAGAATATGCTGTTTTGATTGTACCCCTTCTGGAATATATACTGGAAATTGACATTCGAAAGGGGATGACTTTATACTTAGATGATGTTTGTTTTCAATTTGGATCAAAGAGATACATTTCGGTGGCAGCCATGAGTGCGGGACATCTGAAGATACCCCCAGTGAAGGTGTCCCTAGCAACCAAGGTAATTCACTTAAAGCAATACCGCATTCCAGGAGGGCATGAGGCAATAAGTACAACTATACAAGAATTGATTGAGGCTGGTCTGATAGCTTCAACCACCACTGAATGGAATAATCCTCTCTAGCCCGTTTGTCGACCTGAAGGGCACTATAAAATGATGGTGGATTACAGCGAGCTGAATAAACATACACCCCCTTTGACCTCCGCGGTTCCCGACACCATCACTTTGATTGAAAGAGTACAGAAACATAAAGGGACCTGGTATGCAACCATTGGTATTGCAAATGCTTTCTTTTCTATGCCATTGGTCTCTGAGTGTCAAGAGCAATTCAGCTCCTCACATTGTGGCAGACAATTTAGGATGTTATCCTTGCCTATAGGGTATATACATAGCCCCACCATCTGTCACCGGCTGGTGGCAGAGCACCTGGATGAAGTATTTGTCATTCCAGGAGTGCAAATGACCCATTACATGGATGATGTGATAATTCAAGGTGAAGTGATAAATGTTATTTATGAGAATGATCATACTTGTCTCTTTTACAGATCATACTACAAGGTGTTTGTGTGCTAGCTGTGCTAAATGGTCTCCTTTTGGACGTGTGCATGTGGGAGGGAGGAATAAAAAGCCCCCAACTCTGAAATGATTGTTCAACCATGCCGATCGGCACCTTTACTGCACTTGACCGAAAATGTCTGGTGGAAAATGTGCTCAATTGCACCTCAAGGCAACAACGGGGTCTCCTCAAGAGATACTGTGGGAACAACAAAAGACTTTGCAAAAGGATGACGAATGACATGTCCTGTCTTGACATTGTGACTGCTGCTAGTCACATCAAACATATCAAATTACCAGTAGGATGGTTATTCTCTTCTGGAAATACCACCTTTACCTACATTCCTGCTAATATAACTGGTGGATCGTGTACCTTTACATGATTAGGTCTCCTGATATTTCCATTTCATTCTGTACATCCTCGCTATCCAAGAGCAACAGTTCTATTAAGTGAGGAAGGTGATGCTGTAATCTGATTGTTATGTAAATCAGAATATATAAGCTTAAGTCTTTCTATTCCAGGATTAGCTGTTTATAATAGTCAATTTATTAACAAGTTAGCATGTTTAATGGATAAGAATATCAATCATACCTCTATTGCTTTAGCTGAATTATTGCTAGATATACAAGGTACTAAAAAAGCTGCATTGCAAAACATGGCGGCTATTGATTATTTACTGTTAAAGTATGATCATGGTTGCTCAGAATTTGAAGGTCTGGCTGCTTCCATTTGTCAGACAACTCTAAATCCATACAGTTTCATATTGACACTTCACATGAATTTGTGAAAGGAGTAAAACAAGATGTAAAGAAAGAGGGGTAGGGCTGGTTGTTTAGTTGGTTGCCCAATTTTGGGAAATTATGCAATGCTTTAGGCGGGTTACTTGTAGTAATTTCTATATTAATAATGCTATGTTGCTGTGTACAATGTATACCTAATTTGCTTACAATGTTTAAACCAAAGAGAGTTAATTTTAGACCAGTATGTTATGAGAGTCACTGGTCAAAGGGTGGAGTTTAATGCAATCTGTATTTAAACACCAGCTCCATCTTGACCACTGACTCCATTTTGTGCTCAGCTTAGCTTCAAACATCGTCACATTTGTGGGCTCAGGTATTTTTCCATGCCCAGCTTGTTAAACTCTTTTCGCTCTTCTCACCAGGGAAAGAAGCAAAATGCAGAAGATAAGCAGGTACCAGGCTGAGAATGTTAAGATCGATCAGAGTACAGCTCGGTCTTGGAAAAATTGTGAGGTTTGGCCAGACTGATAAGTGTTTTCTCAGCACTGACCTGACATAGCCAACGTGTGAATTTCAGAACTTACTCAAAGGGAGGGGGATTTCTAGAACCTTCCTCTTACATTTGTTTAAAGCATATACGGTGGGGAGACTTGGCAACTAGAGGAAGAAGGAACTTGTTATGTTCTGTTGTAAATAATATGTGGGTAGAGGTTTCTTTAAGTGTTGTCTTGATAGTGGAATTCTACATCATGAGGATTGCAGTGCAAAACAGTTGGGAGGAGAGGAATCAGCGAGGTGAGATTGGTGCTTGTGCAGTTGATGGTGGGTACCTAATAAAGAGTTTACTTATGAAGAAAACGGCACCGTGTCAAGTGGCGACGAGGTACAGCTAAGGCATCCACCCTTCACAGAACCCATGCACTGACTACGCGACCTCTAACGGTATTACGTTTCTAATACTCTGTGTTTGTCGGCAAATGGAAAAACTTTACGCTCATGCGAGTGACTGCAAGTAACGGTTATTCAGCTAAATATGAATTTTAAGCTGACGTGAGCGATGACAGATTAATGTGTAACACTTAAATTGAACTATTCTAATTTTGGTTGTTTATACAACCGCGTGACGCAATATGTCTCCGTCATGAATTCTTCAACTCGCGCGGCAACTGAAGCTTTTGATCCTGTTTTCTACTTGCGCAGCAGCTGAAACCCTTGATCCATTTTCACTCGCGCAACAGCTGGAATAATTTTTCTTTTACGTTTCTATATGCCGTTTCTTACCATGTTTCCAGGTGAACTGCAGTGAATCATATTCTTGTAAGCCGTATTGACTCTTTCTTGGCTCCACCTTGTGATTCATTACAGGAAGTGGATAAAAACTAGAATGCTAACGCAAGAATTGTGACATTTTTCATTCAAACCCTGGGATATTCAGGATATGGAATATAAATTTTGTTACAAGACATTTACAGAATCTATTTCTATGTTTTTTTCTTCTTGTTGACGTTTACTATTTATAAAATGTCTCACCAATCTCCTCTCAGCATGTCTCAGCCTCCACAATTTCTGTCTGAACAGGGAGAGCCAATTCTACCCTGGAAGAAATGGATTAACTTGTTTGATTTATATTTAATTAGGATTGGTGGTGAAAAAATTTCCCCTGCAAGGAAACAAGGCATTTTATTGCGCAATTTAGGGGTTGAGGGACGGAATAGTTATGATAGCCTGGATTTGATAAACATTGGTACAGCCGAAGGTGAACCGAGGGATGTCTATGAGATGTCATTCATGATGCTTAAGCAACATTTTGGTGGTCGCATAAATCTTGTTATGGAAAGACATAAATTCTTTATGAGTACACAAGCCAGAGATGAGAGGGTTGGTAACTACATTGCTTCACTAAAGACATTGGCTCAAACATGTGATTTTGCTGAACTAACTGACTCCTTGATACTTGTACGTTGCACCAACAATTCTAGAGACCAAGAGAAATTACTGGCAAAGAACCCAACCTTACAGGAAGCAAGAATTATTGCTAAGAGCATGGAACATGCCATTTACTGGGCAAAAGAAATGAAAGATGAAGGCCCCGGTCATGGCACCCACGTAGAGTGTAGTTCACCCACCACATTAGCAAGGATTTCAACTTGTGATTGTGTTCAGGAATGTGACCTTGTGCAGTAAGTATCTAGTAAAATGAAAATAAGTAGTGACACACAGGAGAAAGGCAACATCAGATGTTACAAATGTGGTAATATTGGCCATTTGGCTAATAACCCTAAATGTTTTGCTAGGAATGTAAACTGTAGAAATTGTGGGAAGAAGGGACATCTAGCGAAAGTTTGCAAAAGCTCGAAGGTGAATATGGTTGATGAGTCAGCAAGTAAACAACAGATGATATTACATGTTGATTATGCCAGCGCTGGAAACCAACAATTCAATCAGAACAAATTGGTCATGCCAAAATGTGATGTTGGAATTGGGGGGGAGACTGTTCCAGTCCTTGCTGATTCAGGGTCTCCTTTTACGTTAATTGGAGATAAAGATTGGGAAACAATATTTGCGGATGAAAAGATTTAACTAATTCCACCTGATATTGATCCTGTTGGTTATGGTGGGCATAAGATTGATTTGTTGGGATACTCTGAGATGTCAATAGAATTTAAAGGGCGTGAATCTGTAGGGAAGGTCTATGTAGCGAAATGGGGTGACAATCTCCTGGGGTGGCGTCATCAGAGAGATTTGGGAATCATTCTGAACCCAAATACTCCTGATCAAGTTCTTTCTATCTCTAATTTGGGTGATGATGCGGAAATCATGAATGATTTCCCAGAGGTCCTTTGTGATAAACTGGGATTGTTGAAAGATTTCAAACACAAGATTATTTTAAAGTTTAATGTTAAACCTGTTGTATACAAAGTGAGGAAGGTGCCTCATTTGATGCTGCAGCCCTTGCAAGATGAGCGCAATAGGTTATTGAGTGTGGGTGTCATAGAGGAGATTGAAGCCTCAGAGTGGTTGCCACCCATAGTTTTGGCTCCTAAGGATAATGGAAAAAGGATTAGGTTGTGTGTTGGTCTTAGGGGTCCCAATCAATGCTTTTGGGTAGACCGACAACCGTTGCCTAACATCAATGAGACTCTGACTATGTTGATTGGAGCTAATGTGTTCAGTGTTATGGACCTATCAGCAGCATACCATCAGACTCTGCTCCATGAGGACTCAAGACATCTTACCTCTTTTGTTACTCCTTTTGGGGCATTAAGGTTTGTTAGGATGCCTTTCGGGTTAGCTTCTGCTGCTGCCTGTTTCCAGAGAATAATTAAGGAGTTACTCAAAGGTCTTGGGGGCATATTTATACTCTGTTTGCACCGAATTAGTGTCATTTCTTTTTACTCTAATTCGGTGCACAACTAACTCCATATTTATACTTTGGTGCTAGACCCCTCTAGCACCAAATTTATGGAGTTAAAGTCATTTTTTGAAAGTGGAGACCTACTTTGCCTTAATGAGATGCAAGGTAGGCGTTCCCGTGCAAAAAATGACTCTATGGCCTTAATGCCATATTTAGGGGCATATTTATACTCTGCGGCATATTTATACTCTGTTTTCACCGAATTAGTGTCCTTTTTTTTTTACTCTAATTCGGTGCAAAACTAACTCCATATTTATGCTTTGGTGCTAGACCCATCTAGCATCAATGCCCTGATTTAAACTTTTTTTGCACCGCATTAACGTCATTTTATGGCACAAAAGTGGCGCAAACTTACAAAATATTGGCCCTTATTTATACCTTTTGCTGCAAAACTGCACTAACTCAGTTTTGCACCAAAAAGTTTAGCACCGGCTTGCACCATTTCTGTGCACCAGCTGGGCACCATATTTATTGAATGGTGCAAGCCGGTGCAAGGGGTAGGCTAGAGTTTAAAAAAATGACTTTAGTCAGGTGGGGCTGGCAGTATAGAAGAAGAGGGCTTAGCACCAAAAAATGGCTTTAGGCAGGTTAGAGTAAAAAAAAATGACTCTAACCAGATTATCGTCATTTTATGGTGCTAAACCTACCATGCCACAAGACTCCTGCCTTCAAAAAGGCAGATGTAATGCCCACCACCCCAGTGGCCAGCACAGAGGACAGGGGTCCCCTGGGCATGGCCATTGCACCCAGTGCCATGTATGGGGGCCCATTTCAGGGCCCCCTATGGCACTTTCAAAAATAAAATGCACTTACCTGTACTTACCTGGGATGGGGTTCCCCATCCTTGCAGTCCCTCTAGTGTGGGTAGGGGTGCCCCTAGGGCCTAGGGAGGGCACCTCTGGGCTTATTCCATGGTGTTCCACTATGGAAATAGGGCCACAGGTCCCCTAACTCCTGCCCTGACCCAGGTCTTAAAAAATCGGGCAAAGCAAGCTTTGCCCCATTTTTTGACCCCTCCTCCCTCCCTTGCACCATTTTTACATGGGAGTTTAAATATGGTGTTAAGGCCTTAGAGTCATTTTTTTGCACGGGAACGCCTACCTTGCATCTCATTAAGGCAAGGTAGGTTTCCACTTCCAAAAAATGACTTTAACTCCATAAATTTGGTGCTAGATGGGTCTAGCACCAAAGTATAAATATGGAGTTTGTTTTGCACTGAATTAGAGTTAAAAAAAAATGACTCTAATTCAGTGCAAACAGAGTATAAATATGCCCCTTAGTGTCACAAAATGATGCTAATCTGGTCAGAATCATTTATTTTGACTCAAAACTGCCTAACGTAATTTTTTTTTAAGCTAGCCTACCCTTTGCACCGGCTTGCACCATTCCATAAATATGGTGCCCAGCTGGTGCTAAAAAATGGTGCAAGCCGGTGCAAAACATTTTGGGGCAAAACTGCCTTAGTGCAGTTTTGCACCAAAAAGTATAAATAAGGCCCTAGATTCGTTTTTATTTTTTCAGGATGACATTCTTGTTATGGTAAAGACACTGCCGGGCATGATGTCATCCTGAAAGCGGTGCTTGTCAGCTTGAGAGAGAATGGGTTGACCTTGAAGAAAGAAAAATGTAAGTTCAGAGTTGGCACTGATTCTTTTCTTGGTCACACTATCTCTGGGGATGGTATTAAGTCTAAATTAGAGTTGGCCAAGTCAATCATGTTGGTACCAACACCTGTTGACAAAGATCAAGTACGATCATTTCTTGGACTTGCTGAGTATTACTCTAAATTTGGTAATAATTTTGTGAGTATGGTTCAGCCTTTGAGGATGATTCTGAAGAAGGGTGTGAAGTATGAATGGTCTCCACATTGTGAGGAGGCATTTATTGCGGTGAAGAACGACATTGGGAAAATGCCCACTTTGGGCCATTTTGATGTAAAGCGTAAAACGTTCTTGTCCACTGATGCTAGTTTGAAAGGCCTTGTTGCAGGTTTCTCACAATGGGTAGATGGGGAGGAAAAGGTGGTAGCTTTTGCTTCACGTTCTCTTAAAGGACAGGAAGAACTATATTCAGTGGTTGAGCGTGAGGCATTGGCTTGCACCTGGGCCATAAATCATTTCAAATATTATTTGTGGGGTTTACTATTTATACTCAGGAGTGATCACAGGCCCTTAGTGCAAATGTTTACCTGCCGGAATATTGAGAATATTACACCATGAATCAAGCGCTGGAGAGAGATCTTATTAGATTTTAATTTTTTTGCAGAGTATTATCCTGGAAAGAAGAATATTACTGCTGATTTCCTTTCTAGATCACCATTGGTCAATTGTAGTCCTCATGAGCGAGTTCCTGTACTATGGGTTAAAGAATCTGCTTTGGACAAGACAGAATGGGATGAGGAATGTGGTAAAGACACTGTTTGCAGACTGGTTATGGACTATGTGGTACAAGGGTGGCCATGTTTGAATGATTGTCATGAAAGTACTAAAGTATTTTGGAATGTTTAGGATGGATTGAGCATCATTGATGGCAATTTATTCAGAGGCAATAGGCTAGTTCTTCCCACAAGCCTACATGAGAAATTGATTAATTTAGGTCATGAGGGGCATTTGGGTAGGAATCTCACCAAAGCCAGTATCAGAGAATGTTATTGGTGGCCGTGTTTAGACAAATAGATAGAGATGGTTGTGAAGGACTGTTTACAATGTGCTGGAAATGACAAGTCTAAAGTTATTTGGACTGCCCCTTTGTCCCCAGTTTTTGTTCCTTATGAACCATGGGTCAAATTGGGTTTGGATTTAGTGGGACCATTTGAAACTTTGCCACACAATGAAAGATTTGTGATTGTTCTAGTTGATTACACTTCCAAGTGGGTCACTGCTAGTTGTGTACATTCTGTTACCACCAAAACTGCAGTAGATTTTTTGACTGATGTATCTGCTTGTGAGGGAATTCCAAGGATAATAGTAACTGATAATGGTGTTCAATTCACCTCCTTAGAAATTAAAACTTTTCTTAAAGACCTTCCAATCTCCCATTACCGTACTGCACTTTATGCTCCTCAGGCCAATGGTTTGGTTGAGAAAATGAACCAGTTGGTGAGAGCGAGTGTTCAGATAGCTCTTGAGAACAGGGTCCCCTTGAAAGTTGTGTTGAGAGAGAAGTTATGGGCTCACAGGAATGCACCAAATGTTGTTACTGGGATGTCCCCTTTTCGTATTTTGAAGGGCAGATTAGCAGGTTCGATATTGAATCCTTCGTGGTTGCATTTTAAAACACAAGAAGGTGCAAGGTCTGACAACTCTAGGCGTGTCCATGCTAGGGTGGTTGCGAATCAGGCTAAATATAAGGAGTGGTTTGATGGAAGACCTTGTGTGCATCAGAGAAATTGGTGTGAGGGAGATTTTGTGTTTATCAAGAAACCTGTGTTGTGTCCCAAAGGAGAATCCAAATACATTGGACCAAGAAGGATTATTGAAAGTGAAGAGGAATGTTGTTGTCCTTGAGGGTGGTGAAGTTAGTAGTATGTCTCGATTAGCCAAATGTACCAAGTTTATGGGTGAACAAAGAGTTGTTTTGCCCAATTTGGGTGTGAGTGTGGGGTTGAGAAGAAGTGCAAGGAACAGTACCTATCCTAAACATCTCAAGGATTTTGTGAATTAAACGATGAAACTGTGTATAGTTATACTCTAATTATTGTTTGTGTGCGTTTTGCAGTAGTACTTCGTGTACTCTTTAGTAGTTTATTTGCACATTTGCTATTACTTATTTTCTGTTATATATGTATATATTCATATGTTAATCCGTTGTTATAATTTCTTTAATATTGTTATAAAGGGGGAAGATGTGTTATGTTCTGTTGATAATAATATGTGGGTAGAGGTTTCTTTAAGTGTTGCCTTGGTAGTGGAATTCTACATCATGAGGATTCCAGTGCAAAACGGTTGGGAGGAGAGGAGAAGAAGCAGCGAGGTGAGATTGGTGCTTGTGCAGTTGATGGTGGATACCTAATAAAGAGTTTACTTATGACGAAAACGGCACCGTGTCAGAACTCATCTGAGAAGGGACACCTTGCTCAGAAAATAAATCCCATTGCGGTGTAGTCTCCCTTCTGTCTCGGTTGGTCCAGGTTCCACGATGCCCCATGGTGACACATTTTTAGTTCTTATTTTTAGCTTTGAGTTGTGCATGCATGAATGTTTACTCCATATATATATATATATATATATAAAGAAAATTCAACACTTCAACAATAGATATCACATATATATATATATATATATATATATGATATCTATTGTTGAAGTGTTGAATTTTCTTTGTCTCTGTGATCATTATTATTCTACTGCTGTGATTATTTTTAGAATTGCACGTGTGTTGCTGCCTTTTAAATAAAAGCTCATGTTATTCTTTCCGTCTATGAAACTTGGAAAGTGCCTTAATAAATTCATTACTCAGAGTAAGAGTGCTGCATTCTAAACATTCTTTTCACTGCGTTCCGTCTTAGTCTGAAGCAGAGCAGAACATAGTGGCAAGTGGGCCAGGATGCATCGGACCTCTTCCTGACAAGCCTTTGTGCCTGATGGTCCCTGTGTTCCATGGGGGACAATAGGCACATGCTGCAGACACAAACTAAGATGGATCTGTATGCATCGGCAACCCCTGGCAGCGTGGAATTCGCCTCTACCCCCTGGAACAGCAGGCAGGCCGGGACTCTTCTGCTCTCACCACTATCCTCCAACCAATCAGGACTCAAAGGAAGCAGTGCAAACCAAGGAAGAGAAGGTTTGGATTGACATTTCTCTCTTGTGCCAAGATCTTAGAAACATAGCCCACTGAGTCACTGAAGCTCATGTTCATCGGTGGAGGGTGGCATGTCTATACTCATGAAACAAGTCTCCAACTTACTATCCCCTACAGGAGTCCTGGAGGTTCAAGCTGAGGATGGCAAAAACAGATTTTGTAGGAGGATGGCTCTCTATATGGTGTACAAAAACTATGTACACTGTGCAGAGAGTCCAATTAACCCCACCTTGGTACTCAGAGATAATAAATAAACCTTTAATGCTCTTTTTTAATGGTAGCTTGGTTGAGCAGTTAGGCTCATTTTGGAGATGTGCTAAGCATTTGTTAAACCCTTTGTATCAATAAATGTGGACACACACTCAAAAGAATAACTTGAGACCAATTTATAAAAATACTTCAGATTTTCCTAATATCATCACAATCAAGTAAGTACTTTTAAAGGTATGTTTCTTCAAACTTTAGCAAAAATAGTATTTTTGTGTGCAATTATGCACCATTTGGAATCAATTGGATTTTTTTTAAAATGCATAAACAATAAGGCAATGCTCTTACGAGTGTCACCATTTGTTTTTAGGTCGAGGTCATTAAGATGTCGAGTGGGCCAGCCAGAAAATTTCAAGCGGGAGCAGTTGCTGAAAGTCTTGGAGCTGGTGCAGAACTGAGACGGAGACCACTTGCAAACACACTGCATAGGAGGACCTAAAGGTAAGTCTGGTGGGTCCCGTTGAAATGTAGAGGTTGCAAGGGTTGAGGGACCCCTATAGCACAGCTGGTTTTCTGATGCAGGGGCAAGGGAGGCCAGGTGCAGTGCAGATAAGTCAGCCAAGGGTTGTGCCCATAGGGTCCTTGGAGCTAGGGACAGGTCACTTTAAGGGTGGATTGCAGGTCAGCAGTGCCACTCTGGGGGGGTGATTCTTGGGTGTCCTGAAGCTTGCTTCTGGTTCTTGAAGAGTCTGGAGTGGACTTTTCTTCTGGGTGTCTGAAGTATGGGGTCCAGTACCCCAGGCTACAGCACGTCTCAACCCCTGGAGGACACAGTGCCACCAAACTTTGCACACTGCCAGGGTTTGTCCTATAGGCCCATTGGGTGGAACGTGGTCAGGCTGCTCTTTCTAGTTGAATGGTCAGCGGGCAGTCAGTAAACTGGACTTCACTGGTTTCCTGCCTGCAGGGTGCAGGGAGTGATGCCTTTACTCAGAGTGAGGTCATTGGTGTTTTTTAGAAGGTTGGCAGTCCTCTGGGGTTTTTTAGAGTCTGTCCAATGTCCAGTCAACCCTTCAGTGGCGATTGTCGAGTCCTGGGTGCAACAGGCAGGGTTTGGCGCCTCTTTCTTCTTGCAGTAGAACTTATGTTCTCGAGCCTTGGGTCCATCAAATCTGATCTGCAGGTCTAGGGATGACCACTAAATACTGCAGTTAGTGTGCATTAGGGGAGTACCTGGTGGTGGCCAATGGGCTACTTACTTTAGGGTGGCTACACACACTATATGACAACTTCCTGTGGGAAGCGGTCACATCCGTAACCCTGACAGGCTATTTTCCTGCCATCCAAGATGGTGGAAAATTAAATGGAGTAGTCACCTTGCTTGTCACACCTGAAAGGTGGAGCAGGCTGAGAGTAGTCACTCCCTCTATCCTTTGTTAGTTTTCCTGCCGTTCCTCTAGACAAAAGTGGGATCTGGGATGGGGGTGGCCATCTGCTACTAGCAGAAAATAGCTGGAGCTGTGTTTTAAAGGGGCCATGGCCTTTGAAGCTTCCTGCCAGATCAGGGCACATTTCTGGGGGAGGAGGTGTGACACCTCTGGCCAGGAAAGGCTATGTCTTCTGGTCCTAGAGAGCAGGAACTCTCACCCCAGGGATCCAGAATCATGTCTGGTGGTGGCAGACTGGTTAGGATCAGCCAGCAACCATGCCAGGGTGGTGTATGTTTTGCAGGGTCACCTGTAAGGTGGCCCCTGGGTACATTTTTATAATAAATCCAGTTGTACTAGTGAGGATTTATTACTGTGAGTTGTTTGATACCAAACAACCCAGGGTTCAGAGCAGCTATCATGTATCTGGGGAACTCATAAGGACCAGTGTCAGCACATGTATTTGGCATTGCTTCACTGTAAACTTACTATGCCTTAAGGTTTTGTAAAGACACAGTAGCAGCATATTAGTTCATGCAAACATATGCCTTCACATGCATTATAGTGCACTCTGCCTTAGGGCTTCAAGGCCTGCCAGAGGGGTGACTTACCTATAATGCATGCAGTGTTAAGGGGCAGGGCACTCTTGGTGAGTGCCATGTCGAGTGTGCAACTTTTGAATACACCTGGACTTGCAATGGCAGTCTGCATTAGGCTGGTGTGGGGCTTCTCAGAGTGGCACAATGGGTGCTACAGTTCTGAGCTGCCCTCTTCAGTACCCGTGCTTTAGGTACCAGAGGTACCACTTATTAGGTTACAAGGGTGGCTGAAGTGCAAATACATAGTACAGTTTTGGGGAAAGAGAAAAGGATCTGGCCCTGGGAACCTGTTTAGCAAGGGCCCAGGGTGCTTACAATTTGAAACCACATCAGGTTCCAGGCAATAAGTGGGGGCTAACCAGGAAAAAAGAGGCCCTTCCTCACAGATTCAAAAGGAGCAATTTATAAATAGTTTGGGTCCCGGAGTATGCATAACCCCCAGACACAGGGAGATTCCTGGAGTGGTGGCTGAGGCCCTGTATCCCTAGGGACACGCTGTTGCTGTGATTCGAGGTGGAGTGGGCCCATAGGTCATTGGTCCAGACATTCCCCCAGGGCCCCAGCACACCAGCTGTTTCCCTGGCTGTTTAACTATTGGGATAGAGACACCATACTCAGGGAAGCCCAGAAGTATCCCAATCTTCATTTTTACAACTCACAGACTAACGACTCAAGGGCAGTCCAGCAAAGACAGCAATCCTTTGATGAGATCAAGCAAAACGTCTGCGCCCTTGGTCTTCCCTAAATTGTGCTGTTCCCCACAAAATTAAAAGCGAACTTTAATTCTGCAACCCACTTCTTTGAGGTGCTCAAGCAAGCCTGGGAGTGGGCGGCAGAGAGGGGGCACTCCACCGACAAGAGAGAGTTAGAAACACAGAGACCGGGGTACCCCAGGAGTCTGCTCATCTGGGCCCAAAGCCACTGAAGAGGAAATGTGCAAGACCGAAACCCCAGGCCTCCTCCAACTCCAAGGCCGAACAGGGTGATGTTGCCAGAAACAGCCAAGCTGCAGGGACAATTTCTGGGGGAAACTCTGCCAGGCCCTGAAACAAATGTACTACTACCCCATTGTGATGGAGTGCCTTAGTACAGTTGTTTAACAGGGGTGGGGGATTAGCCTGGGGAGGGAGCTGAGCTCATACCTAATGATGAAATAAGACAACATGATGAGAGGCCGCTCTTTTATCCTGCATAAGAGGAGGTCTCGTGGATTACGCACAAGTTCTCCCCCCCTCTTTTGTTGTTTGTGTATTGTATGGGGTCCAGAAAGGAGGATATTAGCCGAGGGTATGTTATGGAAGAGGGGTGGGCAACAGACCTTTCCTTAGTTTGGAAAGTGAGTAGTTTTAACCCAATGTAAGGGAAATGTGGGGAGTGGTTTATAGTTGGGGTTATGTGTTCAAGTTGTCATAGTTCAATACAACAAGCACATGATGATGTGAGACCAACTCAATGTGGGTAGAAAACGAGATTGAGTGCATCATCTGCAGCCCACAATGATGGGGGAGATAACAATGTAGATGGTCACACCACATAGTGACACATTGATGGTGCTCTTGTGGAATGTCAATGGACTGAGATGTAAAATTAAGAGAGGAGTGGTTATTCAGTATGTACAATGACAATCCTCCAACCTAGTGCTCCTCCAGGTAACACTCTTAATGGCGAACGCATGCTGCTGCCTCCACCGGGGTAAATGCACAGTTGTAACTCATGCAGAGTTTTAAAAGGGTTCCCGTGGAGTAGAGATGCATGCTAGGAAGTCCCTTACTTTCCTGATCGAACATCAATGGATGAATCTGGGGCATTGCTATATGCAAGTGAAAGGAGAATGGGACAGAAAAAAGGCCCTCATAATTAATCCAAAAGCTTCACCGAGACTTCAAAAACGTGCTATAGGCCCTGGGCCCCATCCTCTTAGATGCACCTAGTGATCTGCACATGACAGGGGGAGACTTAAATGAAGTCATGCACTGGGATACAGATGGACATCCACCCGGCCATCACACTACAGTGTTTCACTCAAGCATTGGGTTTGAGGGACATGTGGAGGTACCTCCACCCCAAAGATAGACAATTTTCATTCCTAAACAGGGCCCATGGGAAAGTAACTCGACTGGACTATATATTCCTCTCAACCACAGAAAGAGACTGGATGAGAGATGCTCAATATTTGGCTTGTGGGATATCAGATCACTCACAATTACTGGTCCGACTGGGTGCTCAACCACGTGATAGGACACAGGCTTGGTATCTTGACATCTGGGCCCTGTAGATGTAGAGATAACTGAGTCTCTGAGGGTAGACACAAAACATACTTTGAGGAAAATGAAGGGTCAGTTGCCTCCCCGTCACCCGTGGAAGGCATACAAAACATTGATTAGAAACAGAGCCCAGACCATGACTACCGTGAAAAATAAACACAGGGAGTAGTGTTCGCACCAGCTAGGGCACCAAGTCCTTCAACTGGAAAAGATAGGGATGGAAACTGGTGACCAGGTGACCTACATGGTCCTGGGGGTGACACAACAACAATATCATAATCATGTGACTCACGTGGAAAATAACCACTATCTAAGGGTTCTGCGGTAACTGTACATCACCGGAGACAAGGCAGGCCATCTCTTGGCCTGGCTAGGAAAGAGGGAGGTGGCAGTGCAGTGGGTGGCTCTGGTGTGGACCTTCTCGGGGGACACCTCTCGCATTGATATTGGATTTGCCCAAGCATTTGCAGACTACTGCTGAGCATTTTATGCACCTTGTAGGGACTATGCAGACTGGGATATTAGGGCCTTCCTGGGTAAGTACTAGTTCCTGTCCTGGATGTGCCAAAGAGAGAGAAATTGGAAGTGGACCTAACAGTGGAGGAAGTAGGGGAGGCAATACAGGTAATGGCATCTGGTAAAACCCCCAAGACTAACTATCTCACTGTAGAGCTTTATAAGCAATTGGCCTCCTTGCTCAAAACCCCCCTACTCAATCTATTTGGTGATGTGAGAGATTCAGGAAGTTTCCTGCCAGATCATAACCATGTGATTATAGTGTTCATCCCTAAGGAGGGAAACCGGGGATTTATGTTCCTCGTATGGGCCCAACTCTTTGCTGAACACTAAGAGTAAGATTTTGGCCAAGTTTCTGGTGACATAAATAGCCGAAGGGATAACTGACTTGATACACCCTGATCAGATGGGTTTTATGCCTAGAAAGGTGACACACTTGAATCTTCAACACCTGCAATTATGCTTAGATAGGATTGAGGCTGACAGGGAACACAGAGCGATACTTTCCCTGGATGCTGTAAAAAAAATAATAATAATAGATTGGTGTTTCTTTCTTGGAACCCTGAATGGTTTGGCTTTGGCCTAAGTTCCATCAGTGGATGGCCCTCCTCTACAAGACACATAACTAAGTGGTGAGAGTAAACGGGGTGATCTCAAAGACCTTCGTGCTAGGAGGAGGTACGAGGCAGGGGTGCCAGCTGTCAACTCAGCTGTTTTCATTATGCTCAGAACCACTGGTCTGCTGGGTGTGCCGATTGGTGCACATAATGGGTTTGTCCCAAACAACAGATGCTCGAGAATAGCTGTCCCTATATGTTGGTGATGTGCTGGTATATCTAGCATACCCAGAGTGGTCACTCCCGGCAGTGTTATCGGTGTTCCAGTTATTTGAGTCCTAAAAGTCAATCCTTCAACAGCTGGGAGACTGGGAGGGTCTGCATGTACCGATGGGTGACCAACAGCTGGTCAAGACCAGATTTAAATATTTGGGCATAGAGATTATGACAAATGTGGAGTGCTTCCTAAAACTAAACATAGGCAGTATCCTAGGAGACTTCCGAGCAGACGTGAAGAGATAGCTGAAGCTACCCATAACACTAATGGGTATTGCCGCTCTCTAAAAAAGTATTGCCCTACCCAAACTGCTCTATGTATTACAAAACACCCTTTCCCATTCCAGATAACTACTTTAGCAGGCTAGGTAAAATGCTCTGAATGTTGCTTTGGGATGGGGCACCCATAGAGTAGCACTGTGGAAACTGTATAGGTCAGTTTACAATGGGGGCCCAGCACTGTCCGACATATGAGCGTACCACAGGGCCACACTGCTACATAACATCAACAAGTGGGTCACAGCCAATAAGACGAACCAGCATCTAGCGTGGAGAGGGAGGCGATGGGAGTGAGGGCTCATGTTCACTATGTATATGGGAGCCAAGATAGACAGGCACTGTCTGGGCACACCCAGATGACCTCTCTGGCCTGGGGTGAAGAGGGGAGGGACCTGGGTTGAAAGTGGGTGGGCTCACCGACTTTCACTACTGGGAGCAAATCAGTATAGAAATGGTGGGAGATGTGCTAGCAGAGGGGGAACTCAAGTTGTTTGAGATACTCCAGCGGGGGTATACCTTGGTCCCTACCCAGACATTCTGGTACCTGCAGCTCTCCCACATCCAGAGACCAGATCATGGTTTCATGAACGACATAAATGCTGCTTCGAAAGAAGACATCCCAGTGGCACAGCCCATCCAAAAAGGGGGCATAGTGGCGCTATATATGGGGGATGGGGAGGCAGAGACCTACTCTGTGGGTCAACGGAGTTGAGAGTAGGGAGGAATCAGACGGCCAGGGAGGTAAGAGAAGAGGGGTCGAGTGTTGGGTGCATGTGTAAGTTTCAATGTTCTAATGCTGTGGAAATAAAATTAATAAAATTGCTTATAAAAAAGATATAACTATAACTCTCATTTTCAGATATGCACTTCTTCAGCAGCCAATAGCGTGAGGAGTCAAAGAGGTTTTTATCCAGTGTTTTGGTTTCTCACATATCCAATTACACTTAACCCAGGTCAACCACTAACCAGTATATTCACATTGTGCAAAGGTTGACCGTGGATACTAACCAGTATATTCACATTGTGCAAAGGTTGACCGTGGATACGGATAAGTGTTGAACAGTACATCTCTCCTCCTGAGTCTTTATCTCAGTTTAGTTCATTCTGCGAATGCCACCTTCAAATTCCAGCTCCATAAGCAAAGCAACCAGGACCAAAAACATCTGTGTAGGCTTTCTACATTTGCATGGTGAGAAAAAAATTGATATCTGTTGTGATGTAATTTGGGCATCTCAATATCTGTCTTGTCATTAAATAGTCAGTTTTACTGGGTAGATCCAAACCCAGCTGTTCTCACAGTGCTGAATGATGAAGTGACGCTATTGCTGTTACTCTGCAGATCTCAGCAAGGTAGAATATGAAAGGGGCATGTCCCATTCCGCCAAGGTAAATGCCATGTTTTTGAAGCATAGCCCCATGGAAAGCTACCTGCAAATTATCAGAATCACAAGGAAATGGCAATCTGAAGGGAATGCTTCACTGTGTGCTGCCATCAACATCTTTCTCTTAAGGACGCCAGTCTACCAGGATGTTGTCTCTGATGCATGAATCAAAAGAATTCATGATTACATCATGCATTGAACATCCATGGCGAAGGTCACGGTCTTACTTAGGTTGGAGTAAACAAATTTGATGAAACAGACCTGGAATACCACCCCTTCATTTATTGCTGATGAAAAGGCCTACTCCCTACCTAGAATCACTCCCACCAAATGAATAGTCTGTCTCCCCACAGCCTGAAGGTGAGGGCGCATTAATTGTACGCCAATAATGATGGAAACATTCTTGGTGGACTTCCAGTCAAACAGAACCTATGCATTGTTGATAAAGAAAATATATGGAGTCCACACCTGCTGAGAGATGTTGCAAATGTTGAGGTTGTATTGGAAATCATGCAGGGTAATTCAGACAAGATCGAAAAAGACAGAATGACACATCTGTTCTCACAGTACAGGGACTTCCATTCATTTAGTTCACTCCTTGAATGTACTTCTTAAAGGAAAGACGGCTTTAAGGAATGGCACCAATCTATTCAGTACCGCACTACAGTCTACCTTCCACTTTTGAAGAAGATAATGAGTAATCTGTAGGCAACACAGACCTGGGCAAGGATAGTTATTGTTGGCTTTGAACACTGTCAACCTTCACTGGTTTTGGTGAGCTACCTCCACAGAGTTTAAGTGAGGAAAGAAAGCTGGGTTGAATTGGCTAATAGTGCTGGATTATTTGAAAGCAGAAACTATGATTTAGATCCATACATTGTACCGTCTCAATATATATACTCGGCCAACCAATGTCAACTGCAACAGCTGAGAGCAGGAAGGGACATAGGACAAAGACATTGATGTATGGTGGGCATTCTGTGGACAAAGGTGAGTCACACAGATGTGGTACATGATCTCAGTCACTTAATATTTTATTTGCATAGCACATTTACCCAAAGTGTTTTACATACGGCAGGATATGGAAAATATCCTGCATGTGCAAATGAAACAATATCATTGCTACTTTGGTTGAGACAGAAGCAACTAGGCAAGCAAACGCTGTTGTAAAACAAGGACTTGAAGTAGGTAGGGATAGGCAAAGCTTTAAAACTTTGCCTACTTTTACTTTGTGGTTATTTTAAAAAGTAATAATCACCAACTTGAACTCTGAAAATATTTGAAATTAAAGTGAGTTGAAAATTCCAACTAAAAGTAGATTTTCCAGGAGAAAGTCATGCTAAAAACCTGGGGGGCATATTTAAAAGCCCCTAGAGCCTCCTTGCGCCACATTAGCGTAATTGTGTTGACGTTAATGTGACCCAACAAGGCCAAAATCCCTGTGCCATATTTACAAAGTAGCGCAATGCATCCATTACACCACTTTGTAACCCTCTGTGTTACATTATGCCTTTGCCAGGCATAATGTATGCAAAGGGGGCGTTCCACCATTAGGGGGGCTAAAAAAACAGCGTGATTTGTCATTGTTTTCTGGACTTTTAACGCTTACTCAGCAAAAGCATTAAAAGGGAGAACACCATTGTTAACAATGGGCCTCAATGAGCTTTGCAGCATTAGTGTCAACATTTTTGACGGTAAGCCTGCAAAGCTCCTGACTATCATCAAAAATTCTGACGCTAGTCCCCTAACTACTGCCATGGTGCGCTGTATTTTAAATACGGCGCACACATGATGGCGTTAGGAGGGCGCTTTGGGGTGGAAGGAAAGTGGCGATGCACTGTGTGCAGCGCCACTTTTCTTAAATATGCCCCCTAGTTTTAAAGGGAACTGATCCTCCCAGAAATCATAAGTATCTAGCATGGAAAGGAAACACACTGACCTATGTTGGACACCCCTCCTTTGCACAAACTTTGTTTTATGGAAATATAAGGGCTGTCCAAAATAAAGACGGCATGTCTAGGACGATGTTTAAGTGAGACAAATGATAATTTCTAAGTGAGACAAATAATACAAATATGGATAAGTGCAGACCATAATAAAAAGAATTAACATAATGTTACACACCTAAATCTCGCAGCCCGTCATGATATATCAAAAAGGATAACAATTAGGTTGAGATGTTGGCTAGTCGATGTGTCTCTTGAGACCTGCTCTCTAGAATTAACCAATACCCAGAAAGGAGACACAGACCAGCCTTTGACAGTGGAGTGGGTGCTAAAAAAGTGTTAAAGTGAAATTTCAGTATGAAGAACGCCATTAAATGTGAACCTTCGCCCGGAGACCGTGAGCCTTTTAAAGGAGAACATTATTATATTCATGAGTAAAGGATGATCAATGCTTTTAGAGGTTTTGACGACTATATCTATTTTCAGGGAAAGGGTGTGACGTGCCGAGAGCACTATTGCAAGATTAAAGCTCGCAGAGCAGGTGAAACAATAGAACAAGTGCCGCATATTGCACATTGCCATTAGGTTGAAGGCATGCCTCTTTACCTGGATATCAATTACGCTAATGACGCCTCCATAATGGCCTTTTTGTGTCTCGGGGAAGTGAACTGCCACCTCCCTCTCCCTTTAGGTGCACTTAGTTCAATACCCCACTTAGTTGCTTTCCTTTTTATGGAATGAACAAGCAAGCGACAGTGTAAAATAAAAAAGCAGTATTCGGTAATGTTAGTTCAGCTGACTAAAAGGATCGACACATGACAGCCGATAAAAATACCTACAAACTGCTAATAAAGAGAGGCCTGTGGGGGAAACGCCTAATAATGAGATATGTCAGAAGTTTTTGTTTTTGAAAGCACTACTGCTTCACTTTGGTATCATTTCAAAGCCTATTTCCAGAGAAGTGAGCCATCCGGTGTTCTTTACATATGAAGAAGCATCTGGCGAGGGTGATTTTAAGTCTGAGGCTGCTCACTTCAACGCTGAATAAAAGCTGTTTTATTGTTCTTTCCCTAAGTATGTGATATAACGGGCAAACATACTATCTAAAACCAATTGTGATGCTTTCAGCTCCTACACTGGAAAGAGGCCTACGACGCACTTTGTCAAAATGGAACATGCTCTGCTGGCTTACACAAAACAAGCACTGGCAAACTTAGTAGGTCTCGGTTCTAAAGGTTCGACTACTTTCGTTTGCTAATGTTTTTGTCAAATGCTCAAGCATGCCTGGCAGTCTTGCAATGAAGTTTCTGCGAAAACCCATTCCATGATGGCCACATGTGTGTTCACGTGCATTTTGACACATGCACATGCGTGTGTTGCGAACCATCGTGATACGTGCCTTGCATATGGCCCATGATGGAGCTGTCAACAACAAACATATTAGACCGTTAAATAAAATTTGAAAAAGCAAGGGAGAGGCCTGGCGGCACTTGTTATTGTCAGCCACTTGTTAAAAAAACATATAACATTGTGAGCAAGTCCAAGTCCAGTGTATCTGACTAGCCATGGTGAACCATAGTCGTTCACTAGTGTTATTGATTCTCACTCCCATTCTCCCACTGTTGCTGGGTAGCATCTCAGTCCATCTGCACAGGTTCTGGTAAGATGGAAAGGTTTGATTTCCTAAGCAAGTTCCCTACTCCCCTGGAGCCCTTGGTGTACCCTGCATGGCTCACCACAGTGTCTTTCCCTCTGGTCAGTGCTGCGCAGCTAATGGCTTGCATACGTGTTTCTATGAGGAAAACAATGGCCCGTATTTATACTTTTTGACGCTAAACTGCGCTAATGCAGTTTAGCGTCAAAAAATTTTGCGCCGGCTAACACCATTCTGAAGCGCCATGCGGGCGCCGTATTTATTGAATGGCGTTAGCCGGCGCAAGCAGACCGCCGCTGCCTGGTGTGCGTGGAAAAAAACCACGTACACCAGGCAGCGCCGGCGTAGGGAAAAATGGCGTTAGGGCGTCTTAAAAATGGCGCAAGTCAGGTTGACGCAAAAAAAACGTCTTAACCCGATTTGCGCCATTTTAAACGACGCCCAGACGCCATTTACATGACTCCTGTCTTAGTAAAGACAGGAGTCATGCCCCCTTGCCTAATGGCCATGCCCAGGGGACTTCTGTCCCCTGGGCATGGTCATTAGGCATTGTGGCATGTAGGGGGGCAAAAATCAGGCCCCCCTATGCCAAAAAAAAAAAAAAAAAAAAAACAAATGTATACTTACCTGAACTTACCTGAATGTCCCTGGGATGGGTCCCTCCATCCTTGGTTGTCCTCCTGGGGTGGGCAAGGGTGGCCGGGGGGGTCCCTGGGGGCATGGGAGGGCAGCTGTGGGCTCATTTTGAGCCCACAGGTCCCTTAACGCCTGCCCTGACCCAGGCGTTAAAAAGTGGCGCAAATGCGGGGTTTTCTGCCCCGCCAACTCCCGGGCGTGATTTTTGCCCGGGAGTATAAATACGACGCATTTGCGTCGCAGTCATTTTTTGGGACGGGAACGCCTACCTTGCATCTCATTAACGCAAGGAAGGCGTTCACGCAAAAAAATGACGCTCTTTACTCATACTTTGGCACTAGACGCGTCTAGCGCCAAAGTATAAATATGGCGTTAGTTTTGCGCCGAATTTGGTCGAAAAAAACTACGCTAATTCGGCGCAAACGGAGTATAAATATGCCCCAATGTGTATTCTTCTGCGATTGTGTTACAAGACCCCTCTTTATTTTGCTGCCCAGGCCATTCACATTCCATGACAGTAGTTTTAATGTGTGGGTCTTCATGTTTGTAGCATCAAGTCCCTGTTTTTGGTTCTTGGTCCTCCCTTGTGTCATGCTTTACCCCTCGAGTCTTGGGCAATGTGTTGTGTGTTGCTACTTATTAACAGATCCTCAACACCCCTCCTGCCCTACCTTACCGAGCCATGGTCTTTGAACTGACTGCTCCCCCAATTCATGGTACATCTGTCACCCCAACATATGGAACTAATGCCAAACTTCTGTCTTTCATGTGCTCAGAATGATGTCCTTTCTGCAGTGTGGGGCTATGGCCTGTAGCAGCATGGTGCCTGATATTCCAGCCCTTTCCACAGCATCCACCTAGTGAGCAAATCATTGTCCTCCTGGTGCTTGCTCCCCAGTCATATGATCTCATCCCTCCCTCATTGGTGTGATCCTGGGTAGTGAACGTCCAGATCTCTGGTCCTCCAGCTGTACCTCATCTTCACTCATAGTTTCTTGTTCTTGGATGAAGGCCTCCCATTGGTTTGTGGTGTCTTCAGAATGGTCTCACTGCATCGCATCTACCACTTTTGCTCCGTCCAGTTTGGCTTGGTCTTTAGTGGGGGCCGCCATGGTGCATTTCTGTGGTCTGTACTGTCACTTGTGTTCCAGCCAGTGGTCCGTAGATGGTGATTCCTCTCTTCTGGTTTTGAATGCACATTACATTGTCCCACACTCCCATATGTCCTCTGCAGTCGAGAAAAAATTAACAGTACTTTTCTTGATTATTCTCAGATTTGAATAGTAGGGCATATGGGAGACCTAACTGATGTAAGTGATGCTTCACCCCGATAAATGCCTCTCTTTGCCTTTGTACCACTGTAGTATAGTCAGCGTAGATGTGTACCTGGCTCTCTTCCACCCTCCAGGGGCCATGAGCCTTTGTTTTCTGTAAAATGGCATCTCTGTTGCTAGGCCCAGTTCCATCTTAGTCCATCCCAAGGATCATGGTGTTCGCCTTCTTTTGTGTGGTTGGTCTGACACCGCCACATCTCTTTGGGGCGTCACCCTAGGCCATTTGCCTCATTGGTGGGCCCACTAGTGTTCTGCAGGCCCACAGTGCTGGGGGGTGAGTGTTTGGGAGCCCCAGGAGGGGCTGTGCTGCAGGGGAGAGGAGTTGTCTTCCAGCCCCCCACACAACTTTGCGCTCTCACCACTGCGATGGTTTGCTGTGACCATTATGGCGTAGCTGTCATCTGAGCTGTCTCGTCACCACTCTGGTGTTGGTCTTCAGGCCACTTGCTGTGCTGTCCACAGGTGCTTCGGTTGTCTCTCGGTGCTCCTACTGCAGGGCCTTTGCCTCGGCTGTGTGCTTCTTTGGGGCCCCACTGGTATGCGGGCCTCCTTTGCTGCGGGGGGGGTGAATGTTTTGAAGCTCTAGGGCATCGTGCCACAGGAGAGTTCTCTTCCAGACCTACACACACCTTCATGCTCTCATCGGCAGGCTTAGGATGCAGCCTACCTCAATCATTATGCAGCGGCTTTCATCTTGTCTGCCATGTTGCCACTGCGGCGTCAGTCTCCAGGCTGTTTGCTGCCCATCTGTGGTTGCAACAGTTGTCTCTCTGTGCCCCTTAGCACCCAGCAGGCAGTGACATGCCTGTGTGGTGGTGGGGGCCTCCTAAAGATTTGTGCACCAGGAAAAGGGCATGATTTGGCTTTGCATGGAGACTGGCAGCTTGTGAAGACTACAATGGACATCAGAGACCCTGCTGAATTTTTAAAACTGAAGAAGAGCTACATTGACATCCTTGCAGCTTGTGAATGGATGGGACTGACTGGTCTAGACAGCAGGCATTGGAAAGTTAAGCCTAGAAATGATGAATGCTTTCATCACACTGGCTCTAAAATTGGTAGGAATGAAAGGGCGGATGTTCTTCAGAATGCTCATCTGAAATTACAGTGTTGATTTGAGTGATTAGATGGTGTCCTTTGTCCAGCCAAAAATTCAGGCTTTTTTATCTTTTACCTTTCAGATGGAGGTAGCACGTCCCCAAGGGAAGAAGGCCACAGTTCAGAGGACCAGAAGGAATCCTGTCCAAACAATAGCACTTCCAATTTGGAAGCATTGAGCATTTAGGAGACCGACGTCCATTGAGTGCTAAATGGAGGGTAAACATCCATTCACCCAATCTTAAAATTCCCCTGCTGATTTATCATATCTCAGAATTTTCTAAGACCTTCAGTGTAGGTGACTGCTTGGAATTCCTAGGCCTTGATGATTTTTGCAAGAGGATTGGCATACATTGTGAAGAGTTTTAAGGAGAGAAAAGACCCTGGAGGGACACCACATTCGACCGAAAGAAAAGAGTGAAGCCATTGCTTGGTGATCTCATGCAGGCCAACTCACTGCATCATGATGGCATGATTAAATATGGCTAAGGGATCCAGGAAGATGAGAGAAATGTACAGATTTGTCACCATTGCTGCCTCTGTCTCTAACACAAGCCTGAACCCCATCCTACTGATACCTAATAAAAGATAGTAATCAATAAATCTAGTGAGCCAGCAGGCTACAAATATGTTGCCAATGTTGGAGGCAAAAGGGAGAAGAAAGATTGATCTATCCTGTGCTTAGTTTGTTTAACCACTGCTTCTCTAATATGTTGTCTGCTCTCTGATGCAAAAGAGGCAGTGTGTATGGCGTTCTGAGCTGGTACAAGTTAAGGAGCTAAAGATTTTTACACTCTCAGCAGACAGACATCATGGAGTGAGGATGACTTTAAGGTGAGGAGTATGGCCAGGACCTCCTAATTAATAGGCAGGAGAGATCCAAATGGTGTAACATGAAGCAGAGAAACCTGTTTCCTCAACGTATTCGTGTTGCAAACCTGGAAAAATTAATCAGCTTAGAAGCCGTTCCGCCTTTATTACTTATCTTTGTTTTATTTAGTCAGGGGGTCAACCAGGGAATAAATGGTAAAATAGAGGGAGAAGGACATTCTATTTCCACTGTCTTGCAGGGGCAAGGATCTGCCACTCAGAAAATGTCCAATAGAAGAAAGGGCTGTAAGTTGAATTTTCCTTCTGCCAGAAGTCACAGGATGAGACTCCTGATAGAAGGGAAAGATGAAGTACTTAGTGAGCAACAGATATTATGTTTCCCAGCTGTTATTCAGAGGTAGGGTGGTCCTGAGTGAGACCTGGAAAACACAGCTTTTGGGTGCCTGATTTCCGATCTAAGTTGGGCAAGACTTCTGGCTTCAGGATTGGAGCAGGAAAAGTAAAACTATCCCACATATAGATTTGGGGAACTTTGCTCTTTTTAGTGAAGTTCGATGTTCCCCGATGTCACTCACCTTCATAGGAGTAGAACTTAACTTTACCCACCTATAACTAACATCCGCTAGTAAGTGAAGAGTCCAACATAACTAGTCATTGATGATGCAGTTTGCTAACCAGAAAAACTATGGTGGCGCGATCTGTACACACAATTACCGAAAATGAAATGATATGTATAGTTCAAGTTTTGAGATTCAGAATGTTTAGCATATAGTTTCCCAGGATAGATTTCAGATATTTTTGTTTGTCTGTAATAAAAATACATCAGGCTCGGCATTTCTATTAAAAAAATATCCAGACTTCTCTTCCTGTTTTATTTAGAAAAGGTGTCAAAATGGGGACTGAACCTACAGATACCTGGGAAGTTACAATCGAATTGTTTTAAGGTTTCATTCAAATGATAATGCACGATAATTTCTAGCTGGCGTATTCCAATAAGCATTTTGACTGAGGAAATGATTTGGACGAGAAAAAAGTTTTTTTTGTTAAGTTTTACAAACCATGAATACAAGATGAAAAAAAGAAAGAATAAAAGAAAGATGGTTTACATGACTATGTAAACAATTTTGCACAAAGCAATTTTGGTATCCCCTGAGCTGATTCTAGCACCCCAAAATATAGTAATGCCTTTTGCTCGATTTAGCATCAAAATGTTTTACTATTTTGCTTTTTTCCTAAACTCCTTGCTGTTGTATGGAAGCCTGAGGTGAAGGGGAGTGAGTTACACATTTTGGAACTACATGAGAAAATCTTTCTTAAGGTGAATGTCATAGTCTGTGAACAGGGAATTGTCCTTGCTCTCTAGAATTAGTGTATTGTTAAGTGCTATATGATGATGTGTTAGTATGGGTGATGTTACGTTTTAGTAAGACTAAACAGTCCACAATCTAGCAAATCACACGACACTGCATGTACCACAGCCTATCCATTACGTTCCTCAAAGTGTGCAGCTCTGTCCGTACCAAACCAGGTTGCAGCATCACAGAAGCTTACATAGAAGGATAACACATACTGGGAATAATCCGAGTAGAAAGAGCAGTAAAATATAAAGATGTGCAGTGGCCTTTCTCATGTTTGCTTGTGGGTCTGTACCTTTGAAAAACACTCCTTCCCACCTTACATAAACCTCATGCTCTTAGATGTAAGTATCTCTGATGATCATGCTGCTGTGTGTAGGAGTCTCCTAAGGGGTACCAGGATGGTGTTTTATGGATCATGCAAGAGAGGATTGTTTCTGCCCGCGTGTGAAAGGACGAGGGCCTTTTCTGAAGTCTGTTTCAAGAAGGAAATGTTGTACTTTATTCTGGAGAGAGAGTCGGTGCTAAATATTCTATTTTTTCTTATTGATGTGTACCTAAATGCTGAGGTGTGTGCAGAAGGTACATCTTAGAGATTGTATTCTTGCAATCTGTGAGGGTGGGTGGGTAATTCATCTAGAGCTAGTATTGGATCAGTTGTTGATTGGAGGTGTTGGCTAAAGGGGGACCTCTGTCTTTGTTGGATTGAGCTTCAAGTAAGTACTTTACCTCCAGTTTTGAATTAGATGGTGATAGGTTCTGTGACGCTGAATGTTGTTGGCAGAGGAGACTTTAAGGTAGAGGTGGTTGGCATTAGGGCATTATTGGATTTTGTTACCGTGAGTAGAAATCTCTATAGCACCAGATGTCTGCGACCAGTATTTTGTGACCAATGCTCGCCAAATATCCTTGATTTGAGTCCCGGATGCTCACCAATGCACCATGTGATCTTAAAACAGGGCATTGCGTTCCCTAGCCACCTTTACTGTAATTAATTACAAATTAAAGCTGCAACTACCAGTCATAATTACCTCGAAATCAATGTATATGATTGAGGAACACACCACAAATAAAATAAACGTTGTCAGGAAGCGAGGCAAGAAAGGACATATGAATGCTTTCAGGTTTTAGAACTAAAACGTTGATTTCATCAAGAACTGTGCTAAATGTATGTCAGCGTCTTCAAAGTCATCACCAAGAGGTTGCGGTTTATAAAAATCGTGAGCACATATGTTGTATTTAATGAGTAACAGTCTAGATTGCTACTCCGCCGCACCCTAAAACCATTTAAGAATGGCCTCTGAGGAGCATGTCATGCAAGGCGCTGAACACACCGCTTTGTAAAATAACTTGTGCTTTAACAAAACAACTGTTAAATTGCTAGTTTTAATATGTCACATAAAGTACTGCACTCTTAGAACACTCAGAGTAATGACAGTTTATCAGAGCAACACATGTCACGAAGCCTGTCAAAAATATTCATTTAAATGAGGAGGAACTGTCATAACGACGTGAACTTTGATAAAGCAGAATATTTTTTTGCCTTGATCATTGGTAATATTGAACATCTAGTTTTCACTTTCAACACTAGATTTTGTTCTGTTCCTGTCTCACTCTCCTGTTGTAGGTGTTTTCGATCTATACAAAAAGTAGCGCGCCATCTGTCTCCTTCACCAATGAAAGACACACCCGCTGAAACCCACAAAACTCTCATACACCCAACATTTGCCCAAGATAAGTCATTCAGTATTTAAGAAGTATTACTCTGCCCACCTCTGTCATTATAACGCTATATTGCACTGTCACCTTGAGCCTCGTTGCCCTAGAACACGATTTAAGGCGCTATGTTCCTTCTATACTTACTACGCCCCTTACTCCACAGTGCTCCCTCTTTGACTCAATTTCTCATTTAGTGCCAACCTGTGCTATTCCGGTCCACAAACTCCTCAACTCATTCCGCAATATGGTACACAACTCCCCGAGGGTCTTTACTAGGGAACTCATAGCCCAGTGTTTACCCATGCGGCCGAACATTCAAAACGGAAAAATTCCCCACAACTCTATGAAGCGCAATACTTTTCAGAACCTCAGCCTTCTCTCATAGCTAGAATTCAAACGAGACACATTTTCACTCGTGACTGAGCGCATTCATGCCCCCGAACTGTATTATGTTACTCTGTTTCTCCTCTATCACTAATATCAAATCCTGAATGTTGTGATCAGAATGCCTTAACAGATGCATCACTACTTCTCATGATGCTCCCTCATGCCTCTGTGCTGAGGTTTCCACACTGGAAATGTGTGGGTGATGGAGAGACAAGTAGCTTTCGAGAAGGAGGTGGGAGGACAATGTGAGGAGGAGACTATATAGTGGTATTGAAAATTTGCATAATTTGCTTTTGCTTAACCACGCAACATTTTAGAAAAGTGTCCCAAAATTATTTGTAATTGAGGAAATTATAAAACTGACATTTGACGCTATGTGTTTGCTTGAAGGGCATAATGGCATCCACTTTGGATGCCAGGGCACCATTTACAAAAAGCACAAGCTCTGCAAGAGCAAAAACTTGTGTTCTGGTTGCACAAGTGCTAACTTTTAGACACAAATAGCACATAATTATGTGGCATGGCATAATAGTATATTTCTTGTAACAAGCATAACGCACAGTTATGAGAGATTATGCTGGTGTAACAGGAATTTGACCCATGCCTAGAGATAAATGGGTTGCCAGAACTAGCTAGCATGAAGCAGGAGCAAGTGGGCATGTGTGGATGCCAGGAGACAAAAATTGAGAGAGGAACAGTTGACCTCCTTCCATCAAGTGTTTTAGGAAGTAGGATTTGATACCGTCTACACAGGTAATGTGAATGGCACCACACCAGACCCACATCATCTTCAAGGAGTGATCCATCATCTATAAGGCCATCACAATAACATCTCAACTTAATAGGAAATCAACCATATCTTGCATACAACACCTAACCAGAAGGCAAGATATCACCAACTTTGACACAAAAGAAAGCATGCCTTCTCCGTTTGCACCCATAGATTATGGTACAACATTTTGTTAATGCCATAACTGTTCCAAACCTCCTTCAATTTAGAAAACATCTGAGGATTCACCTAGTCGAAATTCATCACCCCCTCATGTTAGCAACAAACCTTTCTTGCTGTGATGTTGTTGCATTGAACCCATCGACTCTTCACCATTTTATTGAGCATTCCATTGCATTCCAGCTACCTGCAGTACAAATTCACATTTGTCCATACATATATAGATGTAGAGATATGAAATGATATTCAGTTGTCCAATTTGCACTGCATTTGCAAATGGACCAGCGCCCTGGGGAGGGGCTCTGGTCCCAATTCACAAAAGCACACTTAGACTTTTGGTGTAAGTTTACACCAAAAGTCTTGGTATTCCCAAAAGTAAGTTATGAGTAGTAACTTTACATCAGCACTTCAGGCGCAATCTCTGCACTCGGGACAGAGATCCACCCCGAGTGTGGAGATTCCACTCCGGGTGTGGAGAGTGCACTCCAGATGCAGGGATTACACTCTAGGTGCAGAGTGGAATCTCCACACTAGGGACAGGTGTAAAGATACTACTCGTAACTTACCTTTGTGAATACCGAAAAGTAATAAACGTAAACATTTGGTCTAAGCTTTGACCAAAAGTCCAATTTTACCTTTGTGAATCGGGCCCAGAGTGTGCAGCCAAGTTTCTGCTCTTAAATATTAATCTGTTGTTTTGTTTATGTATAGTAGGGCTTTGACTCCTCATTACTGTCCTTGAGAATTTATCCTTAATGGTGGGGCGGCTATTTATTTTTAACCCTATCAAAAGAGTCAAAATCAAACATAGTATTGCAGCACTCCAGCAAGCAATTAATTATGGTGATCTATTTTATTTTATTTTAGGTTTTGACGGCATTCTCATAGACCCTTAAGGTAGATGAACTTCTTAAAATGCCTTCAAATGGACTAACCAGAGAGTCTTAGGATTTTGTTTTATCTAATAGGTAGGGACCATGTGTGAAGTTAACAGTGCGAAGCACTAACCGTTCAAGTGACACAAAGCAGCACAAATGGTAATGTCTCTCAACATTCCTGCATTAAATGTTTTCTACTTGGAAAGTTGACCCTCATACAGCACCCAATGGCTTTGTACTGTGAAGGAACAACCCTCTGATAATTTATGCAATGGGGCAATGTCTGTGGGTGGAAAAGCGAACACTCCTGATGGTTTTGATGCAAAACTAGATTGACTATGATGGCATGGGGTAAACCAGAAGAAAATCAGGGGAGCAAGCAATTGTCCACCTAAGATACATATGCTAAATGTGTGCTTTGCATAAAGGACATATCTAACACAGCTTTTCCTTCTATGGCTGTTTTGGTAGGAAATTGGACTGGAAGGTATCTTTCTGATAAGAATTGTAAGCATAATACCTCTGGCTTGCAGTTGCACTATGGTGGAAGCCAGCACATCATGCATAACACATTTTTTTGCATGAGCACTTCTAATGACATCACTGACAGATGACCTTTTCGTTATTTTCACAATGTAGTTCTGTTTTTTTTCACATAGTGCTATTGTTGCTTGAAGAATAATACATTTGGGCGCCTATTTACAAGTCCTGTGTGCTGCTGGTGCATCACTTTCTGTGACTCACCGGTGGCACATTGTGCAGGCCAATATCTACAAGAACCTACACTTTGTGTGGCTTTTCATGGCCTAGTATTTATGGTGTAAGGCAACACAGCACAAGTTGCTGCATCAGAGAGGTGTTCCCTGGACATTGAAGAGGGTTTTCACATGCAGCAACCATGGTGCAAGGGTGCCAGTGTTGGCGCTAGGCAGTCCCTGTGTGCAAGCGCAGGGGTAGAGGACAGAAATGTGCTGTATTTTTTAGATACAGTGCATTTCTGCCCTTTCCCTATGGCACAGTGGGCTCAAGCTGCACAATGGATAGCCAGTTCTGCCATGCTTGCCTGGAAATGCACATTTTACTTGACAAACCAGACCTTTCAATATAACTTGTCCTTCCCTTGTTGTTTTTATCCAAATACCAGATATCTTTTGTTTGAATTTTAGGTTCACTTTTGCTGCCTCGCGAGGTGTACTGATATTGGAATCATCTATGAACAATTCCTAGACTTCTCTATCAGTTGCCACATTAATCAACAAAAAGGTATAGATTTGTTTTCACTATCAAAATCATCTCAGGTTTTAAAACCCATACCTGTTGTATCATGCCCCAGAGAGAAACAAGCAATTCTTGAGTATAATCTTTTTATTTGCTTCAAGATCCTTTGACACTGCAATCATTTAGGTAATTTTAACCTATTGTCAATTGCCTAGAAAGACACCTTCATTCCCCATTATGCAGATTATTGCCTGTAACTTCATAAAAAAAGGCATGTCACGAGATTAAACCCCTGTGAACTATCCATCAATTTTCAGTCGTATCAAGGAGAGGCTTTAAAAAATTATAAAATACTTACTAAACCATGTTAATTCTGGAAGGTAGAGTCATAAACCAATTTCTTACATGAAAGCAGATATGTATGAGCACACAGCACGTTCTACAATTTGTAAAAAGTTTTCCATTTGTGGTATCTATTATTCACACTTTTGGTAACCAGTCTAGGATTTTGATTTTATAATATTTTTTTAAAATAAATCCTGGTCTAGTATTCTTGAGTTTTTAATGAAAGAGGGTTTGAGATTCCACTGAGTGTCGCTGGCACATCTCATGTGATTTTTTTATAACACATGTTTTTGAGTTTTAATTACAAAGAAACCTATGGCCTTCGTTACGAGCCTGGCGGTCACTAGATCGCCAGACTCGTGATGGCTGTCGGACCAACGATAATGCAACTGTCCGACCGCCAATTATGGCCATCATCCCGGCGGTCTGGCAGTTGTGGTGGTTCTAATCCGCCAGGGCAGCGGTGCAAGCAGCGCTGCCTGGGGATTACAACTTTATTCTCTGCCAGCGATTTCATGGCGGTAACACAACATGAAAAGGCTAGCTGAGAATGGGTGCAGGTAGCTCCAGGGCCATCACCCAATGCAGACAGTGAAAATTGCAAGGGTGCTGGTGCCCCTCACATCCAACAGCATTGCTGTTGGCTCGATAACGAGCGGAGACAATGCTGTAGAGTGTTTCCCGCTAGGCCAGCGGGTGGAAACTCAGGCTTCCACCCTCCAACCTAGCAGGAAACTTGTAATGGGCCCATCGGTGAGGTAAACCATCAGCCAAACTCGTAATCAGGCCCTATGTGTTGCATATGTCGAATATCCCCCACCATTTCTAACTTCCCCCGACACATGCCATGGTAACTTATCCTCTGTGTTTCTATACTGATTCTGGCCTAACCCCCTCCAGTAACAATGTATAAAAATATTAAACTCAGATTTGGGCCATTTATGTGTGAATTTTTTAATCTAGGGACCTCTTCCGACAAGCACAAAGTTCCATAGTAATACTTCTATAGCCAACCCAGTCTATCCAAATGTTTGGGTGCTTTAATGGGCAGCCTCTCACCAAGAAAATAAATCTCTCCAAGCTCATGCAGCAATCCCATCATGTCTTTCAACCTTCCAGTGACAGTGAGGGGGTATTTGGATCTTACCCAATATTGAGCAACATCTCTTTTGGGAACCAATTCACAAAAATTCCAATTTGTATCAATTTCTGCCTAAAGTAATGATAATAAGCCAAAGAGATATTTTGGGGCCTTGAGGGTACCACCAACCCAACACTTCTGCCATCATTGAGAGCACTCCCTACCAAAACTTAGCAACCACACTACTGCCCTAGATTGTGTGGAGAAAATCTCCATTGTATCCCCCACATCATAGCCATAAAGATGAATTCACAAATCCCATTTTTCACAATCTTTGTTATCTAAGGTATGTACGCTGTAAGTATTTCAGTTGAATCAGGATAAACTGCAAAACTGTAACCACTTCTCGAGGGGAAGCTTGCACCTCCCTCCAATTGACTTTAGTTCATAGAGCCTAAGTCTTTTCCCACTCCTCGCTCAGCTGGATGTATGCCACAATATCGACCACTAAAATATCAAATTACCACAATATAACCAGGAAAGTATAATTCACCAAAATTTTGTTTCTGCAAACGTAAACAAGAAATACAAAAATACCATAATATTGAATGCAAAATTACAGGAATACAAAATATCATTAGAACATCCAATATATACAAAACTAAACTAATGTAAAAAAAATACAATATTGACTATACATATATTTTATAAATAAAAAATAATTAATTTTAAACTAATATTAACTGTTATAAGCCCATAAATTAAACAAAAACAAAGAAAACATTTTTTAATATTGTACTAATCAAATACACACTACATAAAACATAAATTATATTGAAGACCATATTTACTGACTAAACAATTAAAAACTTTGTATATTGGTAATTAATTCAATACATAAAATATAATACTAATAATCCACATACAAAATAAAAAAAAAATGTAAAATTTTACACATTTTAAATAAATAATATTACTAAGTCTACTTTATTATGGTGCACAAAATAAGGAACAAATCAGCAAAGAATTCAAATGAAACACAAAGTAACCAGTTAAATTAACTGTAAAATAAAGTAACCAATAGAACTCCTAAACTAATTCAATAAACACTGTGAAAAGAGCTTAGAAATCACACAAACATTGAGGCAAAAACACTACACCTAGATGAAACCAGCAATCAGCCAGATTCAATATTGAAATTCCAGGATCTTCCCTGCACAAAAATGATCATGAATACCATGAAGTAAATAATGTAAGCCTATTAACTGAAAATTTATCCAAACTAATTGCCTAGTACTTAACGTAAAAAACTCTAAAATACGTATTATTCTCTACAGCTCTTGACTTTACCTAACATTACAAAATTACAAATGAGAATGCCTTCCCGTTCACAAAACTTTTAAAATGACAAACTCTGAAAAAGTAAGTAAATATAATTAAAAATTAAATAACTCAAAACCTACAACTGTAAAAAAAGCTAACACCAAGCAACCCTTAAACTAATGTAACTGTTGTGTGAAATGTAATATTGAAAACAGAACCCTTCTCTATCCAAGAGAAAAAAAGCACCACCTGACCCAAAGCTAGACTGAAATTAACAAAAGAGGCAAATATCAGCATGTTAAAAGAACAGCAGCTATTTAAGTATAAAATGTGAACAGTGAAAATTATTTAAAAAATGTTACCTGTAAATTAAAAACATTTAGACATAAAGCAAGAAATATACAAATATGTAATATCTGCATATAGCATGTCAGAAGTAACACATACATTACATTCCTACAAGGGAAAAAATGATTATCGCACGTGGACTATACACAGAGCCAGGAGAGCACAAGCACCAAGAATATACTTTGGAAATTTACTAAATATGATGGTAATGCTATAGGAGGGCTTTACCTATAAATGATGTTGTAATTATAGTAAGAGAGCACAACCACCCACCAAATATAACAGAGCTAGAAGTAAGACATGAGTGACAACACCTGGGAGGAGCAAACTTTAGCTACCAGGAATCCACAGCAGGAATCTGAAAACATATACTTTATGAAGGTTCCTGTGCATGTCACAGGACTAATTACTTGAATCCCCAATTTTAAAATATGAATATCACAAACCAAAAAAGACATAACAGAAACACCTGCTGGTCCCAGACGATAACAAGACATACACACTACTGAAAATCTAACAACTACACATAAAGTATAACACTTCCTCCTGAGCAAACATAAAAATAATAACAGTAAAAAAATAGGATATCCAATGGAAAGTAACCTCCTCAGACTAAGCCAAACCCAAACATGGATGATGGATGGCACTTTTAAATCATGCACTCAACCATTCAGAACGACATACATCACACATGATATATATGATAACAGAAAAATAACTAATTTATGCTCTGCTTCCAAACAAGCAAAGGGCTATTTACTATGAACTACTGAACCACACTAAAATTAAAACTAACAACTACCCTAAAAAAATCATAATAGACTATGAACAAGCAATGATACAAAGGGGCATAAAGAATTTATACTAGGTTGGCTTGATAAAATTAAGCACATCTGTACAGTTGTTTTTATTTTCCTTTACAGCGCAAAGCTTGTTTGTGCTAGAAAGTTGCCTCAACCTAACACAAAGCAGAACTCTGGGCTGCTTTGCGATATTATCCTGGTGGTCCAACCACCACATTTTGACCCTGGTGGTGAGACTGCCAGGAAATCACCATCCTTGTCAGGAACATGGCTTCTGACGGGCTAACTGCGGTCAGACTCGCGGTCAGCCACGGTGGTTTTTATTTCAGCACCGCCGTGCTGATCACGAGTCCCCTTTCTTCCACCCTTTTCATGGCAGTTTAACCACCATGAAAAGGATGGTAGAAAGGAAGTGCTAGGGGGCTTAGGGGGCCCCTGCACTGCCCACATCCATGGCTTAAACAGTGCAGTGGCCCTCCTTCCCAGCACCCTCTGAATGCACACCTGTCTGCTTTTCAGACAGTGTGGATTCCACGGGTGCTGTTGTGCTATGGTATTATGTTGTTCCTGCTGGGCTGACTGGCAGGAATGTTATAATATGATCTTCCCGACGGTCAGCCTGGTGGGAACATTGTAAAATTGCTGGGGGTGAAGCCGCCAGGTTAATGACAATCTCATCCCCGTGAGTTTGGTGGTCAGCTCGTCTGACCACCAAACTCATAATCAGGCCCTAAGTCCCCTACTGCACTATTTTGAAGACATTATGGTTGGCAAACTGCACCTTTCTGCCAACAGGCACCAACAGGCACCAACAGGCTTAAATAAACAATGCAGTGGAAGGATTGCATAGCGTCATCAAAGTCACATCAACCCGAAGTCATCCTACCCTATATCTATTCTTAGCAATCCTAAAAAAAGAACAAAACTGCCAACAACACAGGATAGAGCAATTTTTAACCCATATTAAACATAAAACAGACTTAATAAATGTACACAATGCTACAATGCAAAGTCTCTCTTTAAATAATTTAAAGGCCTCCACTATCTAGAAAGATAGCAAGGACAATGCTATGAACCACCATGCTACAATCCAACCAAACCTCACATCCAGCATAAAGCAAGAACAATACAACATACATATTTATATGTAAACATATTATTTAAATTATCTTTCTCAATCAGTCTAACCTAAAAATTACCCAATATGCAATAACACTGATAAATAGGGCTAATTTCATATAAAATGAATAAATACATTGTAAACAGAATTAGCCACAACACATAATGTATAAAGTCAACAACAGAAAACAAAATATATTTTATTTAAAATGACAGAGTATTACAAAAAGTACCAATAAAGCAAGCATTTTTCACCCAAAATAAAAAATGAAAACAGCTTATGGTTCAGTAGCTGTTGTTCATGATATTCATCAATCCATCAAAAACACATCCACAAAAAAAAAGACAAAAATAACCCAATAAGGCAAAAATGAAACAACCAAAATGTAAATATAAAAAATTATTTCCCAGTCCTAGGAAATCATTAAAAAAGCCAAAAAGTTAATTGAAAAATCTCTCCCAGATGCCTGAAAAATAAAATAAAATAAAAAAGTTCTGTTGCTTTAACTATAACCAAAAACATTTCCTTTAAGGAAAAGGCATTCAAAAATAAAGAAATGATTCAACTCCCACTCAAAAGCACAACATACGCACTCTCATATAAAATACATGCCAAAAACATAGTAAAAATATAAAATATATTCACAAACTATACTCACACCACACGAATCAGTAATTAAATGAATTACACACCACATACTATAGTAAGGCCTACCTCAATTTAATATGGAACTGCAAAGCACAACCTAACACACATCTACATTACCACAACAAACCAATACACTGTTTTCCACTAACTACCCCTATCCCAAAACCCAGAATGATAACTTAAAACTAGTCTTCTCTTATGTGTAGAAAACCTGCAGGGAACCGTGGATAATGGGAGCCAAAATCCCATAATAATGGTGTAAATAAGGTAAACAATTTAGGGAGCAGTACAAAAATGGCAGATACATGAACATTAAAAAAAAACTATGTTGTAATAGAAATGGGTTGGATCTATTAAAAATGAAAAATGAATAAAATATAAAATGTATATGTTAGAAAAGTTCAATGAAACTGTTGAAATGTGTATATGTATATATATATATATATATATATATATATATATAAAATACATATCAGAAAAACCCTGTAAAATATATATTAAGTATGACTATAAGTCTTATAATTAAGTGACACTACTAATTATTGTATATGAAAAACTATATGTTGCTATAAAAATGTTTATTAAGTAAATGTGTATTAAAATATATAAAATTGTTAGAACATGTAACAACGTAACCTATATATGTATGTGTCACATGTAAAAATACATTACAACATGTATTAACAGCAAAACATAAATATATATAATGTATTGTACAACAAAAGTATGCAAAACAAAGTTTCTTACTAATATTTATACATAACAGTATATATATATATATATATAATTCACATAAAACACTCGGACTGCAGGAACACCACACAGCGGTCCCGGGTGGGCTCCGAGAGGCCCTAATAAATCCTCCAACTCTCCTCCAAATCACAGGAGACCCAGGACACCTCCAAGGTGCAAATCAATTTATTTCAGCACACAAATCCAACGCGTTTCGGCAGCAGCCTTACTCATGGATACATCATTGTTACAGTGCCCCAAGTGAAAAACCATGCAATCCTAGACATAAAAAACAGACAAAATCTCAAATCCCCACCAAAAGACACAAAATGTGGCGGCCATCTTAAAGTGCATCTATAAATAAGTTTCACAGTAGTTTGTACCATAGTCCTATCAAAATACAACTCAAATTATTGTTCAAATCCATCAGAATCTTTAAATTAATGTGATATCATATTTCGCACAATAAATAGAGTAAAATTCAATTGCCAAAATACAAAAATTGTAAATAGAATAATTCATTGCATTATAAAAGTTTGTTAACTATGAATGTTTTCAAAATTTAAAATTCAATATATCACTTAAATCCTGAACATTAATAACTATGCTTAAATTAATTACATATCATCCTATACCATCCAAATAGACCTGTACACCTACACAAAACTTTTGGGGGGTCTCATATTTTTGGGGGATCTCATATTGGTATATAGAGCTTCTCTACCCAAGTGGGTAGACGAACAAATTCTTCTACTGTAGAAACCTTATAGACCACAACACCTGTACCCTTCTACTAAGAATCAAATAGGATTAAAAAAATCACCCCTACTTCACATTCTCTATCAGATGACCACCCACCAAACAAAGTATCGATTACCCTAGATGGATGCTCAACTCCTCACTCGAATTTAGCCCTACAGGTTCCAACGTTTCGAAGTCTATTATATATTTAGACTCTAAAACACGTAACAATCTCTCTCTATCGCCTCCCCTTTTACTCATCCTTACTTGGTCTATAACTACAAACTTCAGCAGATTCTCATTGCCAAAATGATGGATGAAGAAATGCCTAGCTACTGGATAGTTTTTATCCTGATTTCTAATGGCTCGTCTGTGTTCTAAAACTCTTTTCTTTGCATTATGTATCGTACTGCCCACATACAATTTTTCACATGGGCATATCAGACAGTACACACAGTAAGATGTATTGCAATTGTAATTACCTCTAATTACAAAGCTGTCTAACCTTCCTGGAACATATAATGTTCTGCAACTATTACTGGTCTTGCAGGCTTTGCACTTCATACAACAGAAGAAACCTTCCATTCCCGTATTCTGTATCCGTCCTACTGATGTTATCTCGTTGCGACACAAGTTGTCCTTGAGAGATCTATTTATCCTAAAAGTTATTTGGGGATTATCACTGATCCAGTCTGCCAAAACAGGGTCCGTCTGCAAAATATGCCAACTCTTACTAAGTAGTGAACGTATTTTGTACGACTGATTACTATAGGTTGTAATGAATCTAATGGACTCACTTTCCTTCTCTTGCCTTCTGTTAGTTCCATACAAAACATCATCTCTACTTAATGTCACCACTTTGCGTTTGGCTTGATCGATCACTTTAGCCCCATAGCCTCTGTTCCTGAACCTTTCACACATCACATTACATTCTTGGTGAAAATCAGCTTCTTCGCTACAGTTCCTCCGGGCTCTCAACAATTCTCCAAACGGAATACTCCGTATTAGAGTCCCCGGATGTGCACTGTGAGCACTTAGTAGACTATTACCGGCTGTTGCCTTCCTATACAATTTGGACACTAATCTACTACCCTTCACAGAAATTTCCACATCGAGGAACTCTATACATTTTGAATCCAAATGCTCAGTAAATCTTAGGTTGCACTCATTGGTGTTCAGATCTCGCACAAATTGCATAGCTGCTTCTTCATTACCCCTCCAAATTACAAAAATGTCATCAATAAAACGACACCACAAGACCACATTGGTATCGAATTGGGTAATTTCTTCTGACACCTGTTCCTCCCACCAGCCCATAAACAAATTTGCATAGCTGGGGGCAAAACAGGTGCCCATAGCTGTCCCTTGAAGCTGTTTGTACAGATGACCATCAAAGATGAATACATTGTTCTTAAGACAGAACTCGATCATAGTGCATAGCATTTCCGAATGGAAGAAAAAAGACAGTGACCTTGCTCTGAGAAAGTGTCTAATAGCTCTCACCCCCAAGCCATGATCTATGCTCGTATACAGACTAGTCACATCTAGGGTTAACAGTAAGAAGTCATCTTCCCATACGATATCCTCAATGATTTTTAAAAAATGTGTGGTGTCTTTAACATAAGAGGGTATTGACTCCACAAAAGGACGTAAGAAGAAGTCAATATATTTTGATGTATTTTCCAGGAGCGATTCCATAGCCGAAACTATAGGCCTCCCTGGTGGGTTAACCGCATCCTTGTGAATTTTGGGGAGAAGATACAGAACTGGAATTTTCAGATGATCACATTTGAGAAACAGGAATTCATCCCATTCTATCATCCCTTGATCTTTCCAATCAATGAGCATATCAATATATTTCTCATTCATTGATTTAACATCTCCCCAACTCACTTCTTCATAACACAGAGTATTACTTAGCTGTTTCATTCCCTCTGACACATATTTGGTGGTATCCTGAATGACTTCATTACCCCCCTTATCGGATTGTCTAATCACAATGGTATGGTCTTCTTTCAATTTTCGAAGGGCTTGCCACTGTTCACCTGATAAATTGCTGTTTTTCACATTCGTCACACTATATCTCAACTTCTTCAATTGTTTGGTCATTTCTCGCTCAAAAACCTCAAGGGCATCACAATGAATGGCAGGTAGAAAGGTAGATTTTGGTTTGAAGTTACTCGGACAATTGCTGTTTAAAGCAATACCAGTTCCCATCAGATTGAGAATAGGGTCTTCATGGGGAACCATCCCCTCACATAAATCCATTGCTGTATGTAATACATCAATATCAGAGATACATAAATTGCTCACATTTGTTTCCACACCCACTTTCTTATCCTTTCTAACCTTAGTGTGGTACCACTTTTTCAATTTTAACTTCCTAATGAACTTAAAGGTGTCAATCCTAGTCTGAGTGTAATTAAAACAACTAGTTGGGCAGAATGACAGGCCCAGAGATAAGAGGTCCTCTTCAACAGCAGACAACATTCTGCTGGAGAGGTTTATAATATTCATAGTTTTCACTTGCGTGCTCGAGTTATCATTCCCTGGGGTCTTATATCGTCTCCTGCGCCCCCTCTTCTTGGCCTGTCTGTTCCTCTCCCTCTTCCTCTGACTCCTCGTCCTCTGCCTCTCTGGGGGTGAGCTCCCTTGTGTTGATCCATCCTTCCCTGGTTCAACAGTCTGAATTGCTTTAAAAAATTTAATCTGTCCACTTCTTTATCTGATGCCGGAGCCCCAGCCAAAGCAGTGTCTGATACATCTGAGAGATTCCCATCTGAAATGTCACTTTCTTCCTGTTCCTCAATTGGTTGGCTAATTTGTTCAGAGTCCCTCGAATTTAATTCGATAGCTTCCTCATTGTACATATGATCATATTTCCGCTGAAATGTTAAAATGCGGCCAGCCTGATAATCCTTAAAGTCCCTTATGAATTTTCTCTGCTTTTTGGCAGTGATCTCTTCCTCAAATTTGCAGAGTTTTCTCTCTAAATTTTTCATATATTCATCAAATGTTTCCTGCGTGATTAGTGCCAATATCTCCAATCTTACTTTCTCCATCTCTTCTAGGGTCCTACTCCTATCTTTCATTGCATATTTCGTCAATATACGCATCATATTCAATGAGCTCTGTTTCGAATTCTCAGCCCATTCCTCGAGCATTTCTGGATCAGGATCCTCATAAGTAGGTACAGTGTAAATCCTCAACCCCCTAGGGACACGCTCCACCTCGATATATCTCTGTAATGACTCAACCTCCCACCATTTCGACAATTCTCTTCTATGCAGTTTTTCCATTTTTTCATACAAAGTTTGTAGTTTCACTTCCACCTTCAAATTACTACGACCGGGCTGAGTACTGGGCCCCTCATTCATCTGAGCAAAGAATAATTTATTCGATTTTTCCTTTCGTTGGGCTTCCCATCCGGAAGCCATAATTGCTGAAATAAATTGGATGATTGACCAATTGAACAGGTAACAATGTCCCTGGTATTGTCTTGGATGTGGGCAAAAAGCACCTTAAATCTGGTGCATTTCCCACTCTGTTCCTATACCACGTTCCTACCAGGAAGGCATTCGAAGCTGGGCCATTTTAAAGTCATAAAGCATTCTAAGCAAAATAGGTTCAGTACGGACACAAGAGACAAGACAGTTTTTCTTAACACCTTGTGTGGCTTACATAACCACACTAACAATCCATATTAATTCAGCATAAATCCTATATTGATTGTCATATTCCGTCACTCCTCTAAATGCCAAACTATACTTCCGCGCTGTAAAACTAATAAACAAGCGCGTCGTCAATGGATTGCGGCGTATTACTTAATAAATTCATAATGTGTCAGCAATGCGTCGTAAATGCGTATCTATTCCCAAAGTCAATTGTGCACACACCACTCGGCTGGAGGAAAGTGTGATTAGCCAACAACAATGATCAAAGAACCCTTTGTGCAATTACGTCCCGTTCTCAGCGTTTGGCGCGTTACGAAAGAGCATGCCACAGCCTCCCGGTTACGATGTAAACACGAAAAAGTCTTACTCGTGGAGCTCCTTTCAATTCCAGCGTCGGAGCAGCACGGCTCTCAAACGCCTCCACTGTCGGATCGCACGATCGCACCGATCCGGTCACAAATGGCGCCTCATGTTGTGTACGGAAATCGCATAATCCAGAACCTCCATTCGCCTTCGTATCAGCCCAGCTCCGCACCTACAGCCATTTAACTCCTGGTAAATCCAGTATAGGGGCTCCCGCATTAACGAAGAAATAATTCACATAAAACACTCGGACTGCAGGAACACCACACAGCGGTCCCGGGTGGGCTCCGAGAGGCCCTAATAAATCCTCCAACTCTCCTCCAAATCACAGGAGACCCAGGACACCTCCAAGGTGCAAATCAATTTATTTCAGCACACAAATCCAACGCGTTTCGGCAGCAGCCTTACTCATGGATACATCATTGTTACAGTGCCCCAAGTTAAAAACCATGCAATCCTAGACATAAAAAACAGACAAAATCTCAAATCCCCACCAAAAGACACAAAATGTGGCGGCCATCTTAAAGTGCATCTATAAATAAGTTTCACAGTAGTTTGTACCATAGTCCTATCAAAATACAACTCAAATTATTGTTCAAATCCATCAGAATCTTTAAATTAATGTGATATCATATTTCGCACAATAAATAGAGTAAAATTCAATTGCCAAAATACAAAAATTGTAAATAGAATAATTCATTGCATTATAAAAGTTTGTTAACTATGAATGTTTTCAAAATTTAAAATTCAATATATCACTTAAATCCTGAACATTAATAACTATGCTTAAATTAATTACATATCATCCTATACCATCCAAATAGACCTGTACACGTACACAAAACTTTTGGGGGGTCTCATATTTTTGGGGGATCTCATATTGGTATATAGAGCTTCTCTACCCAAGTGGGTAGACGAACAAATTCTTCTACTGTAGAAACCTTATAGACCCCAACACCTGTACCCTTCTACTAAGAATCAAATAGGATTAAAAAAATCACCCCTACTTCACATTCTCTATCAGATGACCACCCACCAAACAAAGTATCGATTACCCTAGATGGATGCTCAACTCCTCACTCGAATTTAGCCCTACAGGTTCCAACGTTTCGAAGTCTATTATATATTTAGACTCTAAAACACGTAACAATCTCTCTCTATCGCCTCCCCTTTTACTCATCCTTACTTGGTCTATAACTACAAACTTCAGCAGATTCTCATTGCCAAAATGATGGATGAAGAAATGCCTAGCTACTGGATAGTTTTTATCCTGATTTCTAATGGCTCGTCTGTGTTCTAAAACTCTTTTCTTTGCATTATGTATCGTACTGCCCACATACAATTTTTCACATGGGCATATCAGACAGTACACACAGTAAGATGTATTGCAATTGTAATTACCTCTAATTACAAAGCTGTCTAACCTTCCTGGAACATATAATGTTCTGCAACTATTACTGGTCTTGCAGGCTTTGCACTTCATACAACAGAAGAAACCTTCCATTCCTGTATTCTGTATCCGTCCTACTGATGTTATCTCGTTGCGACACAAGTTGTCCTTGAGAGATCTATTTATCCTAAAAGTTATTTGGGGATTATCACTGATCCAGTCTGCCAAAACAGGGTCCGTCTGCAAAATATGCCAACTCTTACTAAGTAGTGAACGTATTTTGTACGACTGATTACTATAGGTTGTAATGAATCTAATGGACTCACTTTCCTTCTCTTGCCTTCTGTTAGTTCCATACAAAACATCATCTCTACTTAATGTCACCACTTTGCGTTTGGCTTGATCGATCACTTTAGCCCCATAGCCTCTGTTCCTGAACCTTTCACACATCACATTACATTCTTGGTGAAAATCAGCTTCTTCGCTACAGTTCCTCCGGGCTCTCAACAATTCTCCAAACGGAATACTCCGTATTAGAGTCCCCGGATGTGCACTGTGAGCACTTAGTAGACTATTACCGGCTGTTGCCTTCCTATACAATTTGGACACTAATCTACTACCCTTCACAGAAATTTCCACATCGAGGAACTCTATACATTTTGAATCCAAATGCTCAGTAAATCTTAGGTTGCACTCATTGGTGTTCAGATCTCGCACAAATTGCATAGCTGCTTCTTCATTACCCCTCCAAATTACAAAAATGTCATCAATAAAACGACACCACAAGACCACATTGGTATCGAATTGGGTAATTTCTTCTGACACCTGTTCCTCCCACCAGCCCATAAACAAATTTGCATAGCTGGGGGCAAAACAGGTGCCCATAGCTGTCCCTTGAAGCTGTTTGTACAGATGACCATCAAAGATGAATACATTGTTCTTAAGACAGAACTCGATCATAGTGCATAGCATTTCCGAATGGAAGAAAAAAGACAGTGACCTTGCTCTGAGAAAGTGTCTAATAGCTCTCACCCCCAAGCCATGATCTATGCTCGTATACAGACTAGTCACATCTAGGGTTAACAGTAAGAAGTCATCTTCCCATACGATATCCTCAATGATTTTTAAAAAATGTGTGGTGTCTTTAACATAAGAGGGTATTGACTCCACAAAAGGACGTAAGAAGAAGTCAATATATTTTGATGTATTTTCCAGGAGCGATTCCATAGCCGAAACTATAGGCCTCCCTGGTGGGTTAACCGCATCCTTGTGAATTTTGGGGAGAAGATACAGAACTGGAATTTTCGGATGATCACATTTGAGAAACAGGAATTCATCCCATTCTATCATCCCTTGATCTTTCCAATCAATGAGCATATCAATATATTTCTCATTCATTGATTTAACATCTCCCCAACTCACTTCTTCATAACACAGAGTATTACTTAGCTGTTTCATTCCCTCTGACACATATTTGGTGGTATCCTGAATGACTACATTACCCCCCTTATCGGATTGTCTAATCACAATGGTATGGTCTTCTTTCAATTTTCGAAGGGCTTGCCACTGTTCACCTGATAAATTGCTGTTTTTCACATTCGTCACACTATATCTCAACTTCTTCAATTGTTTGGTCATTTCTCGCTCAAAAACCTCAAGGGCATCACCATGAATGGCAGGTAGAAAGGTAGATTTTGGTTTGAAGTTACTCGGACAATTGCTGTTTAAAGCAATACCAGTTCCCATCAGATTGAGAATAGGGTCTTCATGGGGAACCATCCCCTCACATAAATCCATTGCTGTATGTAATACATCAATATCAGAGATACATAAATTGCTCACATTTGTTTCCACACCCACTTTCTTATCCTTTCTAACCTTAGTGTGGTACCACTTTTTCAATTTTAACTTCCTAATGAACTTAAAGGTGTCAATCCTAGTCTGAGTGTAATTAAAACAACTAGTTGGGCAGAATGACAGGCCCAGAGATAAGAGGTCCTCTTCAACAGCAGACAACATTCTGCTGGAGAGGTTTATAATATTCATAGTTTTCACTTGCGTGCTCGAGTTATCATTCCCTGCGGTCTTATATCGTCTCCTGCGCCCCCTCTTCTTGGCCTGTCTGTTCCTCTCCCTCTTCCTCTGACTCCTCGTCCTCTGCCTCTCTGGGGGTGAGCTCCCTTGTGTTGATCCATCCTTCCCTGGTTCAACAGTCTGAATTGCTTTAAAAAATTTAATCTGTCCACTTCTTTATCTGATGCCGGAGCCCCAGCCAAAGCAGTGTCTGATACATCTGAGAGATTCCCATCTGAAATGTCACTTTCTTCCTGTTCCTCAATTGGTTGGCTAATTTGTTCAGAGTCCCTCGAATTTAATTCTCTATATACCAATATGAGATCCCCCAAAAATATGAGACCCCCCAAAAGTTTTGTGTAGGTGTACAGGTCTATTTGGATGGTATAGGATGATATGTAATTAATTTAAGCATAGTTATTAATGTTCAGGATTTAAGTGATATATTGAATTTTAAATTTTGAAAACATTCATAGTTAACAAACTTTTATAATGCAATGAATTATTCTATTTACAATTTTTGTATTTTGGCAATTGAATTTTACTCTATTTATTGTGCGAAATATGATATCACATTAATTTAAAGATTCTGATGGATTTGAACAATAATTTGAGTTGTATTTTGATAGGACTATGGTACAAACTACTGTGAAACTTATTTATAGATGCACTTTAAGATGGCCGCCACATTTTGTGTCTTTTGGTGGGGATTTGATATTTTGTCTGTTTTTTATGTCTAGGATTGCATGGTTTTTAACTTGGGGCACTGTAACAATGATGTATCCATGAGTAAGGCTGCTGCCGAAACGCGTTGGATTTGTGTGCTGAAATAAATTGATTTGCACCTTGGAGGTGTCCTGGGTCTCCTGTGATTTGGAGGAGAGTTGGAGGATATATATATATATATATATATACATATATATATATATATAAATGTATATAATAAATTACTTATATGTATGTGTGGTGAGCAATTTGTATAAATATAATATATTTAAAACTATACAAGTGCATAATTAACAAGTCTAAAAAGAGAAACATCGCAAACCAACCAATGCTTCAAAACATAAAATAAATCAATGAAACCTATCTATCCTATCCCTCTCTGCAATACATTATTTATTAAATTACATATTACGTTAATAAAATGTACCACAGCAAATAAAACAAAACCATTTTTTGGATCCTTGCTGGTCATCAAAATGCATGGTATTCACAAACCAAATTAAAGTACAATGGAGAAAGTGGCTAGAATTTATGAGGTGGCATTTAGTATTCCAACTCCAAACAATTTTGGGGAAGGGCTTGAACAAGGATGGGGTCAGACTTACCATTTCCAGTAGAAATCTAAACGATTACAGAGAAGGTGATGGACACTGAATGGGTCAGATGTGATGTTCCCTCTCCAACCTAAACCATTTTGAGCAATATGTTTGACAGTACGTTTACTATTCCCACTCCAACCTAAATCATTTTGTGAAAGGCGTAAGTAAGATGTAATGTCAGCTCTCTAGTAAGATGCAATGCAAACTCTCTAGAAATATCCAATGGCAGCTGGCGCTATGCCCCCTTCATAGGTGGATTTAAAAAATGTCTAGAATAAATGCAGCGCATGTTAGGGTTCCATCGAAAATCTTTGAGTATGGAAATAATCTTTACAAAGATAGTGTGTGAGATGTTGGTTGGGAAATGCTGAAGATTGTGTATAGGATGTTTTATAGAGAAGCACATCAGGGCAACCATGTTAAATTTTGCAGAGCAGCCCAGTTTGAATGATAATGAGAGTACTGTCCAATATTTAATTTCTTCAGTCAACCTGTCAACCTGTTAAACTGTAATTGGATATTGTGGTCTCACGTTCTCTGGGTGTCCAACGTTACATACACTCCCAGACACATGTGGCCTCCCATTGTTCAAGTCATGTCAGTGCTGCACTTCCTGGCCACTTGTTCCTTTCAGAATACAGTGGCCCTAACTGCAGGGAGGTCAGCCCATGTTCTGTCTGGTTTTGAAGGCTGAACTGTCTGCATTGTTGAAACACCTGAACAGCTACATCAGGTTTCCCCAATGTGCAGATTTGGCCTATGTGAAGGTAGAGTATTCTGCTTTGGGACACATTCCACATGTGATTGGAGCCATAGATGGCACCCATGCAGCCTTGGTTCCCCCCAGTACCAATGAACAGGTATATAGGAACAGGAAAAATTACCACTCCATCAAAGTCCAAGTGGTGTGTTTGGCCGACCAGTACATTTCACAAGTATGTGCCAAGTATCCTAGATCAGCCCATGATTCCTTCATCATGTAGAACAGCAATATTCCACTGCTGATAATATGACTCCACACAGAGAGGGCTTGGCTGGTTGGTAAGTCACTTATGACAGGTGTGTCTGCAAAGTTTTTCACTTGCTATCACAAATGTGCATGTCCAAGATATATGTTTGTGTTGTTATACCTATTCCTTACAGATGACTCTGGCTATCCAAACCATCCTTGGTTATTGACACCCAGTGAGGTACCCAGGTACGCCAGGGAAAGTCTGCTTCAATGAGGCCCACAGAAGGACAAGACGTGTCTGGGTGGATGTCCACGTTTGTGGTGGGGTGGTTCCTCTGCTACAGACGGCGGAGTGTCTGAGGCATGTCCTTGCCCTGGCAGGGCCCCCATTCCACTAGCAACCACAGATGTTGAAGTGCCTGAATCTTTCATTACGAATGAAAGAAGCCTGATGTTGTGTGGCAGATCTGCGCAGGGTAGTTTTGATGTCCCTCAGCACCCCAGCAATGGAGGCCAGTATGGCATTTTGTGTCTGCCACTGCTGCATGGCTTCCTGGTGGTTGTCCCTCTGCTGCTGTTAGATTTCCCCCATTATGGTGAGCACGCGGCCCATCATACCTTGGGAATGTTGGTAGGCTCCCAAGACTTGGGAGATGGTTTCCTGGTCATTATTGTCCCTTTGAGCCCCCATCCTCTGGCCCACACCATCCCTCCCACATACCCTACCCCTAACTGCTTGTGCCCCTGGCACAGTGTTGCCACTCCCAGTGGTGCAGGTCCATCATTGTCAGGGATGACAAGAGGTGACTCAGGTACCCGTACTGGGGGCACACAATGGATGAAACAATCCTTGGGACACAGCTTTGGGGGAGAATGGTTGTCTGTGATGAAGATGCAACTGGGCTGGGAGGAGTCAATGTAGGCAGGGTGAGACTGACAGTTGTCCCTGAAGGGTCAGCTCCGTCCTCAGTGTCCAAACATTCAGGGGTGTTGTCCTCACTGGGACCATCATCCAAATGGCTTGTGGCATTCTCTGGTATCCTCTCCATGGCAAGGTTACCTGGGGAAGAGTGGAAGACAGAGTTGCTCCAAGTGATACAACAAGTTATGTTTAAGTTTGAGTAATAGTGATGTTGTGTGAGATGCAATCATTGCCTTAACATGATCCCCAAAAATGACAATGAAAGCTGCTACCTATTTTAAGCTAGTACACCATGTGAGATGGATAGTTCAATGCCATGCATCCACTTTGGCATCTAGATTCCCCCCAGGAGGGTAAATTTCAATTTTAGGAATCCTTTTTCTAGGGGCAGTTTGATTGGCAACTCATCTGTAGCTGTGTTTTTGCTAGTAATGGTAGTTGGGATGGCCATTGCAATGCTTTTAATTGCCACAAACTGTTTTACAGTGGAACATTCATGATGGGTTACATTGGTTGTTAGATTCACATGCACACCATCTCAAATTTGGTGCACTGTTCTGGTTTTCTTTATGGTGGAATATTGCCTTCTGAGAGTTGTAGTGCTATCTGTTCCCAAGACTTAACATGCTATTCCAAAGGGTTGTTGAGCCAGGTGAGTTTAGTGGGCATGTGTCATGCCAGAGAGGGGTATTTGTACACTTGGCAAAGAGGGGTGGTTTGTTGATTGAGATGGGGTAAGGTGGTGAGGGAGCATGCAAGAAAAAACATTTTGGTGACATGAATGTTGTAGGTACTTACCAGACCCCATTCCCCCAGGTATTCCTGTCAGGCACTCAGGATGCAGTATGCCCAAGTCCTTCTGCTGCCAAGATCTGAAAGTAAGGGGAGGAGGTGGGGCCCCATTTTAGTTTTGAGTACCTCCAGCTGGTACCTGGGTGCCATGGAATGTACCTTCCCCCTGAGGTAATTCCTCCTCTTCCTGATGTCCTCCATTGTGCATGGATAGCAGCCTACACAATTGACCCTGTTGACTATTCTTTGTCACAACTCTATTTTTGTGGCTATTGATGTTTGCGGGACCTGTGCTCTGAATAGGTGTCGCTGTACCCTGACAATTTCGTCCACCAAGACCCTCAAGTCATCATCAGTGAAACATGGGTGTTTTGTGGAATATGGAAGTGCTGTTAAAGACGGTGAGGTAGTATTAAGAAATTTTTTGAAAAAAAAGTTAGTTATGAGGTGTAGGTGCTGTGATGTGAATGGTTGATGTGTAATGTGTGTGATAGTAAATTGTGTGTTGTTTACATTGTGTAGGTGTGGGATGTATTTGTGGTGATATGTGTATAGGTGCCAAAAGTTTTTATCTATAAATCTGGGATAGTAATTCCCCCCTTTGTGGCTGTGAGTGGTGTTGTGATTGCAAAGGATTGTGTGTTGTGTGAGGTTGTGTTATATAGTGGAGTGTGTAGGTGTTTCGAGTGTATGGATGTGTCAATTGTGGGATATTCAAGCTATCCAATGTGGAGTTGTGTTCAGTGAGATGTGAGTTCAGACCGCCGTGGTTTGCATCACCAATGGTTTTCCACCATGGAAGAAACTGCTGTTATGATTTGTAGATCGTAATCTGATGAGAGGATTTTTGTCTGGCTGGTGGAGCTGGTGGTGGGACCACCTCTTTTCCGTCCTCGGGTGTCCTGGTGGTTTCATAATTTGGGCATTTTTTTGGCAGACTTCACAATGTGACTCCTAATGAGCAGTTGGATCACCGCCAACATGGCGGTGTTTTGATGGGCGCCACTGTGGCGGTCTTGCCAAAAGACCACCAAACCAGTCATGACCCCCTTAGCCTGTTCTCCTTAGTTTTTGTTGAGTGACTGCATGTCAGACACACCATGCTACTGAGTTCATGGTTTTTAATAATCCCCCTTCTTGAATTGCTTGTAAGTTACAAAGCTTCGGTTAAGATTTCATGAGTTATGGAAATCACTGGAGCAAGTTGTTTGAGTGTACTTTCATAACATAAGACCTGGCAGCCTTAGAGTGGTCACCCCCCAACTTTTTGTCTGCCTCCCTCTACTTTTCTGACACTGTTTTTGTTAGTTTTAGGACCCTGTGCACTTTACCACTGCTAACCAGTGCTAAAATGCATATGCTCTCTCCCTCAAACATGGTAACATTTGTTCATTCTCAATTGGCATATCTGATTTACTTGTCAGTCCCTAGAACAGTGCACTACATGTGCCCTGGGGCTGTAAATTGAATACTACTAGTGGTCCTGCAGCACTGGTTGTGTGTCAGGATACTTCAATTCAATTTCCTCAGAAGCAGAAGATAACTCCTCAGTCCCAACCCAAGCTACTCACAACGAATTTTAATCCTTCGTGCTGAGTGCCCCAGAGGGGAAAAGGGGAATGGGATTGTAGAGAGACTCCCACAGAGATGATGAACGTCAGTACTCAGTCTGCCTCTTCACGTCTAAGATTGGATGCAGCACCTGCAAGAGTCACAGTCGCAATTACTAGGGACATACAACATCAGTTTTACACTTTCTACTCTTAACACTTAATTCTCTTTAATTCTATTATTTCTTCACTCACCCTGAGTTCTCTGTAGCCTTGCTTCTCTCTATGAATGATAAGCTCTTCTTAAAAATGCTTATTACTGATTCTGGAAGAACTTCTCAACCTTTGTTAGAGATTGGTATTATGTTGCTATATATACATATAGTTGGTGATAATGCGCTCTCCAAATCAGCTGATGTTAGTTGGTTTCTACTTTACATTAGAGAGTTCAATCACATTTATTGCTTTGGTAATTCTTTCTTGTGAAAGTTTGTTTCTCCTGTCTTATTTTGACTTCTGTCAATACTTGTATTTGTAAATGCTTGTCTATTAAAGTTCGCTTCTTCTTTCTTACTTCGACATGTGTTGATAACTTGTATTTGTAAATGCTTGAATATTAAAGTTAGTTTCTCCTTTCTTACTTCGACATCTGTCGATAACTTGTATTTGTAAATGCTTGTTTATTAAAGTTCGTTTCTCTTTTAAACTCTACTTTGGTTTATTACCGTTGCATTTGTAAATGCTTACTTGTTAACATTCATTTCTCCGTTAAACTCAGCCTTCGTTTATAACCTTGGTATTTGTAAATACTTGCTTGTTAAAGTTCGTTTTTTCTTTTGACTTTGGTATCTTAAACAGGAACCTTGTAAACATAAGGTTTATTCATACATTAAACTCTGTAGCCTTGCCAAACCTCCACTGGAACGGTCTACTATCAAACTCCTAAAATAAACCTTGACAATATTTATCACGTTTTCTGTAAAATAGTCTTCAAGTGTAATTTCACCTCACAGGAGTTTCTGCTCTGAAGCGCGCTCTCTCTCCACACAGCTGATTCCTGTCAGACCTCAGTCGAAGTGCCAAGCTTCCAGCTGGTGAGCTCGTAACCTAGCAACCAACCGATTGCAAGACTAGAACTGTAACTAACCTTCAGGACTCACGACGGCCATCTTGAATCTTCTCTTCTTGGTTCTTCCTTTGAAATAAGCGTAAGATTAGTCTGCAAACCTTCTTCCAGTTTGGGCTTTGCTGTCTCCACTGAGGATATCTCATTGCTTTTCTCAAGCATTTGTTTGATTTGATTTGGCAAGTTTGTGTGGTCATGACATTGTGCCACCCACATAAGTTGCCCCTTAACAATGTCTCAGGCCTGCCATTGCAAGGCCTGTGTGTACAGTTCCACTGCAACTTTGACTTGGCATTTAAAAGTACCTGCCAAGCCTTATACTCCCTTTTTTATACATATAAGTCAACCGTAAGGTAGGGCCTAGGTAAGCCTTAGGGTAGGGTGCTATGTAGGTAAAAGGCAGGACATGTACACAAATCCTAAATTTGTTTTCCACTACTGTGAGGCCTGCTCCTTTTATAGGCTAGCCTTAGGTCCGCCCTCACATACCGGTTGAGTGGTAGATTCTGATCAGAAAGGGGTAAACAGGTCATGTGATAGTATGGCCAAAATGGTAATAGAAAATCATGTTTATTGGTGAAGTTGGGTTTTATATAACTATTTTAGAAATGCCACTTTTAGAAAGTGAGCATTTCTCTGCACTTAAGATCCATCTGTGCCTTACAGCCTGTCTCCAATTCATGTCTGGGCTGGGCTGGTTGACAGCTCCCTTGTGCATTCCACCCAGACAACTACAAATACAGGACACTCAGACACATCTGCATTCAACTGCATACTGAATAGGTCTTCCTGGGCTGGAAGGGTGGAGGGCCTGACACATACATTTCAAAGGCTAGTGGCCTGCCCTTATACAATGGACTGCCAAGCCCCTACTGGGACCCTGGCAGACAGGCCTGTACTGAAAGAGGACCATGTGCACTTTAAAACCACTCTTTGAAGTCTCACCACTTCAAAGGCATTTTTAGGTATGTAAACTGGGTCCCTGACTCCACTAAATCAGACACTTCTGGACATGAACCTGCAACCTGTCAAGAGGAACTTACTGGCTGCCCAAAGGACTCATCTCGGCTGCTTTGCTAGGAAGCACTGCTGCCCTGTTGTTGCCCTGCTGCCTTGCTGGCCTCTGACTTTGCTGAGAAGTGCACTCCAAGGGCTCAAATTGAGTTTGTCTCCTGTTTTCTGAAGTCTCAGGGCCAAAAAATCTTCATTTCTTGAAGGAAATTTCTTGAACGCAGAAAATCGACACATAGCCTGCCAGAAATGACACACAACCTGCCTTGCAACGAGATAATCACCGCACAGCCAAACTAGAACGATGCAGCCAGGCTTTCTGAGTGAAGATTGATGCAGCGTGTGTATTGCGACCGGAAATTCAATGCATACCCCTATCGGATCGATGCACAGTCAAGCCAGAACGACTCAGCCCGACTTCCTGAGCGAAGATTCGATGCAGCGCCTGCCGAGCAACAGAAAATTCAACACATCACCTACCGGATCGACACAACGCCCGTGACTTCATCTAACACACCCAGGATTTTCACGCATCGTCCCATGGCATCAAAAGATCCCCACATCGCAGTGAGGAACCAAGACTGTGAGCCGGAAAGCAACGCAAAGCCTCTTGCAGCGTGGAAAGAAATGAGGCATCGTCTGTGCCGTGTCGGAAAATCCGACGCACACTCTATTTTTCAATGCATTTCCTCTTCCGCGGTGTTTGTGCATGTTAATTGTGATGCAAACCAGGTACTTTGTGTACACAAGAGACAACTGTTGATTTGTAAGGTTTAAGACTCTTTTTAAGCTTGCAAAAGTGATATCTAAACTTTTGCTTATTGAATCTTTATAGTTTTTTTACCTTAATTTAACTAGATAAATATCATTTATTTTTCTAAACCGGTGTGGTGTATTTTTGTGGTGTATCACTGTGTTATTGTATGGTTTATTGCACAAATACCTTACACATCACCTTCTAAGTTAAGACTGACTACTAAGTGCCAAGCTACCAGAGGGTGGGCACAGGATAATTTGGATTATGTTTGACTTACCCTGACTATTATTGTGGTCCCTATTTGGACAAAGGTGAATACCTGTGCCAGCTAGAGACCCCATTTCTAATAGTAAGGTACTATCATTGTGCACATGTCTTTAATTTCTATTTCACATCTTCACCAGATTTCATGCAGGAGCATTTTGTGCATACTTGTTAAAGCATGTGACAGACACATTGTGGATTACAGTGTTCAGGCGTCCAATCTTGACAGCTTTGAAAATGTGCATTTGTATTGTCATTTTTAACATATATTCACGTACATCCAGTAACTTTGTTTTAATGAATCTCCTTGCCCTATTTGTTTTGTTTCCAGCTTCCCCTCATGAAGGGATACTCTGGTCCCGAAATGCATTTGGAGATCAAGATTGTTAAATAATATTCTTTGTGAAGGAATTGAACAATTATTCTTTGATACATGTTATGTTGGTTTCATTATCAAAAATGTATTTTGTATGACTGCTGTACAGAAGTAGGCCGGTTAGGTCTTTCACACATGATTTTGTTAAAACATAAAAAGTTTTCAAAACATTTATCCACATAAAGTGTATATCAATATTGTATGAAGTTTGTAGCTACTAGCGTGCACTGTTTTCAAGTCACATCTGTGCCTTGGTTAGTTCAAAGAAGTCCTATCTCTGCCATGCACAGGTCCAGTGGGAACTTTCCGTTCTCCAGTGCCTCCAGGACTATGCCAAGCAGAGTCTTCAGCTAGTATAGACGTTGATTTAAAGTACTCCAACATGAATCCATTAAGTCCTTGCATTTTTCCTGACCACAATGGAGTAGAGCCTCTGTTAACTCATCTTCTGTGATTAACTTCTCTAAACTATTCCTCTCTTCTACATTTGCACAAGAAGTCTACTACGCCATCTGGGTATTTTGTCATTCCTTATAAATACAGGGTCTTGTAACACTTTGCAAATTCCTGGGGGAACTGTCCATCTCCTTTAATTTTTTGGCCAGCCTCATCTATAGTATATGTAATGGGATCTCATATTTTAGTCTTTCAGCATTATAATAAAGAGCTTAACTGGATTTATTACCTCACCGGTAAATCCTACTCTGAGTGGCAAGCCATGCGTTTCTTTCCTCATACAGCTACAACTATTTAAGGACTGCCTTAGCCTATACAGAGTTCCAGAGTGTGAGGGGGAGGCCAGATGTTCTATCTCCATTTCTAGCTCCTTGACACTTGAGTTCTATCACTTCCTGCCACATCCTATGCTGTGCCCCAACTTTATAACTACTCCCAAACTGCCTCTGATGTTTAAAAAATGAAGGCATGGAACTGGAACATGACCTTAAGCTGCACCAGGAAGAGGAACATATAGTAGACATTCATGGATCTTAATTTTCTATTAGCTTCATCAAAGGACTTAGGGCCTAATTATGAGTCTGGCGGTGGTGGAACTGTCAAATTACAACCCTGGTGGTCGGACCGCTAGGGGACTGCTGCCACCGCCAGGAACATGTTTGCCAACAGGTATACTTAGTCACAGCAGTACTTAAAGCAGCACCGCTGTTCTGATCACAACTTGACTTTCCACCAGACTTTTTATGACTGGACCCTGCCATGAAAAGGCTGGCAGAAAACCATTTCTGAGGGCCACAGAAGGGCACCTGCACTTCCCACCACCATGTTGTGAGCAGTGCAAGTCCCCCCTTCCCAGCATCGTCAGAACACACACTTTCTGCTACAGCACACAGTGTGAATTCCAAGGGTGCTGCGGGCACCCTCTGTGTGACAGCATTGGCCTCTGCTCCATGAGGAGCTGAGGCGGATGCCGCAACACGGTTTCCATTGGGCTGACTGACGATAACCTCCAATTTCGAAGGTTTCCTATGATCAGCCAAGGGAAAACTTTGTAATAGGGCCAGGGGGAGACCAACAGCTCTGTGGCAGTCTCCTTTTCATGGGGCTGGCGGGCCAGGGGTCGTCCAGCTAACCTCGTAATGAGGCCTTGTGTGTTTTTTGCACAAGTCTAGTGTAGTTCAGAAATATCATTATTAGGTTAGATTCATAACAAAGTTTGGCTTGTTCTTGTGTGAAATGGAGAATTTAATCTTTATCTCCAATGCCGCAGGCCCAGCCACCATGTAAGAGCCACCAATGCTGGCCTACAACCCCAAGACAGGGCCATCATTTCTATGGGACCCAGTCATCACTACAGGCCAATGATCCTCACCTTGCTGATGCAGAAGGGCCCTTGACCCCCAGGGAAATGTCTTGTCAGAAGCTGGCCCCACCCGGAGAGGGCCATGTGTCCGTCTACTGCTTGCCACATGGTTGCATCGGTCCTGGAAGACTGCCTCCATGCTCTGGCCATCTCATCTCCTCCTCTTCACACCCAGAATGCACATCAATGCTGTACTTTTTGAGTGGGGCCGCCAGCTGCTCTTTCTGGCTTCAACCAGGTCTTGGAAATGAGAAGCTTTTAATTCTCAGGTCACCTCACATATCTTTAGGACTTCTCTGGTCTTTGGGGTTCACCATGGGACAAAAGGGAGGGATTGTTTAGGATTTCTATAGACTCCCAGAGGAGCTTCACTAGTATGCATCCAAATCCAGCCATTGCTGGTGCTGAGCACCATCCCACCACAGCTCATGTGCTTGATCATTACCTTGCACACATCTCACTCAAATATTGATCAGGGTGTTGTTGAATTGTTGCAGTACAACTTGTATTCAAACTTGGGCTGGTACGTTGTCTAAGTACTTAGTGCTTGGGTCTAGAAAACTGGCCTTTGTCTCTAGAAAAATCTAGAGAACATGTCGTTAGAATCATAAAGAGAAAAACCGAACTAGAACAGAACAGAAAAATGGGGGCTGATCCAAGGAAACACTACAATGAGTGCTGGGATGGCACTAATTTGGTGAGGGTTTTATTAACAGTTGGATGATAACAGGGCATCCACAGTTCACCTGAAATTTAACCTGCAAACTGCAGCAAATATATTACTTGCTGAACACATTCTCTAAAAATGTCACAAAATTGCTGAGGAGATTAGTAAGACTAAACCCAAGTCGCAATGAAGTGATAAGATAAAGGAGAATGGGTTCACAAAACAGGCTACTTCAAAGTGTTTACCTGACAAACGTGTAATGTTATAAAACTCCTAGTACTTCTAATCTGCAGGAAAGGAGAACAATGTGCTAAACAACAAACAGGAGATTAGGTGCACAGCAACATGCAAAAGGACACTATGGAAGCCAGCAAGCAAAAACCACCAATAACAAAATGCATAGAAAGAGTTTTGTTTCCAATTTTGAGGTGGCACAAAGGGGATAGGATATGATAAGCCCCTAAAGACTTTTATAAAATCGTAATATCTGACATAGATTTTCCCCAACAAGATGGGCGAGAGAAAGGACAGGGAAGATCAACATTCTGATACAGTGAGCCCTTCACCTTCAACAGCAAACACTAGACAGATTTAGAGAGTTAGAAAATCCAAGTATCATTAACTGTCGAAAAGGGAAGAAGGAGTAGGGCAATTGGGAAGTACAGGAACCTTGAATCAGCAAGTCATTGGTGTTTGAAGCACTCACCCTGGACAGTCCCAATTTAAGGGCACAAGGGAAATGAACATGCTCAGCATATGATGAAACTTGATGCAGAACCCTACACGCCTCAATTCAGCAAACTCTCTGAATGCATGAACCCCAGGGTGAAGAGTACTAGTGGAGAGGGCTGGTGGAGTGGAAAAGGAAGGCAACAGCAAGGTCAGCAAGTACTGACTTTCAAAAAAACACTAACATTTAAACATCCTTTTTTAAATCCTTCATCCTAAAGTCATTCTTTTAAAGCTAGCACAAACAAGCATTGTAAATGCCAACAGGTCTAGCTTATGAATGAAAGTGCCTTTTATGTCAGTAATGAGTGTAGACATTTAAAAAGTCATCATACATGAACTCTGTGACTCATCATTTCACTCATTCATGTATTCATCAATCTTTTGATGCATCCTTCCATTTACCATTTGCCACAACTGCAATCAAACACTCACAAACTCAACAACATACTCAAGATAAATTAAAATAACACAAGTCTTCAAAACACTGCATGTATAATAAGTTGCAATGGCAAAAGTAGACATGGCAGTGGATGTCGGACTTGCAAAGGTATTGTAAATAGTCTATTGGTGTTTTAAAAGTAAAGCATGGCTGCCACACGTAGAGCCAACATGTTGGAATGGTAAATCCATTATACACTATGGGCCACAGCTTTCCATAAGAATCTCCTGGTTTAGAGAAAGTGGCCATGTAAAATGCAGCAGACTGCAGATTAAATGAACAGGAAGCAAGATACCAATTAGAAATGCCTGGCAACCTGTAATATCCTCTTAAGAATAGTCAAGGAGAAGCAAAAAAATGAAAAGGGAGCTATAAAAGGAGAACATTCAAAACTAACAGACTGGCCAAACAGCCCTGGTACTGAAGCATACCCATTTTCAGGTGTATGCACACATCATATAAAAATGTCATCATTCACTGGGCAAAATAGCCAATGACTGATGCAGACTGAACTACCATAGGTTGCTGTCATGAATAGAAACTGAGTATAAATAACACTCAGACAGACCAATGGCAGAACAGAATGGACCTAAAAGCACACTCTTTATCTACATGGATATATATTTATATACAGGGATGCATGTATTCAATGATTTTTTCATTCCAAGATCCTGACAGACATCGCAAGAATTTTTACAGTGCCAATCTTCTCCCAATCGGTTTTGTAAGATAGTAACCAATACCAAAATCATTCCCTACAATGGTAATTTGACTTTTTGTGCAGCAAAATGCCCATCTGTAAGCTTTAATACAGGAAAATAACAAGCCACCCTTAAATGCTTGTTGATATTAGAACATGCTTATGACAATCAATGTTTCAAGCTTAATATGTGCTTCATAATTTTTCATAATTAATAGATCAGACCTATGGCAAAAGAAATATTTTTCCTACGTGGTCAATCAGGTCTGTTGCTGTTATCAGTGGCTTAATGCCATAACCAAATAAGGCCTCCTGTACCAAACATATGCTTTTCCACAAGGCAACCATCAGCAATACAGTCAATAAATTACATAGTATACAAAATGACAACTGGCAAAGCAAAATAATATCTCTTTAAGAGGACAAAACAAAGATTCTGAAAGTACAAAACTTCCATACCCACATTTTGTCTGTGGATGTAACCAGCATGAAAGTGGTTGCCTACCACTGTAGCCTGTGCGATTTCATGTAACAATATGCATGGCTACAAGCATTAGATCAGTGCATTAACAATTCACCCTTAAAATCTATTTGGTTTAAACACATACTCTTTACAATAAGTAAGCAAGGCCTACTTGCTTTATAATAAAATTTCTTTATAAACAGAGCACACCTAAGGAATCTGGCACAATGTATCATAGTGATCTGATAAGGCCTTTAACCTTTACCAATGCTTGACACTATGTACAACCCAGACCTGTGAGGTTACACAGAAGATGGCAACCATCAGGTGTACATTGATAGTATTACAAATATGTGAAATTACAGTTGGCAACACAATATACAACCCCTCTCAATAGTACCTAACTAGAATCATCACAGTGAAATTCTACTTCCGGGTTTGTCCGAGTGGGCTACCAACACCATTACCTTTTGCTTGTGATGGTAATTTGGGAAATCACATGTAGCCAAATAACTTTCTACAGCCTGTAAGGTAATTTGAAAACAATCTACTGTTAATGGCTTCATCATATACTTTTTACAATAAATCAGCCAGGCCTACTACCTTTATAATAACTTTTCCTAAAAGATAGGCCGGACCTATGGTATCAGGCATAATGTTACCTGCACACCAATCAAGCCTAAAACTGTTGTTTTTTTGGCTTGTAACCATAACCAATTCAGACCTACTGTACTGAGCACAATGTTCTCACAAGGCAACCATCAGGTTTCTAGATAACAAATTGCAAATGCATTGAATATTGCAGTTAGCAACTCAACCATTACCACTCCTAACTGGGCTTAACAATGATTCCTACAGTGCAAATGTTCTATACTCATGATTTACAAAAGGGGTAGCCAACATCAAAACACTTATCTACAGCAGTAATCTGTGAAATTCCTTATAACAAAGTGCCTGCCTCCAGGCATTTGCATAGTACAATAACATTCCATCCTTAAAAGCCTTTTGTCTTTAATGCATGCTTTTTACAATAGGAAAGTCAGGCCGACTAACTTTGTCATTATGTTTCATAATGAACAGATCATATATATATAGTATCTGGTATGTTTTTACAATGAACTAATAAAGACTTTACTCTTTATACGGCATTCAAAAAATGTATGCAGCCCAGCTCAACAGGGTTTAACAAGAATTGTTACAGTAAAGCCTCACACTGTCAGAGTGGCTGGCCAACTTCATCACCATTGTCTACTATGGTAATCTATAAGTTGCCATGTAACAAAATACCTATCTGTAGACTTTAATATTTAGTGTAAAAATCCACACCTAAATGCCTCTGACATGTAACATATGTTTTTCACAAAACATATGTCAAGCCTAGTGTCTTTCTCATGCCATTTCATAATAAACAGATTGAGCATATAGCCATGGTCAGTGGCTTGCCACCATAACTAACTCAGTCCTGCCGCTTTGAGTATGAACTTTGCCACAAGCGTAGAAAGTGCAAAAACATGCAGTCTTTTTTGGCCCAACCAAATCCTGTATTTGGGGACCCTAACCCCCTCTCTCAGTAGGATTCTGAAAGCTATTTTATATTGATAACATAAGCCAAGTGACTGCACTGCCATAACTTACTTAAAATCCATGTTGGGCAATGACTGCCTCCCATCTGTGGGTCTGAGGAAAAATCATAAATTATCTAGTAATTAGGTCACTTTAATAGCATTACATTGTGCGTGCCCCTGAAAGTTCAAGATCAGGCAACTGGATAAATAAACAAAACATCACAAAGGTGTGGAAGGCAATCACTTTTTGGTTGAAACACACAGCATCTGCCCTAACGAAACATGCACTTCTGGCTCCCAACATATGGGCTGGACCAACGCCCCTCTCCAAGTGATTCTCACACAATTGTCTGGCGACAGCTGCGCCATCAAGCCACACAGGAAAGTGCTTAAGGTTAGGCTGCCATGTCCTGCATTTACCAGTTCCCTAGATGTCCTGGAAACGGGAAAAATGCCACTTTTAAGTGATGTGAAAGTATGCTTGTTGGGAAGTGCTATCATTTTGGGCATATGCAATTCCCTACCAAGGTTGCACAAAGAAGAGGAAGGAGGAAGTGGTAATATTATGCTGTGAAGAGGTGAGCAGTGCCTGGATTTTGTACCAAATAAAAGTTGTTTTTTTTCAACAAATGCAAATACCTGAGGGACACCAAGGGCAGGGAAGAAACTTGCTCGTGGGTTTTGAAATAAGCAACATTTGCTTCCTGTGTATCAAGAGAATGCAAAGCTGAAAGAAAAACTCCCACATGCAGGAGAATGGACTTGCAAAACCGAATTTAAATGTATTTTGCTGATTACATTGATCTTTGATATTGAAAAGGCACACATGAAAACAGCAAAATGACTTCACGTTGAGGTACCTGAAGGGAAAGGAATGACAAATTGTGGAACCTGAACTATTAAAATTCATTGGAAAACTAAAATAATTCATAACTTTGCCGAGTAAGGCTAGATAATGCATGATGGTAAACAGGATCACTTGCAATGGACCTTAAACATATTGACAAAGATAAGTATCTATACAATGATTAAACTATGCTTTCTGTGTTCTCGGTTCTCGTTTGCAAATTGTAAGCACATTTTCAATTAACTGCAGGGAATGCGAGGTAATTATTTATTTATTACTGTCATTTTATATACGGCAAAGATTAAAGCAGTAAAGCAAATCATTCCCGTGAAATAAGCTAAAGATACATTGTTATTATTCTGGTTTTTCACTCTCTTGAATCACAAAGATTTATAGTTTTCACTTTCGAAAGTTAAAACTAATATCTTCCCTGTCTCAACTCCATGTAAAATGATGGCCATACTCGTTCCCAAATCGGTGATACATTTGTTAGAAGAAAAGTATTTGTCTAGACACAAAAGAGATGTCAACTGCCAAATTATATACAAAATTAGATGCTCAGCTGCAGCTATAATTTTAATACACCTTAAAATATTTAGGCAACCTTAAAGTTGATATCGAAAAATATATCGATTAGAATACGTATATGTAATATGAGGGAATGTGAAATCAATGCATCGGTGTTCTAATTCCAGCATTTCCACTTGATTCACAGCCCGTAACCTGGCCGTACAACACCTTTGCTCTCCTTTTCCAAGCCAAAAGATTTATACGTCACCGACGTCACATCTTAATTTCCTTGACTGTCAATCTTCAGGATATGCACGCTCTTTTGAGCACTGCAAAATATAGAACATTTAAAGGTATAACAATGGAGGATGCACGCTCATGAAAGTGTAAATTCTGTATCAGCTGCATCATATCACCCAACTACCCACTGCTCTAAGGTATTGGTAATGTAAAATAAAAGTAAATGCGACTTTCTGATCATTTTTCCAATCAGCTTGAAAAGAAACACATTTTTTTAGAGACCATATTGTATTTTTTTAATTACTCAATGGGCAAGAAGTGTAAATTATCAACTTGCAATATCTTCTTTTACATCAAATACCAGCCGGGGAGTCAGTGGGGCCATTGGCCTCGATTAGGCCAATAAATTTGAAGGGCGCATGAGCGTGTTTAGTTCCTGGGTTGAGAGTGTCATCTTGTAAGTTTAAAAAGGAATTGGGAAATTGGGGGACGTCTTCCTCCTGAGGTAGTTCTTAAGAGTTTTGGCTTTGTAGAGGACATGATGTCCAACTGACTTATGTAAGACTTGTGAGGGATGTCACCTGTTGAGGTTTCTGTGGTAAATAATTTTGAGATGATTTGAGGATTTCTTTTGATAAGTATGCTAGTTTGGTAATGCAATGGATGTAAAGGAGTTTACATTGTCTTTAATGGTAGGTTTCAATATCTTTATGAGTCACTGGAAGCACAGCTAAACATTGGAGGGATGTGTTGCCCATCATCCCAATATCTGCCAATAGGCAGCAATATCGTGCTGCTGGAGAAGATCCCAGTTAAATGGCAGGATGTGGATGGCTGTGATAGTGCTCTTTGCACAGTGATGCATCTGCAAACAGTTCTTATGCTCCAAGATTTTTGTGTAGTTTTAATAATGGTTAGTATTGTGGTGTTCGATAGGAAACCGATTGGCACATAGAAATATTTATCATGAGGGCTTGCCTTTACAGTTTTGGTACTTTAGGTTTCACTGTGCCATGGAGGTAATTTGTCTTTTCAGAGGAGAAGATTGTTTTCTCATGTTGTGTGTTGCTATGAGCTATTAACAAGAATATTATCTTTCATAAATATCTTGACATAAATAACATTTACATATAAATCCCTCTATTGGGTGTACATTTTCTACTAATAATTCAAACAATGTGGTATTTTTGTAGATGATACTTACAACCACAAACTTATTGTTAGGTAATTAATATGAAGAGACTCCACTACTGGTAAGTTTCTTATTCATTTTATTCCAAATTCAGCTCATACATCCAACAGGGTAGCCACCAGAACAGCAACTGTCCAACTGCCAATCTTAACACTATGTCCCCAACCTTCCAGATTCCATCCCCATAGTTACATTACAGAGTCTATCATCATTGTTACATCAACCCAGATACAACACATCTTTCCCCTTCAGAAAATTAAAGAACAAAATGACAAATACGAGTTCTTCTTCTAACATACATTTTTTGTACTAACACCATATAGGTTATGACAATGAAAATTGAAGAACATCGGAAACAACATTTGAGTATAACTTAGTACATTGTTGGCTACTCAACATACTCCTGCAACCATGCAGGTTTCTTCTGTTCCCTTTCTGACCTCCTGCATTCCCAATGTTGACCACCCACTTCTTCACCACACTTTACACCATCACTACCAACCATTCCTGAAGTAATTCCTTCATTCCTTTGAATAGCTAGTCGCTCTTTATTCCACCATTTGCCATCCTCCAATTTGACAACGCACCTTTTCACACTTACCACCCTTTTTGGAACTGAAAATTTGGAACTCCCTTTGGCAATAATCCCTGGTAGTTTGATTCAAACCCAATCTACTACCTTTACATCTCTTCCATTTCACTTTTGTACCTCCACATATTTACTTTGTGCACCTTGACACTTTTCCACCACCATCCTTTTTTTTTTCAATGACTCAAAATCAACCATCCAAGGATGCACTTATTTGTTTGCCACTTCGCTACCCTTGAATAAAGCAAACAGTGACACCCATGTCACAAGTTAGGCATTGTTCGTAATGCCCATATTAAATCCTTCGATTCTTTCTTCCATTCCAACCCATTCACCACAGACAATTGTATATTATCCTTCACAACTCGATTACATCTTTCTACTAAACCATTACCTCTAGGATGGTATAAAGACATCGTAACATGCTTCACACCCCAGTCCTTCATGAATTCCTTAAATTCATTAGATATGAATTGCACACCATTGTCAGTAACTATTTCAGATTGAACACCTTCTCTGATGAACAACTCTCTCAAAAATGTAGTCACTTCTTTAGTATTTGGCATCCTAACCAACTTAACCTCAGGCCAACGTGAATGATAATCTGCCAAATCTGTGATTGTCTCCCAGCATATTCAAGGGCCCTATTATATCCATTCCCATCTTATGCCAGGGTTTCTCTGGGAATGCTACAGCATCAACAGGGCTAGGCTTCATCACTTGAGACTTGTCACTTAAAGCACATGACACACACACTCTTACCCAATGTTTGACCTGCCTGTCCACTCCAGGCCACCAAAATGTTTCCCTTTTTCTTCTCTTCATTGCACTCATCCCCACATGTCCCTCATGTGCCAAACTCAATACTTTACAATGCATAGCTTTCGGCACAACCAACAAATTTGCTCTTCTTAGAATGCCATCAGCCCAGCTTAATTCCGGAAATATCTCCTTATACATTTTCATTTCTTCACACACCTCATTCTTGATCCATCCACTACGTAGTCTCCGAATCAATTCCTGCAACACTTTGTCCTGATTCTTTTTTTGGTCACCTAAATGTGCAGTAAACACAAGGAATAACAGATGGGGGGAGAACATGGCGGGCTGCGTCGTACTAGCAGCGCGCTAGGACGCTTCCGGTTCCGGTTCCTGGGGAGAGAGGCGAAACGGTCTGCCGGTTGAACTGCGGTGACGGTGGACACACAGATGTGGGCACCGCAGTTCCTTAGACCGGAGGAGAGGTGGAGAGCAGCTGGGGCTGCCCCGTGGTACATGCCATGCTGGAGTTGTGCCGAACACGGAAAGGAGCTGTGCGTATTCCCCTTCGGGGGAATAGCGGCAGCAGCTACTGCAGCGGCTCTACCAGCGAGGTGATAAAGAGGGCAAGGCAAGGAGCACTGCCAAAAAGTATTTCGGAAAGGGGGACCAGCCAGAGAACGGTGAGGCAAAGTGGGGGGTGATGGTGATACCCCACTCCCCCTGTTTGTTCAACCAGTGTGGAGGGGACTGGACAGCTTCAGGTGGACAAATCTGATTTGGTGTTGGGTGATAAGGGGGGCTTAAGTAAGAAAAGGTCTACATTTAAACCATGTGAAGGAAGAAGGAGCACCAAGAGGAAAGAGGGGGAAAGTAAGCTTAAGGGGAGAGATAAGTTGACTCCCTCCTTGAGGTCTTTTTTTAAAGTGAGGCCGGAAGTAGTCAAGCTTACCCCCAGTCAGGTTAGAGCAGTAATGGAGGCTTCTACCTTACAGTTGGTGGATTCCTCTGGTGAGGGTAGGGGGCTGGGGGATAATGGCACGGATGCGTTGTCCCAAGTTAATGGAGGAATTAAAGAGGGAGCAGGGCTGGAGAAGACACGCCCAACGCAGTCTGGTAAGGAGCAGTTGGGCTCCCCTCAAGTTCAGACTCAGTCACAAGACCCTTTACCTATGGTTGTTGTTGAAGAATCCTCTCAAGCCGTTCCTGCCTCCTCTCTTGCTCAAAGCTCCTCATTTGAGGCACTGATTTTGTCCATTTTGGAGGATGTAAAGAGAGGGTTTGCGAATTCAGAAGTAAACCAAGGGGAGATAAGAGAGGTTTGCGCAGCGCTAGAAAGAAAGATGGATGGCTTAATGGAGAGAACTCAGGCTCTCGAAGAAGCTATGGGTGGTAAGAAGGAGGAATTGGGCCAACATAAGGTTGAGATTGATGCATTGAAGGGAAATGAACAGGTATTAAAAAATAGGATTGAGCAATTGGAAAATTATTCAAGAAGAAATAACTTAAGACTTTTGAAAGTGCCAGAAGGTGCAGAAGGCAACGATCTCAAGGCCTTTGTGGTTTTGCTAATTAAATCGGCTGTGGGACTGGAGGAGAATGAGGAGGAATTCGGAAAGGATATTCAGAGAGTCCATCGGGACCCTTTTAGGATGCGGATGAATAGTAGTAAACCTCAGAGAATTTTGATACATTTTTTGACATATCAGATGAAAGAAAAGATCTTGTCTAGAGCATTAAAACAAAAATCTTTTGTGGTCGGGTTTATGTATCCTTTGCGCATTTGCTTCAGGCGTTAGGCCTTTGTGCACTTTGCCCTGGATGTATTTTATTTCTTTGCTTGCAGCATTGAGCCTCGGTGCACTATGCTCTAAATGCATTTTATTCAGCTTTGTTCTGTTATTTTTCAAATAGCCAGTTCTACGGTCTTGTTTTATTTTTTGATATCACACTGTTTAGCCTACTTCAGCGCTGGAGTTCTCAATAACACATTTTTGCTCACTCTGGGCTCCAGTCAAGGATACAGTCTGGTACATTGCAGATAGACGTGGTAGGAGTTTAGTCTTTGGATAAATTCTTGCGTAGGGACATTTTGTGATCACACTGACATGTTAGTTATAAAAACACTTCCCTGTCTTAAGATAGGAGAGAGGGAGATTCCGACCAGGGAACCATAACCAGAAGCTGACTGCCTAGTTGCAGATGCTGAACCAGATCACAGGCCTTTGCTCAGGTATGAGGGTTGATGTCTTCCCGGGGAATCTGAAAGGCAAGTTAGTAGCTTAACATGCTGTGCTCAAAATATAACTTACTGAGAGAGAATAGAATCTATTAACACCATGATAGCGTTGTTTTTATGTTTCACTCTCATCATGACTATTTCAATCCTACTGTGTTGTATGGTTCTGGTTATTGCGGCTCACGCCTTATTATCTAAAATGCAATCGTTTTATTAAAAAACAATCTATAAAACTTAAACTGCCTTTGTCATTTGTATATGAGATCATACTGTAAATGAGAGAGCTGGTTGGGACCTGAGTGACCACGACTTCCCTGAGAAGTTCTAAATATGTCATGCACTCGGCTGCCCAATCATCCCTTCCCCTTGGGAGAGATGAGGCACTGCTAGTTAGCCGGAGCAAAACCGGATTGAAGGTGACAGATGTCCTTCCAAGTGGGTCAGACTCAGTCCCCCACATCAGGAACGACCCTGTTACCTAGAAATCCATTAGTCTCATTTAGGATAATGAGAGCCCACGTGACATGGCGCTGCCAACGTTTGGTCTGGCTCTAATCTTTGGCTCCGGCTGACTCTCTCGGTCTATATATTGACTCCTCGGTTCCGTTAACGGAGACGTCCGTGGCGCTGAGGATTTCCGCCACTGCAATATAGGTAGATCCTATTTTTTTTGTGGTGGTTGGTTGTTCAAGCTTGAACTCTGAAAGTAAAACCCCGATATTGGTGTGCCTTCTCTGAACTAGCGCTGTTTTCATAATGGCGACTCCCCAAGTAATGAACATTGCAGTCAATATGCGACAGCCGCTCACACTACATCTGTTAGCACATGGTCTGACAAACCAAGGGGGTCCGGTCACGTTTGTGGTGGATGCCCATGCAGCCTATAGAACAGAACTTTTTTATTCTTGGGTAGTATTTCCGGCAATTGACGGGAATACACACACATTTCACGATTATACTCTTGCGAATGCCCCTGGACAATACAGGGCATATGCATATTTAGAGATACCTTTATCTTATCAAGAACATAATAATTGGCTTGATGGCGCCCTACCACACACCATAGCATCGGTTAGGCTAGGCCCACTAAGTAACGATGGTTCTACCTGGCCTTTATTGGCTACATATACACCACATCCTGCGGTTACTCAATTGGCAGTGGCTGAAGTTCGTCGGTTATATACAGAATTAACGGCTACATATAGATGTTTGGTTCAATTTGTGATGCAGACACTAAACACAAACCCAGCGCGTGCTGCTCCGGCACAACCACATGCAGTGGTTCCAGGTATCAATCTGGCCACTGTGCACTCAGTTATGGGCAAGGTACCGGCTAAACGAGAGGAAACTCCATTTTGGCTGGCGCAAAAAAAGTTATTCGCTGGAAGCAGTATTTTCCCATACGGGACCTCAGGATAAACATAGAATATTGAAGATGTGTTTGCCGTTTGGTATGGTTCCTACCGTGGACCATTGTAATACATGGGGCACGGTGTTTGCCACGCTCTACACTACAGCACACGGTACACCGACATTGGCTAATTTACCGGAAGTGCTCAAACAAATTCAAGATGAATATGGGGCAGCCCCAGCCTTAGATTTAGGGATGCAACTGATGGGCAATTTTGCCATGGTTTCTTCTATTATATTGAGTTATCTAAAAGGGGAGGCAGTGGCACTAGCGGTGCGTATGCGTCTTCGAGACGTCCCGCAACTAAATCAGGAGCGGGAACTGCCGAGAATAATAGCGACCGCAAAAACCACAGTTTCAGGGTAAGAGTAGTAAGGATACTACTAAACAACAGCAACCTGAGGGTACTAAAAAGCGCTGGGAGAAAAAACAACAAACACCTAAAAAAGAAAGGGGAGAATATCCGCGACCGGAGACCCCGCAGGCTAGGTATAATCTCAGAAATAGGGATAATTTGAAGATGCCTGATAGATATCAATATACTGATACACGCCAATCTCGTTCCTTTCAGGACTCATCGGAAAAGAGAAATGAGAGAGGTGGGCGGTTAGAGCGGAGAACTGAGTACGTGAAACCGAGACAGGAATCACAACGCTCATCGGAGGTTTCTGTCAAGAAGGAAGAGAAACCGGTCCAACAAAAACAGCAGCTTAAAAAGAAAAAAGTGGCAGCGGTCTCAGTTAGACATGCCACACAAGAAGAGAGTTCTCTTGAAGAACAAGACATGGGCACTGGCACTGTTAGACAGCGCGGCAGAGGTCACAATAGTTCACCGGAATCTTCTAGAGCATCTGGAGGTGAAAGCAACTGATGACTTCATACAAGTCGAAACAGCAGATATGCGTGTCTCTGATCCCGATAGGGTTTATACAGTAACTTTACAATTAGAAGGGGACATTGAGCGCACTATAAACGCCATCTTTTGGGATCGTGTAGTCAAACTGTATGACATTCTGCTAGCCGAACAGGATTGGCCCCCAGACTTTGTTCGCGACTGTCCAGTTGGGGGAGGAGGTTATTACACCTTCATTCTCGCCAGTTGTTTCCGGGAGAACTCGCAGAGTCCTATGGCATCAAATGGGCTCTGGCACAAGCACCCGCCTTATATCGAAATCATGTGGGGTGGGATAGGGATTCACCTTATCATGTAATTCCAATTAAGGGCGAACCTCAGCCACAACCACAATATCCTATAAAATTTGAAGCAAGGGCATCGGTAAGGAACATACTTACACAATTGGAGTACCATGGAGTAATTGAACCCTATGTCTCGCCGATGAATAATCCCTTATTCCCTGTAGCTAAACCGGACCATTCTTATAGGATAGTGGTGGATTACAGACATTTAAACGGACATGCACGCTCATATGCTATACAAAATTCACATAGCGCAGCACTCATGAATAATATTGTGCGAAAAAATACAAAACTACTTCAGATATCTCGAATGGTTTCTTCTGCTAGAATATAGCGTCTGAAAGTAGGGATTTTACTAGCTTTAGTGCGTTTGGCTCTCATAAACTTTTTTGTCGTTTGCCTCAGGGGTATAAGAATAGCCCAGGACTGTTTTCGGCTTGTGTCACTGAAATTTTGCATGAGTTGGACCCTGAAGCTTTGTCATATGTCGATGATATATATATGACAGATGACGAGTTACTACAACATTTAAGGCGGGTAGCCCGCATTATTGTGGGATTTGCCGAAATTGGCTACAAATTTAACTTCAAAAAGTCAAAAATTGCCTTCCTCAGCGTCATTTTCCTGGGATATGAGCTGTCGAATGAGGGCAAGAGCCTAGCGCCACACTTTTTGGAAAAATTTGCACAGTTGCAACCTCCTAATACGATTAAGAAACTCCAGTCGTTGTTGGGATTTCGAAATTTTGGCAAAACTTAATTACTGATTATGCTACACGTATAAAGCCATTATACGAGTTGATTCGCCCAAATTTTTAGAGTAGATTTTGGACGATTGAGCATACACATATTCTTCGAGACTTGCAAACTGATCTCTTAGCTGCAAAGCATTTACACATACAGGACAATAAGACACATCTGGTCATCAGGGTTATAGCTGGGGCCGTTGGGTTCACATATGTCACCTTTAATGAGGGTGAGACGGTCCCGATAGGATACAAGTCCCACTTGTACTCTGCTGCAGAACAACATTTTGCACAAACAGAGAAAATTCTCACTGCTGTACAAATGGCTGTGATTAAAGTAAGACCTCTTGCCCAGGGCCAACCATCATTGTCGTTTCCCCGATTCCAGCCTTAGAGGCTGTTACAAAAGCGAGTGTTCCTAATGCGAAAGCACTACACCCGCGATGAATACAATGGGCTACGTCTTTGACAGCCACTGATGTAGATTACATTTTTGACCCAAAACTGCAGACTCAGGAATTTCTTCAATATGAAATGGAGTACCCAGTTCCCGCTGGCACGTTGCCTATTGATCAATATCAAGTGGTCATGTACACCGATGGCTCTGCGCAACCTGCGGTGGGAACTAAACAACAGTATTCTGCTGCATGTGCGGTGGTGAGCGGCTATATGGAGGGGGAGAAGTTCTGCCCCCAACATACTTATACACAGACCTTGGGAGACTGTACGGCACAGTTGGCTGAGCTGAAAGCTCTGTTGTTAGCATTGGAACATGCGGATCCGGCACAGTTTACACTGCTTGTTTGTGATTCCTATTAATGTGTTCAGTCTTTCAATGAATATTTGCATTACTGGAGGTTAAATGGGTTCAGAGATTCCAAGGGCAACACCATCAAACACAGGTTACTGTGGGGGAAGGTTGCGGATCTGAAGGAAACGCTTCCTAAAGTCCATGTTGTGCATACACTTGGACACCAGCGCGTTGGAATACACGTTGCTGGAAATACTTTGGCTGATGAAGCCGTGAAATCGTCAGTGGCAGTTGCCACTGTGGCCGCAGTAACTCGTTCGAGTTCCAAACCAGACACAGAGATTTTGGCTGCCATAAAGGCTACGGCTGATGGCACGCCATATCCTAAAGGATTCTCTTTTAAATATCATTATTCCATGGGTGGTATGCTGAACGCTGAGGTTAAGATCCCAGGCGTTGGTGTACGTGACATGCCCAATACAATTGTGCGACCTCAATTGATTACTGCAGCTCATGAGGGGGCAGCATCTGCACATGCTGGTGTGGCTGCCACAATTTCACTCTTACAGGCACGTTACTGGTGGCCTGGTCTCTATAAAGAGACGAAGCAGTATGTCCTTTGTTGTGACATCTGTCAACAAATTAAAGTTTCCACGGCTAGACGCCCGCAGCAGACGCCCCTTCTAATATCAAATAAACCATTACAGTGTGTGTACTTGGATCATTGTGGTCCGTTGACCCCAGATAGTGCATACAAATATATATTGGTAGCTATAGATTAGTGCTCCAGATTTGTGTGGGTCTGGCCACAGTGCTCGGCTGACGCTCGGACTGTTATTAAAGATTTGCGCATCTTTGTCGATACATATGCAGTTGCGGCTTTTCATTCGGACCATGGCCCTGCTTTTGCCTCTAAGGCATTCAGGGACACCATGGCTTAGTTGGGGGTCCAACTCCAGTTCTCGTCCCCATTTCATCCCGAGGGAAATTCTGTCGTGGAGCGTTTAAATCGCAATTTAAACAATCCTTAACGGCCAGAGTTATAGGTACGGGTCGTAGCTGGCTAGCCCACCTGTATGGAGTACAGAGAGCACTGAATAACTTGCCTAGAAGGTCCCTGGGGGGTCGTACTTCATATGAGTGCCTGTTTGGAACACAAATGTATGTTCCTGATCTAGATGGTCCTGGTGTGGAGGCAGCAGATATGCCCTTTGACATAAATGATCGTGTCACTGTTTTGCAGGATTTACAACAATTCTGTGAAGATAACTCTCCTGCCAGTGCTGCCTCCACAGGAATTAAGGATGAACCAGTGACGCCTACTGGTTGGATTCCCAGAGTTGGGGATCTTGTGCGTGAAAAGGTCGCAGTGAAAAAAGAATTTGGCCCTTCGTATCGAGCGCCAGTCCCTGTACTAGGGGTCCACGGCACAAGAACTGTGATTTTGCTGCCATTGCAAGGGGCCAAAGGAAATTGCCTTGTATCCATCGACAATGTCAAGTTACAACATGTGGCCGATTCTGCACAGCAGACCAAGAGGAACGCCCAGTAGTTCCCGAATCCCTCTCACTACTGGGGATGATGTTCCGCTGAAGGTGATTTGCACCGATGCTGTTTCCTCTCCGAGCTTGGGGAGGGTGGAAGCTGATCTTGCGATTGTTCCACTCACGGCGAATAATTTGGAATCTTTTGATCAAGTTGCTGTGACTACTGATGTTGCTGAAGGCGTTATCTATAGTGTACCACGCCGAGAGACACAATCTGCCCCTTTGTTTACGGTTGCACCTTTTGCGAGAACTGCCTCCGGCTGCTTTAATAACAATGAAGATGCTGTGTCAGACTCTTCGTCCTCTTCAACACCAGCCCTGGGTCCATGTAAGCTGTTGTATTGGCTCAAACATACGTATTTTGTTTTTCCTTGGAACTATCTGTGGCTTTTTATGACTGTGATGGCTTTTTTCCTGTGGCTGGGGTTTGTTGTCACCTTTTTGATACATGGTCATTTTCTTCCTGAACGATCTGAGATTGAGCAGGTGGAGAAGGTGTTGAAACTGCATTTTTCATCCCATATGGTTCGAAGAGACTTGTCCTTTGTGAACATTTCTGCTGTACCAATTCCGGATGGGATTGTGTGGGATAGAGTAATGTTTGATATATATGGTCCCACTGAAATAATTCAAATACCGTATGTTCTCAAATTATCAATGAATGATATCGGTATACCAGGCATTGTATCTGATGATTGGGATGTGAAGACAGTTGATTCTATGTTGACAGAATTGCAGTATTATACTGTCTATGAAAATGAAGATGCTTACCAGTTTAAAGATAATTATGGTGACATGTTTTGTTATAATTATTATGGACACCACTTTATTCATAAAGCCAGTAGCCCTAAATCAATATTTGAGTATATGCAATGGGAACATTGCCCGAATCCTCCACAGGGGAGTTCTAAAACTTATTCTGACAAATTTGCATATTTTTCTGGGCATTATCAACAGAATGGAAAGTCATATTATTTTAGAGTTACTCCGCATGTTAATAAGCAAATGTTGTTGACTGATACTAAATTACTGTATTCAAATTTGTTTGTATCCAAGCTATCTGTTGAGGGGTATGAATACTGGTCCAAAACTGTTGATTTGAAAAGTGTTTGGGGAACAAAAAATTGGCAAATGCGGGGTAGGGACACATTGTTTAGGGCATGTATTATTCCTGTCCAGATGATTTTCTTAAATGACACTGTACAACAGACTAGCTGTTTAGGCTTAGCAACGATTAGAGAATTAAATATGCCTGGCATACCTGTCCCTTCCAAACTGAAAGATTGACAACATTATATTAATGCCACGTTTAGTGAGCTTACAGACTGGGTCCAGAATGATACGCTTAACACTTCATTGACAAGTCCAGGCGGGTGGTTATTGTGGCCCATAGATACTAATGGGTGTCATCAACGTTTTGTCACCTCTTCGGGGGGTTTCTGGACTAGTAGGGCAGACCCTCGCTATATATCACCAGAACATGCTGATATAATTACTACGTATAGCGTGGGGAAACTTTGTCAGTAGTGGTTAAAGTCATCCACGCTGGATGCAGTTAAGACACATCTCATGTTACTGTCTAATTGTACTGACTTACAAGATTTTTTGTCAGGTCCAAGAGTGCCCCGGAAGAAACGTTTTTTGTATGACGTATATAATGAGATGTGGAAACTTTCACAACAGGAGGCAGCGGCCCGGTTGAGGCAGATAGATCAGGAGAATTTGAAACAAGCATTGTCTGTTGTAGATAATGGAATGCATACCCTGTCCGACCGTGTATATACGATTGACAACATTGTTTCCTCTGCTATAGACATTATTAGATCACATATGTCTTCTTTATATCATGGGCAGAGTCAAACGCGGTCCATTATGCAGTTGGGTTGGACTCTACAGACATTGAAGGCGGGTCACGTTCCATGGCAGCACATCAGGGCCAGGGAGACACGTCAGCAGCAGCTGATGGCTAAAAAGGAGGCGACATATGTCATGTTGAATATTGAAAAATTGGAAAAGTTGCCTTTTACTGTGGCTGAGATTCCGTCAGCTGAATGGTTGATACACCGGGTTATAAATTTGCCCATTTACACTCTGCAATTCACTTCTTGTTTGAAGCATATTCCGGTGGGCAGATATGAGCAATTGGGAGACAGTTACATACATGAGGTATGGGAGCTTCCCTTTTTATACAAATGTCTTAATGGTGTGAGGGAGGTTTTTCTTAGCGGTAGCGAATGTGAAACTTCTGTCAGCCATTCAATGGTTTGTAAGCAGCTGTCCTTACATGGGGCGTGTAATGCCTCGGTTGCGAATTTAGCTTGCTATCTAAAGGGAGTTCCAGTCCCTGTGATTAAAAACACATTCCAGGTGCTTTCAAACGGCAGCTACGTCCTTCTTAACAGTGAAGCCTGTTGTGGCATGCGGGCCGGAATAGTTTACATGGTCGTTGTCACCAAGGCCGTTACGTGCTGCGGGAATGTGTTGTTTCCCCCCACTCAATTTAGGGAGGTAGTGGACATCTGGCCTCACATTGCTACTTCCAAGGTGAATTTCGACAAGTTGAGTCAACTAAAGGCTCTATTGTTTCAAAAGCATGTGGCCCTTACATCTGCACATGAGACCTACGCACTCCAGGTGGCGAGGTCATCGGCAGAAATACAGTCCCTTTTAAATACTAACTTTCCGAGCCACTTTGGTGAACTCGTGGGACGTATATTTAATGCGTCCAGCACTGCTGGAATTGCACATTTTTTTAAAGCTGTTTGTGTTGGGTTTGCTCATGCCTTCTCTTCCATATTCGGTTTGATACCTTCGGCTATTCATTCTATTTTCGGAAGCATCTTTGGGGGATTTCCAATCACTTTGGCTTTATTGGCTGGTGTTTTGCTGTTGCTGTTGTTCTTCCGCAATGGCTGCCCCACCGCGACAAGATCCAATATGGGCGCTCCCATCAGCGCAGCTGTGTCGTGAGCGCATGATGCAGCATTTTGGGGCAACACTTCTGGGATATTTGGAGTGTGACTGGTCTCTGTCATTCCGACCAGTTCTGGATTGTGTGCAACCCGTGTTTTGGTGGCTCTGGTGCTCGTTTGAACATGCAATGGCTCTCTGTCTCTCGCTGCAGCGCCCCACAGTGGTTGATGCTAATCTGTTGATGTTCCCGATTAGGGCTCATTCCCAGACATGTGCACTGCGGTTGCGTTTGCTTCGTGAGGCTGTTTACGAGATTCCCTTCCTGGAGGAAGATGGTATTGTCTCGTTCATAGGCCCTACACGGGATGCCGCCTTGGATGGTTCTGGGGCTTTGGAACACACCTGCTCCATGATAGTATTTGGCGTGGATTTTCTGGTGTGGATATCTGCCGAAGTGGAGGATATCCTGCTTTCCGTGACTTCCATTTGCAATTTGGTATTCTTCTAAATTGACATTGTTTTGATTCGGCCTTACCGTCACATGCTTAAAAATTTAAATATGGATCTGTGCTTTGCTGTCCTCTGGACTTGTCGAAATATATTGTGTGTATCTTTATGTCTGGGGCACATTTTTATTGTTTTTGTTTCATTTAGAACCACTTACTACCGACAAGGGGAGGGTGTAGTGTTGTCGGGTTTATGTATCCTTTGCGCGTTTGTTTCAGGCGTTAGGCCTTTGTGCACTCTGCCCTGGATGTATTTTATTTCTTTGCTTGCAGCATTGAGCCTCGGTGCACTTTGCTCTAAATGCATTTTATTCAGCTTTGTACTGTTATTTTTCAAATAGCCAGTTCTACGGTCTTGTTTTATTTTTTGAAATCACACTGTTTAGCCTACTTCAGTGCTGGAGTTCTCAATAACACATTTTGGCTCACTCTGGGCTCCAGTCAAGGATACAGTCTGGTACATTGCCAATAGACGTGGTAGAAGTTTAGTCTTTGGATACATTCTTGCGTAGGGACATTTTGTGATCACACTGACATGTTAGTTATAAAAACACTTCCCTGTCCTAAGATAGGAGAGAGGGAGATTCCGACCAGGGAACCATAACCAGACGCTGACTGCCTTGTTGCAGATGCTGAACCAAATCACAGGCCTTTGCTCAGGTATGAGGGTTGATGTCTTCCCGGGGAATCTGAAAGGCAAGTTAGTAGCTTAACATGCTGTGCTCGAAATATAACTTACTGAGAGAGAATAGAATCCATTAACACCATGATAGCGTTGTTTTTATGTTTAACTCTCATTGTGACTATTTCAATCCTACTGTGTTTTATGGTTCAGGTTCTTGCGGCTCACGCCTTATTATCTAAAATGCAGTTGTTTTATTAAAAACAATCTATAAAACTTAAACTGCCTTTGTCATTTGTATATGAGATCATACTGTAAATGAGAGAGCTGGTTGGGACCTGAGTGACCACGACTTCCCTGAGAAGTTCTAAATATGTCATGCACTCGGCTGCCAATCATCCCTTCCCCTTGGGAGAGATGAGGCACTACTAGTTAGCCGGAGCAAAACCGGATTGAAGGTGACAGAGATCCTTCGAAGTGGGTCAGACTCAGTCCCCCACATCAGGAATGACCCTGTTACCTAGAAATCCAGTAGTCTAATTTAGGATAATGAGAGCCCACGCAACAAGAGAGTCCATCGGGACCCTTTTAGGATGCGAATGAATAGTAGTAAACCTAGGAGAATTTTGATACATTTTTTGACATATCAGATGAAAGAAAAGATCTTATCTAGAGTGTTAAAACAAAAATCTTTAAAAGTGAATGATGTTGTCTTTGAGATTAGGTCTGATTTATCTAGGTCTACTATGGACAGGCAGTGGGAGCTCGGGAAGCGTTTGGAGATTTTTAAGTCTTTGGGGGTCTCGGCTCAGTTGAAATTTCCAGCCTCTCTCCGGGTTATGTACAACAACAAAATGTACAATATTAGAGATACGACTGATGTGGATGAACTATTGGAAGTAGTTAAAGGTGGGCAGACCGTAAAATAGCATGGTTTTAGGGGTTTTCTAAGTTAAATCTCCCAGGAATGCGGAGGCGTTCTAAAATTTGGACCAAATATCGTCCTTATATGGGAGGGTTCTCCACGGGTGGGGTAGCAGGGGGATGGGAGTGGGGGGGTTGGGTAGGGCGGGGGTTAGAGAGGGGAGAGCATTAAAAAAAAAAAGTGCCTCGATCAACCCGGTTATTCGTTTTGCAAGATTTGAGAGATAGCTAGCAGGGAGAGAGACCAAGGGACAAGGAGCACATCATTGCAAATTCTTTCTTGGAATGTTAATGGTCTGAGGACGAGAGGAAGAAGGGATCGAATATTACAGTATTTGCATAATTCAACTGCACAAATTTTAGTTTTGCAGGAAACACACTTAACAAAGGCTGAGTGTATCAGCGTAATAAAAAAGCTGAGGTGGGTTCAAGCGTTTGCATGTACAGAGCACAATTATCATACTAAAGGTGTGGCTATTCTGTTTAAACAGTTACGACAGGGAAATGTAGTAATTTTGGAGGTAAGATCGGATACAGCGGGGCGTGGATGGTAGTTAAAGTACAGTTTGATGGTCGTAATTTTGTTTTAGTAGGCTACTATGGTCCTAATTGTGATGATATAGAACCTCTAAGACGGCTTTTTTCTCAGCTTCTTGAATTCTCAGACCCAGTCATTATGATGGGTGATTTTAATGTTGTGTTAGATAATGAGCTGGATAGGCATAATTGTAAGTCGCGAGGCACGCCCAAATCGCAACAATATTTAAGGAGGATGATGAAAGAATTTAGTTTGTGCGATATTTGGAGACAAAGGGTGGGGAATAGTAGGGACTTTTCTTTTTTTAATAAGAAATACAGGCATGCCTCCCGAATTGATTATTTCCTATTAGATTTACGCTTGAGAGAGGCTGTGAAAAAGATAGTGTATTTGCCCTCTCACTTATCGGACCATTCCACGGTTGTGCTAGATATGAGTTTTCCGCAGAGAATATTTAGTAATCAGTGGACTATTGACCGTTTTTTATTACTGGATCAGGAGGTGGTGATGCAACTGCGTAGAGAATAAGAATTCTTTTTTAGTGTAAATACAGGGTCCGCCCCAATATCAGTAGTATGGGATGCGTTTAAAGCTGTTATCAGGGGGAGATTACGGATATCTCATTTCAGAAGTATAAAGTGTTTAGAAATGAAATTAGTTTGGTAGAGCAGGAAATGCGGAAGTATAAGGTTGAACTAATAGAATCAGGTGAGACAGAGACTTTGAGGGCTAGCTTGGATGGGTTGAGAAGACAGTTGGAGAAGGTACTACAGGGAAGAATTCAAAGGAAATGGGAGGCAAGCAAATTGGCTCATTTTGAGTATGAGGAAAATGCTGGGAAGTTGTTAGCCTGGAAAGGTAAAGCAGATCGAGTAAGGAACTATATTAAGGAGATTGAAATGGAGCAGTCAGGAGAAAGAAGAACAGACGATGCAGCGATAGAATTTGCTTTTCAAATTTTTTTTACACAATTGTACTCGGAGGAGTTAGAGGTAGGAGAAGATATGGTGACGGATTAGATGGGGTCTGATATTTCTTTATGTATATCATCGCAGGAGAGGGAAGAACTTAATGCCCCAATTATGCCAGAGGAATTTAGGAGAATTTTGAATAGCAGTAAGACCGGGACTGCTCCAGGTCCTGATGGTATACCAGTGGGAGTCTATAAGGCATTAGGGGATTCGATAATCCCAGTTCTCACAGATCTGTTTGGGGGGATTTTTGAACATGGTGATAGCATTCCTCCTTCATGGAACGAGGCTGTTATCTCATTAATTTTGAAACCGGATAAAAACCCTGCAAAATGTGCTTCTTATTGGCCTATATCATTGTTGAATAGCGATTATAAATTATTAGCTAAAATTTTAGCGGACAGGCTTAGTAAGGTAATTAATAATGTGGTGCACCCAGATCAAAAAGGCTTTTCTAAAGGTAGATACTTGCATGAGTTAACTTTTGAATTGATCGGGCGATAGATTTAGCTACAACCTTTAGGCCACCGTTGGCAATTATTATTTTAGATGCAATTAAATCCTTTGACCTGGTAAACTGGAATTATTTGAAATCAATTCTAAGGCGGGCCAACCTAGGAACGAAGTTCTGTGGGGTTATCGACCAGATTTATACAGCACCTTTTGCTAAGGTGTTGGTTAATGGGAATCTGACAGGACCTATCACAATTTCTAGAGGTACTAGGCAGGGTTGTCCTTTGTCTCCTGTTTTATTTAACTTGTATATCGAACCATTCGCTAGAAAAATTAGGCAAAATAGCCTCATCCCTCCCTTTCGCTGCAATGATTGGGAAAAAAAATATCTTTATATGCAGATGATCTGCTGATATACACTAATAATCTACCATTGGCCTTTTGTACAGTTGAAGAATTGGCTGAGCAATTTGGAAGCATATCAGGATATCGGGTTAATATGGGAAAAACTGAAACTGTGCAATGGAATATGGAGGTAGGGTTGATATCGAGTAAGCAGGAAGTACGGTATTTAGGTATCTTAGTGACCCATGATCTTAAGGATCTAGTTGAGAGGAATGCATGAAAATTGTTAGCTGAGTGTGAAGGTATGTTGCAGAAATGGACATATCTCCCTTTGACGATACTCGGGAGAGTAAATTTAATTAAGATATTTATTTTGCCTAAATGGAATTTTGTGTTTGCAGCAATCCCTCTGGCAATGCATAAAGGATATTTGGATAAAATGCAGCAGGTGATAAATGGTTTTATTTGGAGTTCAAAGGGGCCAAGGATATCTTGGAAGAAATTACGCAGAAGAAGGGAAAAGGGAGGATTGGCTCTACCAGATCTGGCATATTATGCTTGGGCCTTCTTATTCAAGAATTCAAGGATGTTGTTTGTATGCCCAGATGTTTCAGCGGTGGGCGGAATATATAAGGCAATGGTCTCAACTGCTAAAGGGGCCTCAAGTTATTTCCTTTTTAAATTTGGCAATCCTAAATTAAAATAAAAAAATCAAATTGAAAGTACTGCAAGGACTGGCAAGGAGTTGGTATCAGCTGAGACGACGACTTGGTATTCTTTATTATAGTTATCATGCGCCTATCTGGGATTCCCCGGGCACCCCAGAGTGCTTTAAAGATATTTTAGCATTACCACTCAAAAAGGCAGGGGTGGAAAGCTGGGGCGATCTCTCTCGAGATGGTACTTTGCTTTCATGGGAAGAGTTAGTAGGGATAACGAGCGGATCTCTGTCTAGGTTGAAGTATCTGCTGATAAGAGAGAGGGAAAAATAAATTAAGGGGGGTCTAGGGTCGGGAAGTCCATTGGAGGATTGTTTTTTAGAGTTCTCTGTCTCTGCCCCTGTAAAGAAGTTGGCGGTTTGGTATTGGGAAATGTGAGAAACGTTTGATGGGAATTTTACACTACCGACCGATCTGTGGGATAAAGATGTGCCTAGCGATAAGGTTGGTGTATGGTGGAAGAAGTCGTTGTCGACACTTCACGAAGTGGTGAAGCCAGCCCCGTTGAGGAAAAACAATCTTTATACTCTACACAGAGCTTATATCTCGCTGGCAAAACTTTCTAAGTTCAAGAAAGGAGAAGTGGGTAAATGTTTGAAATGCGGTGGTGTAGGAGCAACGGATGTTCATATGTTTTGGGATTGCCCCGCTATTCGTTTGTTTTGGTAGGAAGTTTTTGGGGTGGTGTCATCTATGTTGGGTTGGGAAATTACTCTATCACTCCCCTTGATTATATTTGGGCAGCTACAGGAAGAGGGTATAGGGAGTGGGGTGAATAATGTTAAACTCAAATTTCTGTTTTATGTAATTTTGTTGGGTATAAATGAAATTTGCAAAAAAACAACTACCCTCCGAGTTATATGGATTGGCTCAACGCAGCTCTCCGTACCTCGAATATGGACTTGAATACGCTGGGGACTACGACAAATGCGGAACTTTGGTCGCCTTTGTTAAATTGGGGGGGGGGGAGTTTTATGAATTACTTGAGAATTTATTGCTTTGAAATACTTGAAATTGGTATGTTGCTTACCGTCCAATGATTATTCACTGCTTGCTACTCCTGCTTGTCTGTTAAAGCGAGCCGGGAGATGTAAGGGTGCCCCCCCCCCTGGTTTGGGTCCCTCTCTTATATAGACTGTGAGAAGGGTGTATGGATCAAGAGGTGGCTCAGAATGCGGGGTTGAATGAGGACAAAAAGAAAAGAAATGTGAGAAACGTTTGATGGGAATTTTACACTACCGACCGATCTGTGGGGTAAAGATGTGCCTAGCGATAAGGTTGGTGTATGGTGGAAGAAGTCGTTGTCGACACTTTACGAAGTGGTGAAGCCAGCCCAGTTGAGGAAAAACAATCTTTATACTCTACACAGAGCTTATATCTCGCTGGCAAAACTTTCTAAGTTCAAGAAAGGAGAAGTGGTTAAATGTTTGAAATGCGGTGGTGTAGGAGCAACGGATGTTCATATGTTTTGGGATTGCCCCGCTATTCGTTTGTTTTGGTAGGAAGTTTTTGGGGTGGTGTCATCTATGTTGGGTTGGGAAATTACTCTATCACTCCCCTTGATTATATTTGGGCAGCTACAGGAAGAGGGTATAGGGAGTGGGGTGAATAATGTTAAACTCAAATTTCTGTTTTATGTAATTTTGTTGGGTATAAATGAAATTTGCAAAAAAACAACTACCGTCCGAGTTATATGGATTGGCTCAACGCAGCTCTCCGTACCTCGAATATGGACTTGAATACGCTGGGGACTACGACAAATGCGGAACTTTGGTCTCCTTTGTTAAATTGGGGGGGGGGAGTTTTATGAATTACTTGAGAATTTATTGCTTTGAAATACTTGAAATTGGTATGTTGCTTACCGTCCAATGATTATTCACTGCTTGCTACTCCTGCTTGTCTGTTAAAGCGAGCCGGGAGATGTAAGGGTGCCCCCCCCCTGGTTTGGGTCCCTCTCTTATCTAGACTGTGAGAAGGATGTATGGATCAAGAGGTGGCTCAGAATGTGGGGTTGAATGAGGACAAAAAGAAAAGAAAAAAAGAAAAAAAAAACACTTTGTCCTGATTCACTTCTTAATTCCATTCTTCTTCACCTATACATCCTTTCTCTTCTAACATGGTACACACAATCACCTGAAAATCATCACTCTTCTCCTCTTCTTCCTTTGCATCCATAGGAAGACGGGATAAACAATCCACTCCAGCAATGATTTCCAATTTAAACTGAAACTCCTGCAGCCTCTAATGCCACTTGGTAATCCTAGGCATAGCTTTGAATGCACCTTTAGTTGAAAACAAATTGACAAAAGGTTTATGATCTGTCCTCACAGTGAAATCTGCTCCCCACAAATACCTCCTGAAATAATTCACTGCCCACAAACATGCCAAAGCTTCCTTCTGAATGACCGAATAAGAATCCTCAACTCCTCTCAGAGGTTGAGAAACAAATTTGCCACCACTTCATCCTTCCCGTTCCTGGATTGCATTAGCACAGCCCCTAAACCATACTGACTAACATAGCATAATTCACCACAATACTACAATCATGTGTATCAAATGGTTTCAACTGAATAACGGTACTCCAAATTTGCACTTGCTGATTTCCAAAGTGACTCCCCTTTCTTTCAAAATTTCCAATACTACCCTTAACGTTTCTTGGAGTTCTTTCCTGTCCGCTCCCCAAACCAGGATGTCATCTTGAAAACATTTGACTTTGTTCACATCCGTGAACATTACTTCCATTATTCTCTGAAAAACAGAAACGGAAATCAAACCAAATGGCATTTGTTTACATCGTTATGCCACATTCGGTGTGACAAAAGACGTCAAATGCTGTGAATTTTTATGCAACACAACTTGATGGTATGCTGATGACAAATCCAACATTGCAAAAACCCTGGCACCTTTAATCATGGACAACATCTCCGTAATATTGGGCAAAGGATGTCGATCAACCCATATTCTTTAATTCAAGTCTCTCGGGTTGATGCACACCCTTAACGCCCCATTGGATTTTTTCACTAAAACAATAGGAGGAAGCCATTCAGAACACTCTATTGCATTGGTTCCCAACCTTTTGACTTCTGTGGACCCCCACTTTATCATTACTGGAACCTGGGGACCCCCACTGACTCTTTATTGGAATCCGTGGACCCCCCACCGAGCCATTACTGAAAGCTGGGGACCTAATCTATTAATATTATGTGGTTTATTAAGCAGCCACGGACCCCATAAGGAGGCTTCGCGGACCCCTAGGGGTCCGTGGACCACAGGTTGGGAACCACTGCTCTATTTGTTCTATTATGTCATAATCACATAACCTCTGTAATTCCTTTGTCAAATCTTCCCTGATAGCTATCGGAACATGTCTAGGTTTGTGGACCACAGGCTTCACACCAGCCTTCAAATGTATTTAATGGGTAAACCCTTTTATTTTCCCCAATTTCTCATTAAATACTTCTGGAAAATGTTCAGCCTAACTACCATTTCCTGCCCAGACTGAATTCACTACCTCCCTGCGTAGCATTACCTGTTCATCACTATTAGATCTAATTCCCAACTTCTTATGGTCCAGCCACCCCAACAAATTCTCTTCCGCAAGTGCCACATACACTGTAGTCTACGTTTGATTGCCCTTAAAATGTAACGATACCCCAAACTCACCTACCACATCGATTGGCTCCCCCATAAGCTACTGGAAAGAAGAAAAACCACGGCACATCCCAAGCGGTTATAATGTTCCAGTTTATTCCTCGTGATGTCTTTAGATGAAACAATAATCTGTGGCCCAAGGTAACATCTTGGAGCCAGAGTCAAGAGATGACAACAGAAATCCTTTTCAAATGAACATCAGCCCAAATAGACAACAGCCGACACATGTTTCGTCTGGGTAGACTTTATCAAGGCTATGATGCAGATAAATAGCTCAATATTCCAAAGTACCAGAGACAAATTGATGTCTTATGTTTTGAGAAGGAGGTCGAGTAAGAAGAGGCTAGAGGACCATGCTAAGCCTGGTTAATGAAGGTCAAATACTTCCAGCGACCACCATACGTGTGGGCTCCATGCCTCGGGGTCAGGCCAGTGACCTCCAAGTTCTTAAACACACTAAAGATGTTCCAGGCGAAGCCAGCCAGATGCAATGGCTTCACCTTAGATTGCTTTAAATGAGGGCCCTGTAACTTGTTGCATTTTTCAAAATTGATCAAAGTAAACAACGAACCTGAATCTGCAATCATTCTGTAACTAGTTCCATTGATTTCAATCGAACATAATGGCTTCTTCGCTAGAACTTGAATCACAACATCTATATCTTCCACCACCGCTGACTCTTCCTCCACTACTAATATAATACTTTCATCACTAGAGTCACTATGACTGCTTTTGCAGAGTAAGACTTCACTGCATTGACTGATTTAACATTCCTAGCATTTTTTACCCACTCCTCTTTACAGACTTTCATTAAATACCCCTTTTTTTTACATTGTTGCACCATCTATCAACCGCCGGAAAGGATTGAGAATTTCCTAAATGCCTTTTACTCCCACACCGATAACATTTTAATCACTGATCACCGCACCTCTTTTTTCCTTTTGTTTGGACTTCAAGTTTCATCTTAATTTGCTCTATAAACTTTGTTATAGACTCAATACCGCTGGCAATTTCTACAGCCTTATGCAATGTGAGATTCTCTATTGTTAATAGCTTCTCTTGAACTTTCCCATTGTTTGATTTTTCTACCACTTGGTCATGGTTTACCTCATCCTCAAATGCCTTAAAATCACAAGTTGAAGCTAATATTCTGAGTTCACCGACAAAAGTCTCAATGAATTCATTCAGCATTTGTGACGTTCCATTATGACATTTCTTTCCTTTTAAAACATCCATCTAATGCTTTTATGGCCACCTCATACTCATCAATTTCATCACCTTCACCTGCAACGGTCCCAGTTGGTAAATGTTTTAATATTTTCCTGCCCTCCATACCTTAAGAATGTTTCAACAGAGCAAATTTATTTCTTTGTGTGAAGATTTCCCCTTCAATGGCATATAAATACACTTCATATCCCTCTTTCCATTGTTTCCACTCTACGGAAGGTAATCCTGGAGATGACAAGAATGGAATTGGAGGCATAACTGCTTGTTGCAATATTTTTATTTTTTATTTTTTTATGTGTAAAACAGAATGTCTGTACTGCGCCAAATCTTGTCATCTCCACAAAAGTGTGCAAACCACTGACTGATGATTTAAATTTGTAAGTCTCTTGAAAATTGAAGGTGTTCTCAAAAGTGTGCAAATCACTGTAGTTTGTACTGAAGTGTGCAAATCACTGTAGACATCAATGTCGATATACATGACCGTCATATACCGTTGAATTGTAAACTGCACTCAAGTGTGCAAATCACTGTAGACCTGTAATTACACACGTAGAGCGCTGCAGCCAGCGTCTAGCATAGTCATGGAAAGAGTCAACTTCACTGCTGGACACGCGGCCCACGTGCGCGCAATACGTAGATCAGGAAGCACGCTGGATGTACAACCCATCAAATAACAGGGTGTCGCCCGTTGTCTAGGCAACACAAATGGATGCACATCACCTGCTGATGCAGTGCGTGTGATGCCGCATTCACTATGCACATAGTGCGTGTCGTCCTTTGGTTAGGCAACACAATTGGAGGCACGTCATACTGCTGATCCAACACGTGTGATGCTGCATTCAGTTGCCGGGGTGGGTAGAAGGACACTCTTCTGGCTTCAAGGTGTTAGTGACTGAACTTTCTTTTGCATTCACAGGTTACTGCGAATTTCAGAGGCAGGGTAGGGCAGCACAAGGTTTCCCTTTAACTTTTCATAAGTGTATTCTGGAAATACTCAAACCAATAAGACTGAGACAGAAGTCAAAATGAGGACTAAACCATGTCCACAACTTGGGTGCCACTGCTGAACATCAGGATACAAACAGAGGGTGCCTACACGGCATCACAATAGTTCAAACAATAGGATTTTGTTTTTTAAACTGTAGCTTGTTTTAAATTTTACATTTAACGTTCTTTTAAACTGTTTTATATTTTCAAGTGTGCCACAAAGGAGTATCCCTGTTCCGATGACTAATTGAAATGTCATGACTAAAGTCATGACTAACACTTGGAGAAAATGAAGGCGTGATTTGGATTGGGGATTCCAATTTGGATTTCAAATAATAAAACAAATAATGGAATGATGAATATAAATTTATGATTGGTGTTATGAATTGTTAACTAATTAAAGAAGGCGCAGGGTTCCACAATTATTTAGCGGTGCACCTTTTTGGGTAAAATCACGAACCCAGGACAAATACAGTGCACACACTTACAATGCCGTGGATGGAGCACTAAATATAGACTACAAACATTTCTCATGACATAATATTGATTACAAATACATAGGGCCTCATTACAAGTGTGGCGGTCTGAGGACCGCCACACTCGCGATGACTGTTGGACTTCTGCACTCTGGATGGTCTGACTGTGCAATTACAACCCTGGTGGGCTGACCCACCAGGGGACTGCTGCCCCACTGGGACATTGTTCCCGATGTGGTGATGGTGGTTGTACTCAGCCAGGGCAGCGCTGAACTCAGTGCTGTTTGGCTGATTACAAATCCCTTCACTGCCAGCCCTTCCATGGCAATATCACCGGCATGGAAAGGCTGACGGTGAGGGTTTGCTGGCAGCCACAGGGGGCCCCCTGCAATGCCTACACCCATAGCATGGGCAGTAAAGGGGCTGTCTGCTTAGTATTCCGAGGGTGTTAGTCAACCCCCTCTGTGCTACGAGATAGCACTCGGCTCCTTTAAGGAAGCCAAGGACTATTTCGTATCACTGTTCCCACTAGTCTGACCAGCAAGAACGCTCTATTACAATGTTTCCGCCGGTCAGACTGGCTGGAGCATTGTAATAGGGCAGGAGGGGACGCCAGCACCATGAAAGTGACGTCCTCCCCGTGAGCTTGGTGGTCCCACATTGGGACTGACACATTTGTAATGAGGCCAATAGTATGTTATCAATTAAATAATAGAATTCAAAAACGATCTGCTTCCAGTAATAAAGGGTTGCAATATATATATATATATAAATATTTATATATATATATATATATATATATATATATATATATATATATATATAAATATATATATATATATATATATTCAACACTTAGTTCTCTTAATATAGAGAAGGACAGCACTCCACGGGTAACATGATTCATCAGGGTTTATTGGCACAAAAGGAAATATATATATAGAGAGAGAGAGGGAGAGATCTCAATATTACTAATTCAAGTTTATTGAAAGGTGCAAATATATATAAATGTGTTATTAAAAGTAGTTTTTTGTAAACAAGTATAAAAAATAAGTGTACTAATAGTTTTTTTAAATATATGTACTTAATATTTGATCAAATATTTGAAAATAACTTATTTGTACAATACATTTATTGACTCTTTCCATATAAATAGAATTTTTAGATATATAAAATATAATTATTTCAAAGCACAAACAATATAGATTCATTTAATTTCTAAGAAAAATAAAATTAAAAGTTAAGCATACATTTCTCAAAACACACACTCAATATTCACAAAACCACTGAAAATAATTTATTGCATTCCACACTTTTTTACATTCTTTACAAAAAAAATTAAATATGGAAAACTTAAAATGTCAAAGAACAATTACAAAAACCAATATACAATTAAATGTAATATTCAATAAAATGTATCGACTGTAGTTTTAAAAATAATAAAGTTATATAAACTTGGATGTAGTGATAACATTTGGTAATAAACCTCCAAGTAAACACACACACAAAAATTAATATAATATTGGAAGGTCAGAACTACTGTTGTGACTACAGTCCCATTAACACCAAAGAAAGTACTTACTCTTGGGGTTGTGGATGATTTACTATTCTAACCCCAGCCTAACATAAATTAAAGAAAATTAATATATTTCGAAGTGTCAGATTTACTGTTTAAGAACTAACACTGTGGATATTGAGGAAAGTGAGGTTTACTAATTTTACTACAGTCCTAGAAACAATGGGCAAACTGCATACATTCAGGTGGATTTACTATTATCACTCCAGTCCCACAAATACTGGAGAAAGTTAATATATTTGGTGGGGCCTGAATTACTATCTTAACTCCTTTCCAACATAAATTGAAGATAGTGTATACATCTGGGAAGGTCAGATTTACTATTCTAACTCCATTCCAACAAAATCTAGGGAAAGTACACATATTTGTGGGGGTCAGATGTACTATTCTAACTAATCCTGCCACCAATATTAGAGAAAGTACACGTATCTGGTGGGGTCAGATTTACTATTCCAACTCCAGCCCATTATCAATTCAATATACTGCATATATTTAGTAGGGCTGGCCTAACTAGACTAACTACAGCCACACAAAAATTGGGAAAAGTGCATACATTTGCTGGGAAGTCTGAGTTATTATTTTAATTCCAGTCCCATTGACCTCATGGAAAGTGCAAATCATTGGTGGTGGGGGAGCCTGATTTACTATTCGAACACAAATCCCACACACATTTGGAAACGTGCATTCATTTAAGAAGTGTCAAACGTACTATTCTTAGGAAGCCTCTCCAACATTGAGGAGTCATGTTTACTATTCTAAGTGAGATTTTGCAACATTGAAGAAACTACCCTTCCCCACATATCATATAAATTTAATGGCACGCACTCCTGAGCAAACAAGTTTTTATTCAAAATCACAGGACAAGATGTGTTTTGGCTCTACCAAGCCTTGCTCACTATATATGTATATATATATATATATATGTATATATATATATATATATATATATATATATATATAATGATGACATTTACTAGTCTAATAGCACTCTGATCAGCTTTGTTGGGAGTTCCATCTCACGCATCAGGAGGTATATGCATCAGATACCAGGTCTTCAGTACAAAAGGGTTCACAATGAAGCCCAGGACTACCTCATCATCCACTCCTACATACAGTAGAGAGGTCTCTCAGGGTAAAGAGCATGCTATTTCCCGCACCTAAAACCTCATAGATAATGAGAACACAAACAACTATCTAAGTACTCTAATTCCTATGCCAGAAAAGTGCCTGGTAACACGTCTCCAAAATTGCCTCTGTCATCGGTCCCATCTCATGCATCAGAGACTAGTGTTCAACAAAGAATGGCTAGCACTGTGAGGCAGCATGGCATATAAGCAAAAGGAGCTTCTACAATACACAATAGACATTGCTGGTCAACCATTATCTATGCTGCCTAGGTCAGCGACCTTTTCACTAACTACAATCGAACTGAGAGCAATATGCCTGATAGTCATGAATAACTATTCAGTAATAACCAAATATTTAAATGCGATGCAACTTTTCTTTCTTAAACCTGTAATACAATTCAATTCAATAGTTTATTCAGTCCAGATTTGGACCATTTGAGAAGTTAAAAGTAATCATACATACAAAAAGATAGAAGCCATAAACCATTGCATGATAAAAAAATAAAAAAGACATTGGCAATTAATACAGAAAAAAAAAAATAAGTTCATCAAACTACATAAAAAGTTTCATAAATAATTAAGACAAAACTCTCAAAATAGTCTCTGGATCTTACCCTATGCAAGACGCTGAATGCTAAAATGATACTAATCAGTTGTTAAAAGCATAAAAACCATTCTAAAACGGGTTTATACATAAAATAAGACCTAAAAACTACATATAATAGCTCCTATTAGCAAAAGTTAGAAGTCAACCAGTGGAAAATGATTCCCTAAGTTAATCAGTTCTATTGAATAAGTTGATCAAATAAATTGCATCTTGCCATTTATAAAATTATATATGCTGAGGAGCTATAGGTTGCTTCAGTTGGGGTAACCCACTAGACAGCATGCTCGGGGATACAGTCTTTTATCCTCGATAGGTCGCACTAATAGTTTTATTTAAAATCCTAGACTAATATAACAGGGTACTAGTTCGCTAACTTCTAGACCGTTCTTCAACCGGTGGATTAAGATCTATAGTGATCCTACTGCGGATTTTCCATGCTGCTGCCAGATATTTAGAAACAGAACTCACTATATTTGCATATTCTATATACACTGTTACGGTTTTGTGATAACAGTGTTTTGCACAGAGGGGTAATCCACTTCCCTCGAGGGCATTTGTACAGAGGACAGAAAAATAGGACATGCTCAGAAGTTTCCTTGCATAGATGGCAGTTTATGCATTTGTCAGATAAGGAACTATTAGTCGACCAGCAAGCCGTGAAGCTGTTGACTGCCAATGTTCCATATCTGAACTGAAGTAATAAAGAGCGAGCACGGGCTGGTATAGGGAGATCCAGGAAGCTTTCAGGCAGAGGTTCGTGCTTAACCAGCAGAAACTCTGCTGTCAGCCGACCTAACCCATTTGAGCCGAGAGATTCCTCATAGATCTTTTCCCAATAACGGTCTTTGATCAGGCGTTTAGCGTTACCAGGAATCATCTCGGGATTCTCCCAATAATGGGATAAATTCAGTTTAACCCAAGCCGCTTTCATCTCCCTTAGCCACCGTACTTTTTCCCATCCACAGCAAGGTGGCAATAGTTCTTTAACTGCTGACCTGAAGGGTTCGAGTTCATCCGTTTTCCATAGTCTGACCCAGTACAGAAGTGGTCTTAAGTATGCTGTATCTTTAATACTATTTAGACCCAGGTCCAGTCTTAGGGGGAGCATCGGCGTGCCCTTCCCCAGTCTGGATATGTGTCTAAGGAAATTATTTTCTTTGATTTGAAGAGTGTCCATTTGTCTGTGAGATCCCCAAAGTTCCGCTCCATATAGGGTAAACAGTAAATTAATCATCTGTTATCTCATATGCTTCAAAAGGTGATTTGCCTACACACTGAGTGTTTAATCTCCTGAAATGGTACTTATCTGTCCATTTGCAGATCAGCTTGCTATAGATTACTGTTCTTCTCATCTATCCATGATTGTACATTATGATACAACGTCTCTATCACTATTTGAAAAAAGAACTACAATACATTGTATCACACAGATTGTACCCACCATAACTCCTGCACCCAAACCTTCACACTGCAAACCTCAGAAAACATGGGGGCATATTTAAGAAAAACCTGCAGTGCCACTTTTCTTGCACCCCTTAGTGCCCTCCTAATCCCACCATGAGTGCATCGTATTTAAAATACCCGGGGCTGCAGGGGGCGTGGGCGCACGGCCCAACCGCACACAATTTAAGAAATACCCTGGTGAGGTGGTTGCCCCAAGGGCATCAAGGGGGTTACGCGGCCTCCTGCATAAATTTAAAGAAATACCCCGGTGAGGCGGGTCTGCGGGGGGACTTGAAGGCATCCCGCATTAAGATGTAAATGCCCCCTGGGACAAAACTCACAGCAACCTTTTTAAAAAAAATGCTTTTTAGCCCTCAGGGTGGTCTTTTATCGAACCCCACAACAAGAGCTAAGTGTTCAGGGTGTCCCTACCCTGGCCCCTTTTCCTTTTTTTCACATTTTTAGTGGGACTCGGCTGTAGCCAAGTCCCAAGATTACTGCCAACACTTCCTGGTTTTAGGTGGGCCTGGTGGACCTCTTCTAGGGGCTGCTGATGCCCTGGGGTCTGCTACCTGCCAGGGCCAGCTCCTGCTATGTCCTGGGGGTGCCCACCCCTAGGGACATAACTGTTTGCTGTGGTTTGGCTGCAGCTTTGACAGCTGAAGCCAAGCCACAGCAAACACTCTGCTCACAGCAAGGGAGAGCTGTCAAACAGTTCTCCTTTGCTGCAAGCATAAATTTCCTCTGTCTCCCTGACCATGGAGATGTAGACATTGAGACAAAGGAAACATTGCTTTCACCGTGAGAAAGCTGCTTTAGTAGCTCCATCTCTGTGACAGCAAGGCTGGCTCCCACTGGAGTTGGTGAGCCAGCTGGAATTGTGGGGTCCTTCAGGTTCCCCCCACAGGTCCCAATATTGTGACTTGGTGCCCTTGGGGGCACCCAGGTCACATGGCGGGCCCCAGGGGATGGGGTGACCGGGGCCGAGATCAGCCCCGGGGAGGGATGCCACACGGACCCACTCTCACCAAAAACCTAATACTCAGGCTACACCCTGGGGATGCTCCCCTCCCCCCCAAAAAGATAAATATTTAGGCATTGCCCCAGGAGATGGGGTCCCTGGGTCCAAGATTGGCCTGGGGAGGGTGTGCCACGTGGCCCAACTTCCACCAAAAAATTAAATGTTTAGTCCCGGCTTCAGGGATAGGGTCCCCAGGGCCAAAATCGGCTTGAAAAGGGGAGATGCATGGCTCCCCTACCCTTCCAAAAATGTAATATTTATGTCATCCCTTGTGGGTGAGGTCTCTGGGCCAAGATCGGCCAGGGAAGGGGAGGGGCATGTAGGATTCAGTGGTTGTAGGGGTTCGCCACAGAAAAAAACTGTTTTTCTGAGTAAACTCCTGACATCTGCAGACCAGGTGAGTGTGGTTATTTTTGGTTGAGAGCTGATGTGCATTTCACTGGTGTGCTCCACCAACACAGGCTCCACCCCCCACATGTACCAGGCACTCTTTTGGAGCTTTTTCTTTTTTTTTTTACCTACTGGCAGTCACCAGTAGGTAGGTATAGCCAGGACCTAGTTTCCATACAAAAAGTGTTCTTAGACTTGTGATGCCATTTAACGTATCTTCATGAAAGTTTATAAAAAGAGCGTCAAACGTGGTCTTGTTGTGCATCAAAACTTTTGCAGTGATCTGTCAAGCGTGGGTGGGAAAAAGGAGGGGGTGGTCAAAAAAGTTAATTTCCCATGTTAGTTCCCATAGCCTTTAGACATAAGTTCAGCCAAAACTCTTGACGGAAATAAACCAAATTTGGCAGAAAGGTAGCTTTTAGTCTGGAGAGCATGCATTTTGTTATTTAGTGTAAATCTGAGCAGTAGTTTTTGTCTGAATGAAAGAAAATTCAAATTTGCATATCTAGAAGCACAAGTAATTGTGAATAGTCCCCATTTCGAGGAGCAATTTGATTGGCTGTCAACACTTCAACCAGGAAGTGTTGCCTGCCATTTTGGAACTCGGCTTCTGCCAAGTCACAAAAATAAATGCTAAAAAAAGAAAAGAGGGTGGGGTAAGAATACCATAATGCCCTATCCTTGGTCTAGGGTCCCCCTGGGTCTGCTTGGGCAAAAAAGCATGTTTTCTTAGATTTGCGACAACATTTGTGCATATTTAGTGAACTTTGCTGTGAATTAAAATAAAACAAGTATAGTCTCCTGTGCTTGCTTTTAATTTGGCCCCCAGGTGGGCCAGGTCCCAGGGACATAGCCAATTATAAAAAATGAGGGGGATGCATCTTTAAAAAACACCTGGGACCACCACCTCCCCAGGGCCTTAATGTCATAAATATGCTGGGGGCTGCGCAGATCCCCCAGTTCCCCCGAAACCATCACATCCCCAGGGCTACATTGAATATCAAACAGATGCTCCATGAAGACCACCTGACCCGGAGACCACCACCTTCCCCAGGCCAATAATTTATTTAAAATGAAGGAAATGGCTACACAGTCCCCCTCCAGGGTCATATACGGTCCCTGGAACCACCACCTCACGGGACCAGCCATTACTAAACAAAGGGAGGGGGTCACATGGCCCCCTCGTGGAGCCATTTATGGCCATGGGAATCGCCACCCCCCAGGGCCGGCTTCTGCTATCTCCCGAGGTGCCCGCCCTTGGGAGATAGCTGTCTGCTTTTGCTTGGTGGTAGCTTTGACAGCTCCACCAAACAAAAGCAAACACTCAGCTTCTAGCAAAGGAGAGGGGTCTCAAATGCAGGGAGCAGCATTTTCAGAAACTCCCTGTATTCAAGAACAATACCAGCTCCTGCAGAAGGTGGGGAGCCGGCTGGCTCTGAGGCTCCCCACATGGTCCCAAACAAATTTAAACAAAACATGAATACTGCCCTACGTAATTATGTTAGATAAGTGTGCAGGGCAGGATTAATTCTGGAACAAAGCTAATTTCCTAGAAACTAAACCTCAATTGGAAGCGCTTACAGAAAAAGCAAAACAGGTGCCTAAAGTAAACCTCCACTTTTGGAAAGTACTAATCATCCTAACCTCATGCGCACGTCCAAGGCAGAGCAAGTGTGTTTTCTCTGCATTTCTACAGTTAATAGTTATTTATAAACCTTGAAAGAGATGTTTGCATCCTTGCTTTTTTGAGTGCAATATCTCATGTGATTATGATGAGTGGGCTCTTACATGTCATCTGCTGCTGAGACCAGAGATTATTTTCTCCTTGTAAAACTACAACTATTGAAAATGGCCTAGAAACCCAACCCTTTTGGACCTACCCTGTATACATTATTGATAGGGAACATCTTTCTCCCATTTTCCATGGAAGATGGACAGCTTACTAAAAGGATCCCCCGAATGTGTTTCCCACTGATTATGGGAATGCGTTCTTGCTGAACAGGAATATGATCACATCTCCACCAGGGAAGCACTTCATGACACACTTCACGGACATCCACAGGAGCTTCACCTCTCTGATACCCACGACCACCGTGGCCACCACTAACCCCAACCCACCCAGCCACACTAACCTCCTGAGCACATGGACCCAAACCAATGACGAGGACACCACCAAGACCATGAGCACCATATACTCCGGATCACCCTCCGACCCCTGCCTTCACTATGTCCTCAACAAATCCAGCCAAATCATCACCCCCCAACTCTGTGCTATCATCAACAGCTCCTTCGAGACCGCCACCTTCCCGGAAAGCTGGAAACACGCCAAAGTCAACGCCCTGCTCAAAAAACACAAGGCAGACCCCGAAGACCTCAAGAACTACCGGCCCATCTCCCTCCTTCCCTTCCCAGAGAAGGTCATCGAGAAGATAGTCAACAGCCAACTGACCCACTTCCTGGAGGACAACAGCCCACTAGACATCTCCCAATCCGGCTTCTGCAAAAACCACAGCACCGAGACCACTCTCATTGCTGCAACCGATGACTTCAGGATCATGCTTGACAAAGGTGAAACTGCTGCCCTCATCCTCCTTGACCTCTCTGCAGCCTTCGACACCGTCTGTCACCACACCCTCTGTGCATGCCTCCACGATGCCGGGATCCACCACTAGACCCTGGACTGGTTCTCATCCTTCCTCTCCAATAGAACTCAGAGAGTCTGCCTCCCTCCGTTCCTGTCGAAAGCCACCAAGACCATCTGCGGAGTCCCCCAAGGTTCCTCTCTCAGCCCAACCCTTTTTAACATCTACATGGTGCTGCTCGCCAACATCGTCCGATCTCACGGCCTCAACATCGTATCCTACGCGGACGACACTCAACTGATCCCCCACTCACCAAGGACTCCGCCACTGCTAAGATCAATCTCCACAACGGTCTGCATGCCATCGCCAGCTGGATGGAGATGAGCCGCCTCAAACTGAACTCGGACAAGACTGAGATCCTCCGCATGGGATGATTCCTGGTGGCCTGCCAACCTAGGAACTGCACCAACTCCCACAACCCAGGCACGCAACCTTGGCTTCATCCTAGACTTATCGCTCACCATGACCCAGCAAGTCAATGCCGTCTCATCCACATGTTTCAACACCCTCCGCATGCTTCGCAAGACCTTCAGATGGATCCCCATCAAAACCAGAAGAACAGTTACCCACGCCCTCGTCAGCAGCAGACTGGACTACGGCAACACACTCTACATGGGAACTACGGCCAAGCTCCAGAGGAAAGTTCAACGTATTCAGAACGCCTCTGCACGCCTCATCCTCAACATCCCATGCCACAAACACATCTCAGCCCACCTCAGAGACCTACACTGGCTCCCCGTCAACAAGAGGATCACCTTCAAACACCTCATCCACACTCACAAGGCTCGCCACAAAGCAGGCCCTGCCTACCTCAACAAGCGTCTCAACTTCCACGCACCCACCCGCCAGCTCAGCTCTGCCAACCTCGCCACTGTCCCCCGCATCCACCGTATCACAGACGGTGGCAGATCCTTCTCTCAACTTGCCTCCAAAACCTGGACCGCCCTCCCCGTCGACCTACGTCAGACCCAGGACCTCCTGTCCTTCAGGAAATGACTCAAGACCTGGCTATTCGAGCAGTGGCAACCCCCAAACCCCCAGCTCCTTAAAACCCTAACAGGTGAGTAGCGCGCTTAGCAAGTGATTGATTAATTAGGTGGGAGGAGCTTGCCAACGGCCAGGCCGTGATACCAAACCCTGCCGTGAATGGCTGAAGGCTGTGGATGGCATGTGGTTGGGTGATCACACAGTTGAAAGCCCTGCATGACGTGGAGTTTGGTAAGCATAGGGGATTGGCCACAGGAAAGGCCCTGCACCCAATCGCCGCTACACATGGCCAAAGGCTGTACATGACATAGGGCTGAGTGGTTAGAGGAGGGTTGTCTGCAGGCCCTGCAGCCAAACCATGTCATGCAAGACAGGGATTGGCCATGAATGGTATGGGTTTGGGTGTTTATAGGGGGCTGATCACATCTACATCAAACAAAGAATCACTTCATGAGTGCCGTGGAGTAGGTTGTAGACCAGGCCCTGTGACCAACCCTTGTCACAGATGGCCATAGGACATGCATGACAAACGGTTGATTGATCATAGGGGGTTGGCTGCCCCACAGAGCCGAAGGGGCTGTGCAGTGCACAGTTGGATGGTTATAGGGGGTAGTCACAGGGCCTGGCTCCGGCCCGTGTGACCAACCCCCACTGAGCGTGGCTGAAGGCTGTACATCTCTTTAAAACAAATACATTATTTTTTATAAATTTGTGTTTGCAATTATATATACATTACAAAAAAACTGAAGTTGAAAAACTTTATGATGATGTTTTTGTTTAGAAATGATGCACACTTTGGCCTAACATAAGCATTGCATCATAGGGAGCAGCCCTCTAGAGCCTAATTGAATAATGTAGCAATGTTAAGACAATCATGCCTTTGAATTTTGACATATTAATTTTGATAAACCCTAAAAATTAGCTGTAGTATGAAATCATATTGAAAACAGAAATCCATGAATTTACTGTTAGCAAATCAGACCAATTTAAGGGGGCCAACACATTGACATTGCAATATATAACATGACCACCTATCGTATGACCAGGCCTGCTGAAGGTTTTTAAGTAGATCAGTAATGTCATAGCGACCAAGTGAACAAGGCAGATGGCCCAGCCAAAATGCATAATCCATTCATTGTGAAATGTGAGCTAGAAAAAATATACTTTAATATTGCCGCTCATTTTGAGTGCCACAATTTATTTTGGACTGTTGTAATATGTATCTTGCCTGAATTTATAGGAAGTGCATTTTGCCAAAAAATAGCAACTTCTGGAGGAATATGTATATCTATATGTATATTCACTGAAAAAAATCAAAGGTTAAAACAACGTTACAGTCACGTGAAATGTTCAGTTTTAAACTCAAAAACCCACCGAAAATCACCAGTTAGAGTTATCATAAGATGTCATGAGTGATGTACTGTATTATGAGTGGAAATTAACAGTGCATGGAGAGGGTGCGATTTATAGTTACCTTGGGCAAGGGTTATAGTCACTTGAGATAACTTTAACTATAATTTCATTGTTTTTTTTAAATTTAATGCTGAACATTTTACCTCACTATAAAGTTACTTTAACCTTTAGTTTTTTTCAGTGAATTACTTGTTATTTTTAAAGTAAAGTAATATTTAATTACCATTTGTTAATCCAACCCCTGACTACCATAGCCCAATGCCATGCGTGACAAGGGGTTGGATGCAGCCAACTCCATGTGCAGTGTGGGTAAGGCCACAATATCTAGCCTGCGGCCATGCCCTGTGGCCAGCCCCCTACTTGGAGCCAACCCCCACATTGTGCATGGCCTCAGGCCATGTATGGCTGGGTAGACTGCAGGGCCTGGTCCTGGGGACCCCAGGGCTTTTTCTTTTAATAGAGGGGGCCATGCTGCCCCCTACCCAGGTCAAAACTTATCATGGTCCTGGAAACCTAATCCTGCATGGTCACTAATTAAAATTAAGGGCAGGGGGACATGCAGCCTCCTTCCCTGGGCTGGTTTCAGCCCTGGACACCCATCCCTTGGAACTATGTGTATTAATGGCGATGGGGATATGGGCCCTCCTCTCCAGGCCACTTTTGGCCACAGGGACCTCATCCCTGGGGCCAAGCAACATATTTAAGGGGATGGGGAACAAGCCCCCCCTCCAGGCTTAATTTGGACCCTGGACCTCCTACACCTGGGGCTCAGCCACATGTATGAAGGGGAGGGGGCATGTGTCTTCCTAACCAAGCCGCTTTTGGGCCCAGTAACCCTATTCTCCAGGGTCAGCACATTTGCAAGGGGAGGGGGCATGGGTCCCCCTACCCAGGCTGCTTCTGGCTCCTGGGAACCCCATCCCCAGGGCCTGCTAACATATTTAATGGGGAGAGGGTATGCAGCCTTCTGCCTCTGGCCGATTTTGCCCTAGGCACTCCATCACCTGCGGCCTGGCCACATTTGAAAAAGTGAGTGGGGCAGGCAGCCCCACTCCCGGCTCATTTTGGCCCTGTGGATCCTATTCCCATTAGGCCTAGCCAACAAAGGGTGGGTGCCTTGATACCTGTCCAGGGCATCCACCATAAGTTCGGTAGGGGCTGTGGGAGGAGCCCAAGCCCTTGTGGCATTGCTCCCACCTGCAGGGAGCAGATAAAAATGCGGCTCTCTACAGGCAGGAGCAATATTTAGATCTGTGTCCCTGCCTGCATCATTGCAGACAGGGAAAAAGATCTAAAGTCCACTCCAAGCGGACAGGAGGATTTTTCAAGATCCTGCCCTCTGGGAGCAGACTTGGGCCCTCATTATGACATTGGTGGTAAATCCCACTTACCGGCATTCTGACTGCCGCTAACATACCACTGCGGATATCCGTTCACCATATTATGACACACACATACCAATCCATCACTATACAGACACAACTCGGCAACAAAACCCACACCGTTATGCCAACAGAACAACACCCACCACATTATGACCCGCGAATCACCACAGCGGACTTCAATGGTGGTATACCAGTGGTGGTCCATACTGCCATGCTCAAAATACACACACATATAAAAAACAACACCACATTGGACAATTCAAACAACAAACACGTGACACTCATACACACACCACGCCCACACCACTGTAAAACACACACCCAGACTACCCACAATCCTTACGAATATAAACCATTGCCATGAAATAGACACCATGACCACAGACAAGACCAGAGCCACATACAACCATCACCTATACACCATCCACACACCTTACATCCCACACTCCAACACATCACCCTACACACCCTCACCCACACCACTCACACTACACCCATGGCACCACAATGACACTCTAGATTTTCTGAGGAGGAGCTAAGGGTCATGGTGGAGAAAATCATCCGGGTAGAGCCACAGCAATTTGGAGCACAGGTGCAGCAGATATCCATTGCTAGGAAGATGGAGCTATGGCAGAGGATCGTGGACACGGTCAACACCGTGGGACAGTACTCCAGAACAAGGGATGACATCAGGAAGAGGAGGAACGACCTACGGGGAAGGTACGTTCCTTGGCAGCAAGACTCCAACTCGCTGTACAGAGGACCAGCGGTGGACCCCCACCTCCTCCCCCACAACTAACAACATGGGAGGAGCAAGTCTTGGTAATCATGCATCCTGAGGGCCTGGCAGGAGTAGAAGGAGGACTAGACTCTGGTAAGTCAACTCTATACTACTATCACCCCCATACCTGCATGCAATTACATACCCCCACCCTACACTCACTCCCATCACTCCACCACCTCCTACATACCCCACCATCACATCTCACTCATCTCAGTCCCAATACCTGCATGCTATACCACTGCAGGGACACCACTCACAGACCTGCATGGACACCTATCACTAAAGCATGCACACTAGAGGGAAACAGCTTGTCCACAAATAACAACACACACAATGTAAAATTGCCAGGGCAATAACCATAGAGGGCAACCCACCCATGCACAATATGTCACACACAGAAACAATAACACTGCATTTACATCCCCACAGGTATCCCAGCCAATGTCACCGGAGATGAGGTGCCAGCAACATCCAGTCCCCCCACAGAAGATGGCCACAGTGATGACAGCAGCTCTGGTCGCCTGGATCTGGATGACCAACCTGGCCCATCAGGGACCTCCGGACAGTCGGTTACCCAGGCACAGTTACACACCACAACAGAGCCTCCCTATCCAGAAACACAAGCACAGCACACACCCAGCAGGCCCATACCTCTGTCCCCAGGACACGTCAATCAGCAGTGTGTCCACCACTACAGGGCACCCCACAGACCCAGGACAATGGGCACACGGTTCAGGGGACAGAGGCATAGGACAACAGGGAAACTGGGAGGACTGTTGTGCGCCAGGGGAAGGACAGGCCCAGGGAACCGACTCTCCAGGAGGCACTCACCGTGATCCTGAGAGTATACCAACATTCCCAGAATACGCTGGGCCAGATCCTGGACAAGTTTCAGGAGTACATGCGGCTGCAGGAGGGACAATACCAGGGGATCAGGGAGGACTTGAAGGCCATTAACACCACCCTGGTCTCCATTGCAGGGGTGCTGGCAGACATGGCCAACTGTATGAGGGAGGCAGTATCACACCAGTGGGCCCCAGCCACTAGCCAGACTACTGAACAGCCCTCCACCTCCGCTGCCGCTAGTGGATAGGAGGACCAGCCACAGGACCAACAGACCACCAGCACCCCTCCCCCTGCAGAAGGAGAACCACCCTGCAAAAGTTCCCTGCGATCCAGGCAGAAGCCAGAGACTATTGCTAAGACCCCGCCAGGAAACAAGACTCTCCTGATTGTCACCCTTCTGTCCCACTATGTCACCCTGTCCACCTTGAACTGTCATTGCTCCCCTTCCAATGGCCCCTGAACAATGCACCATTGCTACAAATAGACGGGATTCTACCCTGGACTCTCCTCCATTATCAACCCAGCCCTTTGCACTTCCCACTTTACTTCAGAGCACTGAAATAACCACACTTTGAAAAAATATGGAGTATGTCAAATGATTTAAGTATGTTTTCGTTTAACAAGGTTTAAACATTGCAATTCAACTGTACAGTAATGTGTACATAGGAAAGACCTATAGTTGGCTGCAGTGAACACACCAGGAGGGATAGTGGGGCACCAATATCTGCAAAAAGAGATGCCAAAGGGTACAGTAGTGGCCATGGAAGTAGAAAGTCACAGCCTGTCAGTGATAATGTCAAACATTAAACTGTCAATGCAATGTGAAGTTACATTGTCTTACCTATGTGTTATTGGAAGTATTGATGAATTACTGCAGTTCTGTTGTCATCATCCTCATCCTCTGCCTCCTCATCTTTACTGTCCACAGGGTCACTGCTGCCACACGGCCATCTCCAGCCTCCTCCTCCTGCAGAAAAGGCACATTGCATCTCAAGGCAAGGTTGTGCAACATACAGCATGCCACGATGATCTGGCAGACCTTCTTGGGTGAGTAGCACAGGAATACACCTGTTAGATGGAGGCATCACAACCTTGCCTAATGTCCATTGTACATTCAATTATCCTTCTTGTTTGCCCATGTGCCTCATTGTAACGTTCCTCTGCCCTTATCTTGGCATTCCTCACAGGGGTCAATAGCCATGAGGGGTTGGGGTAACCAGAGTCATCTGCAGATATCGAGGGATAAGTGTTAGCCACACACTAACCTTTATGGCCCACACCATACCCATACACCAACATCCACTGGGTGGGAACCAGGGCTCACCTATTAGTCACAACCTGTGCCTCTGAAGTTGGCCCATCACATTTGGGATGCTGCTATTCCTCAGGATAAAAGTATCATGCACCGACCTAGAATACTTAGCATTGACATGGGAGATGTACTGGTCTGCCAAACACACCATTTGCACATTCATTGAGTGAAAACCTTTTTGATTTCTGAAGACCTGTTCATTTCAACGGGGGGGAACAAATGCTACATGTGTTCCATCAATAGCCCCAATAAAGTTGGGGATATGTCCCATTCCATAGAAGTCAGCCTTCACTGTGGCCAAATCATCCACCTGGGGGAAAACGATGTAGATGCACATGTGTTTAATCAGGGAAGACAACACTCTGGTCAGCACTTTTGAGAACATTGGCTGTGACATTCCTGCTGCCAAGCCCACTGTCACTTTGACAGAACCAGTTGCCAAGAAATGTAGCACAGATAGGACTTGTGCAAGAGGGGGAATCCCAGTGGGGTGACGGATAGCAGATATCAGGTCAGGCTCCAATTGGGCACAGCTCTGTGATTGTGGCCCTGTCCAGTCTATAGGTGAGTATTATGTGCCTGTCCTCCATTGTTGCTAAGTCCACCAGGAGTCTGTACACGGGGAGATGTCTCCATCTCATATTCATCTGCAGCGGTTGCAATCTATGGGGCAAAAGAGTGAGGAGCCGGTCATATCTGTACATTGTAAGCATTATAGTTCAATGCATGATGTGATTTTTTTAATTTATTAGTGGCATATGTCCTGAATGTACATTTGTGAACTGTGACGCAGTTAGGATCCATGACCTGCCCCCCCTGAAATGGCATCCGCCTGTCCTGTATGGAGGGACAGGTGGAAGTGAGGTAATTACACTGACGTTGTGTGCCGCTGCGGGAGGCGGTTGGGAACAGCTGCGCAACTCCTCATTGGTCATCAATGGGCCCTATGGAGTACAGTGGCCAATGGTGATGTCCGCCGGCGGTGACGGTATGCGCTGCCGCGGACGTCACTGCCATTTTCTGCATTTACACTCACTTGCTACCTGACCTTCAACTGGAGAGGACCTACACTGCATGTGCTACTGTGGCCTGTGTCTGGAACATACCATGGCTCGTATGACTGGGGAAAGGGCTTTTCCCTTGCTTCGGCTTAGTTGGTGGATGGGGTCCTACCACAGTACCGACTGCTGTATGGGCCTCCAAACCACCAGGTGAGTACACTGTGAGCGCATGGGTCATGAATGCATGGAGTGCTGTGTGTGAAGGCCTCATCTTGGGGGGGGTTGTTGGATGGGCCCTGGGCAGCGTGCAGCATGTATGCTGGGCAATGTCTGTGCGTAGGGGTGGGCCACGAGTGTAACAGGCAGGAAAGTCTAACTAATACCTTTCCCTGTGTGTATTTTCTCTGCAGGTCAGCGCCCATCAAAAGAACAGTATATGGCGTGCCATCGCCAAGGACGTGAGGACCCTGGGGGTCTACAGCAGGCAGAGCACCCACTGTCAGAAACGGTGGGAGGACCTGAGACGCTGGGCATGGACGACGGCGGATGCCCAGCTGGGGATGGCCTCCCAACAAGGAAGGGGTGCCCGTCAAACCCTAACCCCCCTAATTGCCCGCATACTGGTGGTGGACTATCCAAAGGTAGATGGGCTCTTGGGGCATCACAGCATCCACAAGGGGGTGAGTACAGTACCTATCATCACTACTTACACCTGGTTGGGTAGTATCCGGGTGGGGGATGGGTGCCTGTGGGTGACCCTAGGCCAGGCCTGACATTGCAGAGGGAAGGGCTATGTGGGTCCCAGGTATGTTGCAGTTGGCGGTATGTGTCCTTCCCCTTGCCCTGGTGACTACCATTAATACTGGTAGTGCATTGCCAAGTGCGTAGGGCTGTTCCTTGTGTGTGAGTGTGTTGTGTATGCCAACGGTGGTGTTGGTACAGCAATTGACCAAGTGTATCCTTTGTCTCTCTCCCCCCTTTTTGTTTTGTCACCATGTCCTTATGTGCATTATCATCATCTGGCGGAGGAGCAGTGACACCTGCGATGGAGGGAGCTGCATCCCACAGGACCCAGGAGGCAGAGTCCACCGATGCCCAGGACACCAGTGGGACAGAGGGCAAGGGGAGCACCATGGCCGAGACTGGAGGGGACAGTTCAGACACGGATACCTCCTCCGATGAAGCCCCTGGTGGTGCCAGACACCTCTGTGACCACCCCAGCTACAAGTAAGCCGCCACCCCCGCAGCTGAACTGCCCTCGCAGCAGCCCCTCAGTGAGTTGCCCGTGCCCGCACACTCAGGAGGGTGGGCATCTCCTTCGCCTCAGTCACCTCAGGCCCTAACCCAGTGAGTCCTGCTGCCCTGAGTGAGGAGGCTATTGACCTCCTGAGATCCATCTCTGTTCGGCAGTCAACCATTGTGAATGCCATCCAGGAGCTGGCAGCCCAAATGCAACAGTCCAATGCATTTCTGGAGGGCATTCACTGGCTGTGCGGCCCAACAGAGATCAATCCAGGCTCTGGCCTCCTCTCTGATGGCATCCATTGTCCCTGTTTCCACCTTCCCCCCTCCAACTTCCTCTACCCAGTCCCATTCCCCTCAACCCCAACATATCCCAAGCACACAGGCAGATGAGCATGCACACAGGACAACACACAAAAGTAGCTCAGGCAAACACAAGCACCACACTTCATCCCACAGGCACTCACACAAACACCATCCAGATGCAGACATACCAACATCCACTGCCTCCACTGTGTCCCCCTCCTCCTCGTCCTCCTCCTCCCCCCCAGTTGCGTCGACACTCACACCTGCATGCACTACATCCTCATCTACTACCTCCATCACCACCACACCTAGCAGAGCACACACCTCACCTGCAGACACCACCCCCACATCCATGCACACGTCCCCGTGTCCTCTCCCATTGTGTCTGTGCCCCCTCTTCCCAAAGTACACAAACGCAAGCACTCAGACACTCAACAGCCATCCACCTCACAACAGCATCCAACCCAAACACAGCAGACAGACATCTCCCACAACCACTCCCTCTTCCTCCACTCCCAGACCTTCTCCCTTTTCCCACTTCAATGTCCCTAATAAGCTTTTCCTCTCCACCATTGACCTCTTCCTTACCCATCCTCCCCCCATACTTCACGCCTGGCCAGGGTGTGTAAAACCCAGGCAAGCACCTCAGCCATCCAGTCCACAGGCCTAGTAGTGTCCCCAGCAACTCCTGGTAGGAAAGGATCCCGGGCACCAGGCAGCCCCACAGAAAGGGTGCCTGCCAAAAGTGCTGCCATGTAGGGCAAGGAGCCACCCCAAGCAGCTGTAAGAAAGGGAAAGGTGCCACCCCCAGCTGCTGTGAGGAAGGGAAAGGTGCCACCCCCAGCTGCTGTACGAACAGGCAAGGAGCAATCACCAGCTGCTGAAAGGAAGGGCAAGGAGCAATCCCCAGCTTCTGCCAGGAAGGGGAAGGAGGATTCCCCAGCTGCTGCCAGGAAGGGCAAGGGGCCTGCACTAGCAGGCAGAAAGGACAAGGGGCCTGGTGCTGGGACTCAGTTGGAGCCCCCACCTCCAACCATGGTGTTGCAGTTGTCCGAGGCTGCAGGGGATGGGCTGAAGCCTCCCCCCACCACCACCACCAGCTCCACCAGCAGCACCACCACCAGCAGCAGCACCAGTGGGGAGCCATCTAAGGCTGCAGGGGATGTGCTGAAGCCTCCCCTACCACCACCACCTCCACCAGCAGCACCACCACCAGCACCAGCAGCGGAAGCACCAGTGGGCAGCTGTCCAAGGCTGCAGTGGAAGGGCTGGAGACTCCCCCCAGCAGCAGCACCACCACTGAGCATCCGTCACCACCGGTGGACAGTGTGTAGTCCTGCCTCTATGGGCTGTTGTGGGGCCTGCCCCTGCAAATCCTGTGGGTATGAAACCCAGTTGAGAGACTGTGACCTTGCACTCCCAAAGATCAGAATCACAGGGCACGATTCCCCCTCCAGAACCAATGGAGAAGCCATCCACTTACCCCATCCTCCCCAGGATGAAGATCACAGGGCACGATGCCAACTCCAGAACCAGTGGAGAAGCCATCCACTCACCCCATCCTCCCCAGGATAAAGATCACAGGGCACAATGCCCCCTCCAGAACTAGCGGAGAAGCCAGACTCTCACCCCATCCTCCCCAGGATGATGATCACAGGGCACGATGCCCTCTCCAGAGCCAGTGGGCAAGTCACCCATTTGAGAGACTGTGGCCTTGCACTCCCCAGGACCAAGCACAGGGCACGCTGCCCCCTCCAGGACCAGTGGATCTGTTCCATATTTAGGCTGAGGAACCCCCCGTTCCCACTCTCCCTGAGGTGCCTGTCTATTTTTGAACTGATGCCCCTTCAGTGTTCTCTCCGTGTTGTTGCAGGAGACAAGTGGGGCCTTGGACTTTGTAATGGGTCCCTGTGGCCCATGAACAATGAGGACTGGGCAGTGTCCCTTCATTTGTAAATATGTATATAGTTTGGGATTTGGATGCACGTATTTCTACTACATTTATCTTATTACACTGACTTTGATCTATTGCTGTTGTCCTTGCATTTTTCCTGAAGGGTACGGGGTAAATATGTTATGTTATGTTACTGCATCTGTTGTGTGTATGGTGTTGGGGGTGGGGGTATTGCGTGTTGCGTGTGTGTGTCACTCTCTTTTTCCTCCCCCACTCCCTTGGTGAGTGTACTTACCGTGGTCATCTTCGCCAGCGTCGGTGTTCGTGGTAGAGCAGGACGTAGAAGAGCATTGGGAAGACGTGCAGCTCGGGCTCCATGGGGTCGAGGTTATTCCCTGAGCCTCCACTGGTGAGTCGTTTCCCTTCTGTGCAGTGTTTCCACCAGGCTTTTGATGTTGTTGGTACCATCCTGGAAAGGGTGGCAGTTTCCTGTCTCATAATACAGTGGGAGGAACATTGACTTCTGCCTGGCTGTAGGCGGTTACTGCCGTGGTATCTGTTGTTTCCGTCCTGGCAGTCAGTGTGTTAAAGTGGCTGTCTGTCTGGGCTTTTTCCACCATGGTCATAATTTGGCGGTATTTACCGCTGTCCTGTTGGCGATATTACTGCCGCTTCATCACCGACTGCCAAGGTTGTAATGAGGGCCTTGGTGTTTTCTCCCCCTTGGCAGGAGATTTTAAATTGCTCCCATCAAGCGAGAGCAACCACAGGCTTCCCTGCCCGTGCCAGTGCAGGCAGGGAAACGGGGGGTGGGCACCAAAGGACACATGAAAAGAGCAGGACCAGGGCCAATAATGGCTCACAGGGGTGTGGTGGCCCCTCCCATTTGCAAAAACAGCTGAGTTCTGGGGGGTGGGGTCCTAGAGGCAATTAGGGACTGCATGCCCCCCCCCCCTTTTATTACAATGCTGGGCCCCAGGGGATTGGGTCCTCAGGATGAAAGTGTCCTGGGGAGAGGTGATGCATGCCCCTTTCTACTTTAACTACACAGCCAAGCCCTGGGGGATTAGGTTCCTAAAGGCTGAAATCAGCCGGCGAGTGGGAGCCATGCAGCCCCCTGCCCCTTTACATATTGGGCTGGGCCCTAAAGATGTAGTCCCTGGGGCCAATAGTGTCCTGGGAAGGGGGACTGTGTGCCCCCTCCCCTTTACCAATGTGGCAGGCTCTGGGGGATAGGGACCCAGGGGCTGAGAGCGGCCCAGGAAAGAGGAGCCGCATACCCCTTTACATATGTGTTTGGGCTCCAGGAGATTGGTTCCCTGGGGCTAAAACAGCCTGGGGATCAGGGCAATGCATGCCCCACACCTAAAAATATGAATATCCTTTCCTCCCAGGATCTGGCCCACCTGGGGGGCTTAAAGAAAACAAGAGCAGGAGACTGCACTTGTTGTTTTTTTTATTTTGCTGCAGGTTTATGATTGCTCTGTGAATTTGCAGAAACATTAAAAAATATATATTTTTGGCCTCAGGCAAAGTCCCAAGGGCACCCCACCACCGGCCTAGGGAGTCAGAGTATTCCTATCTAACCTCATAGTATCTTTTCTTTTTCTTTTTTTTGCACTCTGGATCGAGACCTAAGTCCTAAAATGGCTGCCACCACCTGCTGGTAGAGGTCGTGGCGGCTAATTGAAGCTCAGTTTAATATCTGTTGGATTACACAGTGCCTCCATGTCCCTTAATATACAAAGTTTTTTTTAGCATTAATTTCTCAAAAACTACTGCACAGATTTACACCGAAAACACAAAAAGCGTTCTTTCTGGACCAAGATCTAGCATTCTGCCCAAATTGGTGTAAAGCCATTCACCAGTTTAGGTTATAACTCGGTCTTAAGTTCCTATGGTAAAATGAATGGGTAAAACATGTTTTGGGACCCCCTTTCTTCCTAGCCCCACTTGACGGATCACCCCAAAACTTTACATGCGCAAACTAGGCAAAAAAGAGCACAAAAGGTTTGTAGAGATTTGACAAACAGCGCCAAAGTTATTAGCAACACAAAAAGTCAATTTCGAATGGTAACACTATCCTAGCTATAACTACCAGCAGTTAATGGTAGCAGCACTAACTATAACTTGCGCCTCTGCCATGCACTGCTTTTGACCTTACAAATGACATCATTCATGACATGTACTATGACATATTTTGTGACGTCCCTCACATCTCAAATGACATAATTGTTGATATCACTGATGATATCATCCAAACTTCATTTTCCCGCATATTGCTGTATCTATTACTATTGCAGTAGAGGCCTGTCAGCAACTACAAAGTAGCTCAGACAAACATCAGGCAACATTAGTGCCACCACAGATACAACTCCCTCCGGTGTAGAAAGGAATCATGTGCAACCATAGCCCTATACACCACTGTACACTGTAGAAATAGCATAAATCACATTAACAATCAACCACAGACATATGGGAAACCCTAATTGAGTATAGTGTTGAGTCGTTATACAGCTGTTCACAGAAAGCCACATTTCTAAAAACAGTGGATGTCAGTTCCATAGCAAATGCCCTTCTATGGACAGATTCTGCCTGTATCAAATCCCTGACACTCACCAAACCTACATTGAGAAATGAAAGTGATATCAGTAGAGAACTGGGTATTATAAACAGTGTTTACTCCATCGGGAGAGTTTATTCTATACCACACTGTTTGTAAACGGTGAAAATCTTATGAGAAATACACCACTGAGTATTAAAAAGAATCAACTAAGAACAGTGTACACTCTATGCAACAGTTATCAAAAAAGATACTAATTTCTAAAAGAAATACCCAAGATCTGAAGGTGATAAAGATGATGCTACCTGCACCCTTCATACTGTGGTGAAAATTATACAGATAGCCTATCTTCTGAAGCAAGAGAACCACATGTGCATAGTAGGGTGTCTTCATGGACTGTCCTTTCTTTCCACATCTCTTTCTCAGATGCTGGCTATGCAAAGTATGGTATGTACCTTCCAAATCTCTCTCTCATATGACAGGTGCGTGTATTAGGCTCTGTACATGGACTGTCCTCTTCTATCACAACTCTGTCTCAGATGATGGATGTGCGTGTGAGGGTGTGTGGTATGCATGCGTAGTAGGGTGTGGGAAGAATTATACCTGTTAGAAATGGGGTCTTTGGTTGGCAGTCAGGTTACCCCCTGGCCAAGCAAGGACCCTCACTCTAGTCAGGGTAAAAGAGAATCACCCTCAGCTAACCCCCGCTCACCCCCTTGGTAGCTTGGCACAAGCAGGCAGGCTTAACTTCAGATTGCTAGGTGTAAAGTATTTGTACCAACACACACAGTAACTCAATGAAAACACTACAAAATGACACAACACAGGTTAAGAAAAATAGAAAATTGTTATCTAAACAAAACAAGACCAAAATGACAAAAATCCACCATACACAAAGTCAAGTTATTAGTTTAATAGCAAAAAGAGTCTTCATGTTAGGGTGAAAATTTACCTGGGTCGGGTCAAAATAACCTGCACGGGCACGTGTGCGTCAAAAAAGGTAAGCAGTGCGTTGATTTATCACCTGCAAGTGAGGTTGTGCATTGTCTCTCCTTCTCCGGTCTGATTGGCGTGCGTCGTTTATTTCCCCGCAGGAAAGAGATGCATCAATCCGGGCAAAACAACTCGGGTCTGGGCAGGCTTGCATTGCTTTTCCTCACCCAGCGATGTTGAGTCATTGCAGCCTTCGTCAGCGATGCCAAGCATTGTTTCTCCAGCCGCATGCATCGATTTCACAGCCGCACTGCAAGCGATGCATCGATTTCAGCTACGGAGGCGGCGGCTTGCCATTTCTTTAGCTGCTCTCAGAGGTTGCGTCGGAAATTTCCTCGCACGGAGATCTGTCTGTGGATTTCCAACCTTGGTCCACCAGCTTCACCTGTCAAGGCCCCAGGAACTGGATAGGGCACCAGTTGGCAGGGGTCTCCGCAGAGGCTGCAGGTGCTGGCAGAGAGAAGTCTTTGCTGTCCCTGAGACTTCAACAACAGGAGGCAAACTCAGTTTCAAGCCCTTGGAGAGTTCTTCACAAGCAGGAAGGCACACAAAGTCCAGTCTTTATCCTCTTGCACAGGCAGAAGCAGCAACTGCAGCATTGTTCCACAAAGCACAGTCACTGGTAGGGCAGCTCTTCTTCCTCAGCTCTTCATCTCTTCTTGAGGCAGAGGTTCCTCTTGGATTCCAGAAGTGAGCTAAAGTCTTTGGTTTTGGGTGCCCTTCTTATACCCATTTTGCCCTTTGAAGTAGGCTTACTTCATAGAAAAGTCTCTCTTGTTTCGGAAATCTTGCCTTGCCCAGGCCAGGCCCCCAGAATCACACCAGGGGGTTTGAGAATGCATTGTGTGAGGGCAGGCACAGCCCTTTCAGGTGTAAGTGATCACTCCTCCCCTCCCTCCTAGCACAGATGCCTCATCCGAATATGCAGGCTACACCCAGCTCCCTTTGTGTCACTGTCTAGAGAGAGGTGCAAACAGCCCAACTGTCAAACTGACCCAGACAGGGAATCCACAAACAGGCAGAGTCACAGAATGGTTTAATCAAGAAAATGTCCACTTTATAAAAATGGCATTTACAAACACACAATCTCAAAACCAACTTTACTAAAAGATGTATTTTTAAATTGTGAGCTCAGAGACCCCAAACTCCACATGTCTATCCAATCCCAAGGGGAATATACTCTTTAATCAGATTTAAAGGCAGCCTCCATGTTAACCTATGAGAGAGATAGGCCTTGCAACATTGAAAAATGAATTTGATAGTATTTCACTGTTAGGACATACAAATCACATTACTATATGGCCTACCTTAAACATACCCTGCCCCTTGCCCATGGAGCTATCTAGAGCCTACCCCTAGAGTGTCTTACATGTAAGAAAAGGGAAGGTTTAGGCCTGGCAAGTGGGTACACTTGCCAAGGCGAATTGGCAGTTTAAAACTGAACACACAGACACTCCAGTGGCAGGTCTGAGACTTGATTGCAGGGCTACTAATGTAGGTGGCACAAACAGTGCTGCAGGCCCACTAGTAGCATTTGATTTACAGGCCCTGGGCACACTGTACTAGGGACTTACCAGTAAATCAAATGTGCCAATCATGGATGAACCAATCAACGATACAATTTAAACCGAGAACATATGCACTTTAGCACTGGTTAGCAGTGGTGAAGTCCTCAGAGTTCTAAAGCCAATAAAAACAGGTCAGGATAAATTGGAGTCAGGAGGCAAAAAGATTGGGGATGACCCTGCATAGAAGGAGGAAGTCAGCTTCCAGCGAGCAGGCAGGTGATTACGGAGGAGAGAAGTAGGGCGGGCCAGACTGAGGACGCGAGAGGCCCAGTGAAGCCCCAGCTGCAGTCACCAGGAGGAGCGCTGCTCGGTGGGAGAGGTGTTTGTTTCTTTCTGCAGCTGCCTCAATGACACGGGTGGCTAGTGTGTGTGTGTGTGTGTGTGTGTGTGTGTCCTCGCATGGGGATCCCCCCTGAAGGTAAGGTCCACCGCAGAAGAGGAGACCTGCGTCCCAGAGGGCCCCATGACAGAGGGGGAGTTCCCCCCTGTCGTGGGAGACGTGTGGCCTTCTCAAGTGTGTGGGGCAGGGTGCACCCCTGAAATGCGCCGGATCATCCTTTAATGGGCATATAGCAGGTCAGGATGATGACCCTCAACAGAGGTCCCCGGCCTGCCCAAATTTACCCTGCATCACCACATTTATCGGATCCCTGCCTAGAGGAGCACAGGAGCTCCTTCAGGTTGTCTAGGGGGCTGGGATTTACTGCCTCTTAGGTACGGTGGAAGTGAGAACACATCCATTTTGAAGTCCTGGCATTCTGTTGTAAGGTATGGTGATATGTTTTCATGACTTGCCATGTATTTTATGATGTTCCTGTTATGGACATTTATGGTATGTTTACTATGTCAAGTGCATTTTTAGTAACGTGTTTACTGTAACCTGATACCTTTCTGGCAACATGTGCTTTTACTGTGATATGTGCATTTTGGAACCTTTTACCTGACTACTACTTATGTTGCAGGATAACCAGTAACCTATAGTTTTTATGGGATTACTGCTGACGTTCATACAGTAATAATACTGTGTAATGTTCTGACAACTACTTGGGTTGCAGGGTATTACTGACATGTGTTTGGTCTAATGAAGTTGTGTACAATACAGTTTAATTTTATATAACTGGGTGCTGTGTCTCCTTTGTGGTGGGGATAGTGTGTTGTGTGTGTTGTGCAAATGTTTCACACATTGCCTCTAGAATAAGTCCGACTGCTCATGCCAAACTTTCAAGAGGGTGAGTGTGAAACTCCCTCGCCCTGACTAGAGTGGGTGGGTTCTGCCTGGCTTAGATGCATACCATAGCCGACCAGAAACCACATTTGTAACAGTGGCTATCCCATTGTGACACCTATAGCATTTGAGCCTGCTCCAGATGTTGTAGACATCTACCTCATTGTCACAGCAAACTCACAAACAACTGTCTAAGGGTTGTGTGTATATTCCAAAGTGTTGAAGAATGCCGTGATACATCCTTGTGTGAAGTAAGTAATATGTGTGTACCATCACAAGGCACACACACGATCAATAATGCTATTGAAGTTTACTCATTTGAAAATAGTTGTACCTACCTGCACATTGATTGATTGAAATCATGTATGCATTGCCAATAGTTTGTGGCCAGCCATTGTTGGCATGGTATAACATCATTTGTCCAGGGAGGAATAAGAACATAAGCATAGATATATGCCTCAACACAGACACTTGCTCTGTGTCCAAAGATACATTTGTTGGTGCACGTTACTGAGTAACGTGCCAGTGATGGAGCAGATGCAGGGCAGCCCCATACTGTTAGTGAGAAGCAAAAGGCCTGTGGAACTAACTCAGCACATGTGTGGTAATAGACATAGTTTAGGGTGTATGTGATACACAATGTACAGGAAGAGGAAAATGCTAGTAGTCTGGATAAAAGTGCATGGTCAAGCTTCCTTACATGACCTTGGCCAGTGACACAAAGGGGCGATAGAACAACAGTGGTGCAGTACCAATTGCATCAATACAATCCTTGTGGCCCTCAGTGCACCCCTCACCCCCGCCATGTGTGCGCCTAATGGGAATTAAGGCACTGCATGATGCAGGTACAGTCCAACTGCATCTGTTTATGTGTAGGTAAATAATGTATTCAGAAGCAGTTGCAATACAACAGATCATCACGACTTCTGCTGAGTACGTGGGGGCCTATCACATACATTTATATGTCCCAATATCACACCTGCTGTCAGCAGCCATTCAGAGTGCATGAAAAATGGAATTTAGGTATTTCTAATTTTTCCCAGTGGCTTATGCATTTGCCGCCCAAACAGTTTTTGGAACCCTCTCCCACACACGACACATGGCAGCAGCCTCATTTTGTGCTGCTCAATATAGAGTTGCCCTATTCATGCATCACAACACTTTGTAATGGTTGAGAATGGAAAATGGTGCATTTGCCCTGCCTTACTGTACATTTGAATTGCAGGTATGAGGTGAAGCTGGGGCTCTTCATACAGGTAGCATACGACATGTCCAGATCCATAACCATGACCTACAGCACTTAACCGTATCTGCAACTATTGTGCAAATTTGACTTTGTATGGAAATGGGATAGTTACCAACTGCTCCACCAATTTCACTGCCTAGATGATCCAGCAGATCTTGCTCCCTTGTAATGAGGTCTGCCCAGTGATGCTTCAGTTGGTGGTCATTCCTTCCTGTCACAAACAGTCTTGTTATGTGGTTGAGCATCTTGCCCCACCCCAGCTTCCTTGCCTCTGTGGGGTGGCCTTGAATGGCACGGCCACCCAGTATCAGCATCATAGGGAGGTAGTGCTGCACCAGCCACATAAAACCCCCCAGCTCATCAACCGCCATCATCGCCATCCTCCCTTTTCCATACATACTGGACTGCAGTAAAACACCCCACAATACACAGACAGAAATAGAACACTTGCAATACAAAAGAGAGGTTTAAACACAAATAAAACACAACAGCTACAGGACACAGCACAATAAACACTCCAAACACTCCAAAACCTGACCAGCACCGGCTCCCCACACCTTCACACAGACAAAAAGACTGAAGTGAAAGTGAACTCATTGTACCATGTTTGCAGGCAGGATGTCCCGTGTCATCATTTCCTTGGCCTGTGCATCATGTTTCTAGTCATGTGTCTTTTTTGACACACAGTGGTCATGCTTCAGATTTTTTCCATTTAGTGTGAAATTGCCTGTGGACGTGTGATAGACATTCAGGGGCTGGGCTTCTTTTAGCTTAGGACAATAGTATGGTATATGCATAAAAAATGTTGCGCATGATGGTTTTGCATTGATTTTTCACCATGGTGAGTGAAATTAGCTGTGGACGTGTGTTAGACGTTCAAGGGCTAGGTGTCTTTTAGATTAGGAGAATTGTATGGTACATGCATATGCATGAAAACCTTTGACACATGACTGTCATGTGTCAATTTTTCACTATGGTGCATTAAATGTCGTGTGAACGTGGGATAGATGCTCAGGGCCCAGGTGTCATTTTACTGACATTGTATAGTGTAGATTTGATGCATTCGCATCATTTTTTTGACACATGAAGGGATTGCATGGAAATTTGCATTGTAGGCCTTCAGTGCACCCTGTTTAACTTCCCATGCCATGGGCTGTGCTACAATGTTGTATATGTAGTATGGCTACATGTGCATAACTATCCAGTAGTGTCATAACAGTGACGCTGGTATGTTGAATCCATAGGTTTGTCTAGGAGTCTGCTGCATGCGATTACTCATAGCTTGTGCATATGTGCATGTGTAGCTACACTGTGTCCACATACATGTTGGCACACATGTGCTACGTGTGTACATATCTGTTTGAATACTAATTTGTTGTAGGACTGCATTGTTATGTCTGAGATACAAATGTACACATTCCAGCAACCCAGTATATATGATGGCCAACACATGGGAAGGAATGTGACAACCATGACAATTTGTACTCAGATTATGCAGTGGACTAGGACAGGGTTGACATCACGTTACCCCTGGCAATTTGAATGTACAAGTGTGTCCACTCTGTGGTATGTTGTTGGTTTTACTTCATGATGCTCTGCTACACGTATGACATATGGGGCCAGATGTATGAAAGCTTTTTGCATTCGCAAATGGTGCGAATGCCCATTTGCGAATGCTAAAAGCCATTTCAGAATGTATGAAAGACATTCTGAACGCAACTTTAAGGAATCACTAGAATAGTGATTCCTTAAAATTGCGACCCTGTTTAGAAAGTCACAAATTGCGACTCCCTAAATAAGAAATTGCAAATAAGGATTCCTTATTTGTGATTTCTAAGCACATGTAAGAAGCAATTCCTAAATGCAAATTGGGCATTTAGGAATCGCTATTTACCACCAAGTTAAACTTGGTGGTAAACATGTGCAAATTTAAAAAATGCATTTAAAATGCATTTTTAAAATGTACATGTAAAGCACACATGCCCTTTTGGCATGTGTGCACCTTACATGTTGCAAAAAATTATTTTGGGGTGCAGCAGAGAGGGCCTTAGGCCCCCAGCACCCTGGGGTTTTGCATTTCCAAAATTGTGATTTCTGGTTAAGAAATCACAATTTTGGAAATGCAAAAAATTCACAGATATGGGCCTACAGGCCCATAGGTGCGAATGGGGCCAGTATTGCAATTTGCGATTTGGTAATAGCATTTGCGATTTTTAAGAAATCGCTATTACCAATTCGTAAATGTGATACATTTCATTTTGCGAATCAGAAATAGCGATTTCTTAAAAATCGCTATTTCCGACTCGCAAAAGGCCTCTTTGATACATCTGGCCCATGGTTCCCTATGCATCTTAGTTGCAGGAGATGGTATGTGCACGTGTGTTACTGAAGGTAGGTATATGCTGTGTGTGTGTGGGTAAAGACATGTATAGTGTCATTTCTGTAACATATGACCACATTAGTGTGTTCATGGGATGTGAAACTTCACATTACTATCTACGCGCATGGACACATGTTGGCATTTGATAAATGCATGTGTAGTTACATCGGTGCCACCTATGTTTCCGTCTGTCGGAATACATGTGAACGTCATTTCTTACAGTCACTGATCTTGTGATACCTTTGCCCTTACTCTTGTGCTAGGTTGCCTTTTGTTCAGAATCCATAAACACTACCCTGCCTGAGACATTATAGTAGTACATGTGTGCTGAGATGTGCTATATGTGGGCATGCCTCCAACTAGACACTCACATTTGTCCACATCATGTTTGTTATGACTGCCACATACAATGACATACCACTGTGTAGCAGTGTTGCAGTCTGGCATAGATGCCAGCCTACTCATCATCACAACTGTATGGCAACACAAACCCATGGTTGCATGTGAAGGGGCAGGTTAATGGAGCTCCAGTTTACTCAGCCCCCTGTGCACATGGATCAGGCCCCTCACAATTTCATACGTTTATTTAGCCAGAGCAGTGGTGTGTGGGTTGAGCTGGGATCTAACCTCTTCATTATTGCTATTCAGCAGAACTATGCACATTCCCCTGCAGACCGACACATGCACAATTGTAATCAAACAGACCTGGATATAATATTTTCCTCTGCAGTACTTGATGTCAGCCTTTCCCTCTCATGTACAGAGGACTGGGTGCTTGCACTTGTAGGACATATTTCATTATTTGATGTCCTTAGTAGTTTCCATGTGCAGCTTGTTTTATTTAGGGGTTGTATATCTGTTGTGACTTCAATTATGGGAATTTGCTAGGGTACAGATGGTGTTGTCTGTTACTGCTCCTGTCATGGTGGCACGCGATAGGCACATTCCAGGGTATAGTAGTTGCAAACATGACTGGGCTATGTACTGCCTGGTCACCCTTGCTGTACATATGTTAAATGTTGACATATAGACATTGATGTGTTGCACAGTCAGTATTGGTCTATGTGTGTTCCTTCTCCATGTTTTCCCGCATTATTGGTAAGGTATGTATTGTCTCCTACATTGCTCCCATTACTTAGGCTGCTTGCACTTTGCACACATCTTCTACAGCAACATTGTCTGGTCACACATGGACAGGATGCTACTTGTGACTTGTGTAATTTGTAGATGTACACATCTCCCATTACAGGCTACTTGATAGCTACTGTCTCATTGACGGTATTTGTGAGATTTAATGAGTGCCACGCACACATGACATTACTCCTGCCACAGTACTTGTGTTGTCTCCAAGTGACCTCCTGTGATGTATTTGCAAGTATCTGTGGGTATCTCTAAGCTGTCCATTCACATCCTCCATTGAACATGGGCATGCATTTCTGCCAGCATGCCACAACCTAGGTAACTCTTACCATGAATGGATGATGTTGAGGTGTGAAATCATTTCAGTGTTGTACTTTTCATCAGCCAAATGCAACATATATTGCTAGGTCTACTCCCACTCAGTTTAATGTTGGGTATCTAACATTATTGAACAATGCTGGACATAGTTGCACAGCCAACACCTTACTGCGATGTTGGAGCCCAAAACATGTATGCGATCATTTGCTACTGTTGCTACCATGCACTTGTTCTGTCATGTGAGTGGCAATGAGTGATGTATATTGCTATGTGATGATGTTATACAGAGCATACTAGGTAAACATGCTGACACATGTCAAGCATTGGTGATACTGGCAAACCTGCTGCTACCTAGGACATTCACCTGTACACCAGTCTTCATAAGTTTATCTGGATTTGCTGTAGGCATGTGTCAAGACAGCAAATTGTATGACGTTTGCATCATATGTACATAGGGAGTATAAAACACTCTGCCTGCATTTCACCCAAACTGTTATTTGATGGTACATTGTCCCATTAAATTCTTAGATCCTGACAATGGGTCATGTGTTTGGATAGTGATTGCCATACATGAGGTACAGTCCACCATGTGGCAGGGTTGTGCCCATTGGCAGTGCCAGGACATAATCCCATGGATATACTGTGCAGGCTCTGCATCTCACATTGGTTACAATCCCTGAACATAGTTACCTGTGAAGTTCCTTCCTTGACATGCATGTATTGTGCAGGCAAAGCGGCAATCACCCTGAGTTGTGACAGTGTTCAGTTTCAACAGTGCTTAAACTCCATTTGTTGACACCCCGACCTTATGGGTGCCCCCTTGCATACATGCTGTTAGGCATGGTGTTGTTGTGGGAATGGGCTAGGAATGAGCATCTTAGCCACTTGATGGCACAATATAGATAGTGGTGCATGGATCTAGGCCTTCAGGAGTCACATGCCCAGGAATTATGTATCACTGATATGTGAGATAGCAGTAGACCCTCTTACACCACAAATTATGTTGTTACATAACTTTAGTGTTTCTTACCTGCTCCCTGATGTTTGAATCACATTCCAATTGTATATGTAGTGGAGAATGAGCCGGTCAAACAGAATCAGGTGCAACGTATTTCATTTGTGCTATTTACAATGTGATGTTGTTTGTCCAGTCACTATGTATAGAAGTTCTCAACAATTTGCAGACTCCTATGGACTCCTGCAGCAGTGCTCTGTTGTTCCCCGTCCAAATTATCTGCTCTATCATCATCCTCCTCCTTGGTGGGGACATCAACCTGGTCATCCCAGGGAACATTTGTTCTGACAGTTTTGTAGGATTGCACATGCCAGTATGATTTTGCATGCAAGTGGAGGAGCATACAAGAGACTTCCTCCTTTCAGGCCCAGGCACCTGAAGCTTGATTTTAGAAGCCCAAATGTCCTCTCCACCACATTGTATGTTCTTCTGTGCCCTTCTTTGCAGGCATGTTCTTCCACAGCTGTGGGATTGGCAAATGGAGTCATAACCCATGGCTGTATGCCGTAAACTTGATCAGCTGCAAAGGAAAGAGAAGATGCGTTGATAAAACTTGATAGTGGTTTGGAACATACCATGGCAGTTGTTAGTTGTAGTTCGAGTGGTGACTCACTCTTGTTCTTGTGAAAAGGTTTTCAGTGGACTGTGTTGATGGGCATGACAATCTTGGGTAGTGACTCAAGGACCTGGGAATTTTCATATTGATTCCAAAAGGACGGTTATAATTTAGCAGGAATGTGTTGTGTAGTCCATAGTTGAAGCAGTGTTCTATTGTTAGATGGAACCTACCAGCTCGTTGCACCACAATGGTGTCAGATGTAGAGACACCATAGCTGCCCTACTAAACCAGACTGTGCCGTCCATGTTACCATGTGGCACTACACATGGAGTGCAACACTTAGGGGGTCATTCTGACCTCGGCGGTAAAAGGCGCTTACCGCCGGTCAGAAGAACGCCATAACACCGCCGCGGTTAACAACCACGGTTATTCTGACCCACAACAGGCAAACCGCCAAAATCCCGACATCCACAAAAGTCCGCCACACCAACGGCCAGCGAAAATCTGGCGATGACCAAACCTCCACCGTCACGCCAACAGAAATACGCCCATTCCATTCCGACCCATGAATCCACACGGCGGTCTTTCAACCGCGGTATTCCATTGGCGGTACACACCACCGCGATCGAAATACACACACACTTACAAAACACTGCCACATTGGACATTTTGAAATACACACACCTGATACACATACAAACACCACTCCCACACACCCAACCCAATATAAAACACACATCCACATCACCCACAAACCCCTATGACCACCATTTATTGACTAAGGCCAGAGAGAGACAACACCAGCTAGTACAGAGCATTCACAGGCACATAACACCATCACTCACACAACATCCACGCACAAAACACCACACACCACCACACTCACCACACTCATCACCACAAACACCACCCCACACCTCATCCACACCACCCCATGGCACCCCAAAGACACCCCAGGTTTTCAGACGCTGAACTCAGGGTCATGGTGGAGGAAATAGTTCGGGTAGAGCCCCAGCTCTTCGGGACACAGGTGCAGAACACCACCATTGCCAGGAAGATAGAGCTATGGCAAAGAATAGTGGACAGGGTCAACGCTGTGGGACAGCATCCACGAAATCGGGACGACATCAGGAAGCGGTGGAACGACCTACGGGGGAAGGTGCGTTCCATGGTATCCAGACACAACATCGCGGTGCAGAAGACTGGCGGCGGACCCCCACCTCAACCCCCAGAATTTACAACATGGGAGGAACAGGTCTTGGCGATCCTGCATCCTGAGGGCCTCGCAGGAGTAGGCGGAGGAATGGAGTCTGTTAAGTCTAATCTCAACTACTTCATCCCCCCCCACCCACCGGCATGCCAAATCATACCCCCACCCTCCCCCCCACCCCCATCACACATCCTCCTTGCTAATGTCTCACCATCACAACCCACCCATCCCAACACCAAGCCCTGCATGCGACCACAAACCATGGACACCCATCAACTAAGCATGCCCACTGCACATACCCACCCCCCCAAACCACTGTCACAACAGCCCCCACAAGGGAATGCCAGCACTGGGGTACACGGGCACCCACCCATTGCACGCTATGGCACACACAGAAGCAATAACCATACTCTTATACCCCTGCAGGACCCGAACGCCACGACACCGCCCAGGAGGGTCCAGAAATGTCCATTCCACCCCCAGAAGAGTCCCACAGTGATGACACCAGCTCTGGCTCCCTGGACCCAGATGACCAGCCCGGCCCATCGGGGACCTCGGGACTGTCGGTTCCCCTCAGACAGCCACAGGCCACAGCAGACCTACCCCCCTCTGGGAACACCAGCACAGCACCCACCCAGCGGGCCCATGCCTCTGTCTTCAGGACATGTCAATCAGCGGTGTGTCCACCACTACAGGGCACCCAGGATAACCCACCACCCCAACAACAACAGGGACCTGGGGGGCAGAGGTAGTGGGCACACGGTGCAGGGGACAGAGGCCCAGGGAAACAGGGGAACTGGGAGGGCTACTGTGCGACGGGGGGGGGACAGGCCCAGGGAACCCACTCTCCACGAGGCCCTATCCTCCATCATGGGAGCATACCACCACTCCCAGGAGACGATGGCGACGGTCCTGGCCAGGTTCCAGGAGATCCAGGTACTGCAGGAGGAACAGTTTATGGGGTTCAGGGAAGAACTCAGAAACATAAGTTCCGCAATGGGCACCATCGTTGTGGCTCTCAATCAGATTGTCAGCACATTGCGGGACCATGTGGCACCACAAAGGGCCCATGTCACTAGCATGGACCAAGAACAGGCTACCACCTCGGCCGCCGCTAGTGGACAGGAGGCCCCGACACAAGAACAACAGGCCACCAGAACCCCACCCCCTGCAGAAGGAGAACCACCCCGCAAGCGGGGCCTGAGATCTAGGAAGAAGACAGAGTAAGAGGCCAAGACCCCCGCCAGGAAAGGATACCCCCTGATTGTCATCCCACTGTCCCACATTGTCACCCTGTCCAACCTTAAACTGCCCCTGCTCCACCTTCCACAGGCATATGGACAATGCACCTGTGAGACTCAAAATCTGGACTCTGCCATGGACATTCCTCCACCATCACCCATCACCGAATTGCAACCATTACCCAAAATTGAGCACTTTAATAAACACACTTATTGCACAACAATAATCTGTAGTCTGCTTGTATTTTTGTATTACACAGAACCGTGCCAAAATGTCCAGTTACATTGTGATGACAACATACCACTGTCACACAGCTGTAGTCCATGGGGAAACAAAGCAGAGGTCACAGAGTGGGGCCCACATCTCTGAAATTGGAAGGGAAAGTCACAACTCAGTTAACATACACTGAGGGGAAACTCAGACAGTAGAGAGGCAGGAGACTTTAAGTAAATGTAAAATGCCGGTGTTGATTCTTACCTGTATGTCATTGAAAATACTGCTGTATTACTGTGTCCCTGTTGTCTGTGTCGTCCTCTTCGTCTTCCTCCTCTTCACTCTCCGCAGGCTCCACAGCTGCCACAACACCACCATCTGGACCATCCTCCTGCAGGAAAGGCACCTGGCGTCGCAAAACCAGGTTGTGAAGCATACAGCAGGCCACGATGATATGGCACACCTTCTTTGGTGAGTACATTAGGGATCCACCTGTCATATGGAGGCACCTAAACCTGGCCTTCAGGAGGCCGAAGGTCCGCTCGATCACTCTCCTAGTACGCCCATGGGCCTCATTGTACCGTTCCTCTTCCCTTGTCCTGGGATTCCTCACTGGGGTCAGTAGCCATGACAGGTTGGGGTAACCAGAGTCACCAATTAGCCACACACGGTGTCTCTGAAGTAGTTCCATCACGTAAGGGATGCTGCTATTTCGCATGATGTACGCGTCATGCACTGACCCAGGGAACTTGGCATTTACATGGGAGATGTACTTGTCAGCCAAACAGACCACCTGGACATTCATGGAATGATAACTTTTTCTGTTCCTGTACACCTGTTCACTCATGCTGGGGGGGACCAAAGCAACATGTGTCCCATCAATTGCACCAATGATGTTGGGAATATGTCCAAGCGCATAGAAATCACCCTTCACTGTAGCCAAATCGCCCACCTCAGGGAAAACAATATAGCTCCGCATGTATTTCAGCAGGGCAGACAACACTCTGGACAACACCTTGGAAAACATAGGCTGAGACATCCCTGATGAAATGGCCACTGTAGTCTGAAATGACCCACTTGCCAAAAAATGGAGTACTGACAGAACCTGCACTAGAGGGGGGATCCCTGTGGGTTGGCGGATGGGTGACATCAGGTCGGGCTCCAGCTGGGCACACAGTTCCTGTATAGTGGCTCTGTCAAGCCTGTATGTCAGCATGACATGCCTTTCTTCCATTGTCGACAGGTCCACCAGCGGTCTGTACACGGGAAGATTCCTGAATCTCCTCGCAAGTCCCAGCGAACGGTGCCTAGGAAGGAAAACATGGAGCACAGAGTCAATCAACCCACAGGTACGTTCCCACAGCTTGCACAGTACACGATTCTCAATGCATTGAATGGCTTGTATGAGTGTTGATGCAAGGCCTAGGTATGTGTGTCAAAGCCCAGCTCACCTGAGTTCTTGTTCAGTTCTGATGGAGGTTGAAGACAATCCGACCCCACCCTGAAACTGCTTGTTCCAGCACACTAGTTTTTAAAACAGTGCACTAAGAACAGAAGCTCAAGGGAAGGGGGGAAGTGGATAAAATAAAAAAGAGAGACAACACCGTTCTTGCGTTTCCACTGTTGAAGTGCTGCACAAATCTGCGGCCCTTTCTGACTTCTGTAGAAACTGGTGCCTAATGAAACATAAACAAAGAACAGATAAGTGCAACCTATTCCTAAATGGGTTCCTGACTATCCCTTTATTTGTTAGAAATTCTCTTCTAAAAGTACCTCTTGGATCCTGGTCTCTAGTTTCCAGGTTTGGAATGTGTTACTGCTCTGGGATGTGTTTTCTATTACTGTAAAGCTTCTAAAACATTAAACAAATACCGTTATCAGAATTACCAATATCAAACATTCATCATAATATAACTAAAGCCTAAATTCCCAATAGCAGACTCACTTTTCCCATATTTCCAGAATCTTCTGTAAAACAAATACTGTACTTTTACATCAAAATACAGCATGTAATTTGTGCAAGTCCTTGATTTACTGTTTGCCTTGCTGTTAATGGTTTCCACGGTTCGATTCTTAAAAGTTCCATGAGAAAAAACAATGTTTGCTTCACAAAGTTCTGTACACGAATCCAGAAATTGTTGTCAATGTTCTTTCAGGTAATAAAAGGTTTTGCACTTACTTGCTGCTGGCAAGAGATACTGATCAGTCTAACCTTGTCTTCTTTCTCTTTTGCAGGTTACTCATAGGAGAGAGGCTGAAGCAAGGAGGAACCGGAAACCGGAAGAAGGAAGAGCCAGAAGCTGCGCCCATTGAAGTCAATGAAAGTCTGTAAAGAGCAGGAGTGCCAGCGCCGAGGGATCTGTTCTCAGGTAAGCGGGAGGTAGACGAGCACAAGCACTGGGTGAGGCTCGGGGGATGCCTTTTATAGACAGGGCTGGGTGTGGTTTGAAGGGCTGGGTGTGGTCCTCACATGCTGCACATGTTCTTGGAAGGTGTGCAGAGCTGGGTGTGGTTTGAAGAGCTGGGTGTGGTCCTCACATGCTGCACATGTTCTTGAAAGGTGTGCAGAGTTTCAGTTATTATACAAATGAGTTGGATTAACACATGGCCTAGGGAGGAGTATTTTAAAGAAGCCTTGGTAAAAGCAAGGCCCAATGTGTAAACAAAACAGCACATTAAACAACATACACAGAAGCCTAGGGGGGGGGAAGGTGAGATAACAAGAAAGGCTTTCAATAGTAAGTTTAAAAGGGAGCTATTACAGAACCCACTAGTGCAGTGAGAGGGGACATGCTCTTTGCTGTGTACAAACCCTAACAATGTGTGACGCAGTAGAAATTAAGATATGGGGGCCCTTGAAATGGCTGCTGCCTGACCTGTGAAGTGCGACAGTGGGATGTGAGGTCAATGCGCTGGCGTGGCACACCGTAGCGGTAGGCGGTCGAAGACCGCGGAGCAAAGCCGCATTGGTTAACATTGAACCCTATGGGTTTCAGGAGCCAATGACGATGTGCGCCGGCGGTCGCAGTACGCACCGCCGCGGTACGCACCGCCGCGAGCGCGACCGCCATTTTCTATCTGCCTAATCACTCGATACCTGATCATCCACAGGAGAGGACCTATACTGCAAGGTCTGCTGTTGCCTCGGTCTGGAAGAGACAATGGCTGCTGCGACTGGGGAAAGGGCCCCTGCCTTCACTTCTGAAGAATTGGAGAAACTCGTGGATGGGGTCCTCCCCCAGTATGCGCTACTCTACAGTCCTCAAGACCAACAGGTAAGTACACTGGGACCATGCTTTGTGGCCAATGCCTGGGTTGAGTGGGGTGAATGAAAGATGGTGGGGAGGGGAGCGAATGAGGCATGCATCAAACGACAGACGAGAGCATGTGCCACATGGCAAGGGTGGGGATGGGGGGCCACTCACATCGAGCATGCAGAAGGTGATGAATTTTTATTTTCTCCCCCTGTACATGTCACATAGGTCAGCGCTCATCAGAAAATCGACATTTGGCGTGCCATTGCCAAGGACGTCCGGACCCTGGGGGTCCACAACAGACGGGGCACCCACTGCCGGAAGAGGTGGGAGGACATCCGCCGCGGGAGCAGGAAGACCACGGAGGCTCTGCTGGGGATGGCCTCCCAACGTAGGAGGGGTGCCAGTCGTACTTTGACCCCCCTGATGTCCCGGATCCTGGCAGTGGCCTACCCAGATTTGGATGGGCGCGTGAGGACATCACAGCAGACACAAGGGGGTGAGTACAAGCACATTCTGCTGATTTAGCGCACATTGGAGGTGTCTGGGTGGGGAGGAGGGCTGTGGGTATCCCTAGGCCAGGGCGATTTCTGTAGTCTAGGCCCCTCCGTTAGGCATGGCCCTGTGCCTCCGCCCCCCACCTCTGTAGGTTGCCTAGTACAGCTATTCATGGCCCTGTGTCACCTATGTGTGGAGTTGTCGTCCATAGGTTTGTAGGCCATGTCCCACGGATTGAGTAGTGTACTCCAAGTGCGCGGCGTAGTGCAGGGGGCTTCTGTGTCTGTCCTCTCCGCCAACGGTGTCGCCAATGCATGCACTCAACATGTCTTTGTTTCTCCCCTCCACCCTTTTTTGTTGGTCTTCCTGTTCATGTGTGCATTTGCATCATCAGGCGGAGGAGAAGTGGCATCGGAGCACGAGGGAGCTGCATCTCACATGGCCATGGAGGGCCATGCAACAGAGTTGGATTTCACCAGTGAGACGGAGGGCGAGGGGAGCTCCACAGCGGGGACACGTGGTGACATCAGCGACACAGACACGTCCTCGGAAGGGAGCTCCCTTGTGGTGGCGGCAACATCCGTTCCCCCCGCAACAACAGGTACAGCCGCCACCCAGCGCACCAGTTCCGCCCTCCTAGCAGCCCCTCAGCCTTCGCACCGTGCCCGCTCACCCAGGAAAGTGGGCATCTCCTTCGCCCCAGGCACCTCAGGCCCTGCCCCAGTTACCCCTGCTGCCCTCAGTGAGGAGGTCATTGACCTCCTCAGGACCATCATTGTTGGTCAGTCTACCCTTTTGAATGCCATCCAGGGTGTAGAAAGGGAGGTGCACCGGAGTAATGCATTCCTGGAGGGCATTCATTCGGGTCAGGCTGCCCATCAGCGATCGTTCAAGGCTCTGGCCTCAGCACTGCCGGCAGCCATTGTCCCTGTCTCCTGCCTCCCTCCTCCAACTTCCTCAACCCAGTCCCACTCCCCTGTACCTCTGCCTATCCCAGACACACCTACAGACCAGCCTGCACACCTCAACACCCAAGGGAAGCTCATCCAGACATGAGCACCACACATCACACAAGCATTCACCCAAGCAACATCCACATGCAGACATGCCAACAGCCACTGCCTCCTCTGTGTCCCCCTCCTCCTCGTCTCCCTCCTCCCTCCCTGTGACGTCTCCACTCACACTTGCATGCACAACATCTTCAGCCACTACGTCCATCACCAGCACACCCACCAGAACACTCCGCACACGTGCAGTCACCACCCCCACTACCATTTACACGTCCCCTGTGTCCTCTCCCAGTGTGTCTGTCACCCCCTCTTCCAAACCACACAAACGCAGCCAGCCACCCACCCAACAGCCATCCACCTCACGACAGCCTCCAGCACAAGCACCTGCACCCAAAGACACCAGAGTTCACTCTCCTACAACCATATCCTCTTCCTCCACTCCCATACCCACTACAACTACCCGTCCCTGTCTTTCTAAATTGATTTTCCTTTCCAACCTTGACCTCTTTCCAACAACTGACCCACCCCCTCCATCTCATAAGACAACAATCAGCACCTCAGCCACCACAAAACCTGGACCTCCAAAGACAATTGTCCAAGAATTTTGGAGTCCACCACCTTCAAGGCCAGCTACTTCGGCTAGGGGTAAAGAGACGGCCAGCCCACCCCCTAAAAAAAAAGCCAAGAAAGCCAGTGCCCGGCGCGAGAGGCCAAAGACAGCAGGCTCCAAAAGCCCTACCCTGGCACCGTCAGGGAGTGGGGTGCCACCTGGCACACCGCCAAAGGGAGGAAAGGGCCACAGACGAGCAGGGAAGGGTGGCAAGGGCAGCACGCCCGACAAGTCGAGCTGCCCAGGAGGGCCCCACCAGCCCCATTCCAGGTGTGCAGGAGGACACCCACGGGCCCGGGACGGCAGCACAGGAGGGCCCCGCAAGCGAGAAGACAGATGTGCACGAAGGGCCCGGCAGCCACATGTCAGGTGGCGAGTGAAACCCAGGTCATGGCGGGATCTGGTGACCTGGACACACATGTCAAGCACCGCTGAACAGGGCCCTTCCAGTCAAGAACCGCTGAACAGGGCCCTTCAAGTCAAGCACCGCTGAACAGGGCCCTTCCAGTCAAGAATCGCTGAACAGGGCCCTTCCAGTCAAGAACCGCTGAACAGGGCACCGCCGTCTCAACCACCGCTGAACAGGGCCCTTCAAGTCAAGCACTGCTGAACAGGGCCCTTCCAGTCAAGAACCGCTGAACAGGGACCTTCCAGTCAAGAACCGCTGAACAGGGCCCCACCGTCTCAAGCACCGCTGAACAGGGCCCTTCCAGTCAAGAACCGCTGAACAGGGCACCGCCGTCTCAACCACCGCTGAACAGGGCCCTTCAAGTCAAGCACCGCTGAACAGGGCGCTTCCAGTCAAGAACCGCTGAACAGGGCCCTTCCAGTCAAGAACCGCTGAACATGGCCCTTCCAGTCAAGAACCGCTGAACAGGGCCCCGCCGTCTCAAGCACCGCTGAACAGGGCCCTTCCAGTCAAGAACCGCTGAACAGGGCACCGCCGTCTCAACCACCGCTGAACAGGGCCCTGCAAGTCAAGCACCGCTGAACAGGGCCCTTCCAGTCAAGAACCGCTGAACAGGGCCCTTCCAGTCAAGAACCGCTGAACAGGGCCCTTCCAGTCAAGAACCGCTGAACAGGGCACCGCCGTCTCAACCACCGCTGAACAGGGCCCTTCAAGTCAAGCACCGCTGAACAGGGCCCTTCCAGTCAAGAACCGCTGAACAGGGCCCTTCCAGTCAAGAACCGCTGAACAGGGCCCTTCCAGTCAAGAACCGCTGAACAGGGCCCTTCAAGTCAAGCACCGCTGACAGGGCCCTTCAAGTCAAGAACCGCTGAACAGGGCCCTTCCAGTCAAGAACCGCTGAACAGGGCCCTTCCAGTCAAGAACCGCTGAACAGGGCCCTTCCAGTCAAGAACCGCTGAACAGGGCCCTTCAAGTCAAGCACCGCTGAACAGGGCCCTTCCAGTCAAGAACCGCTGAACAGGGCCCGCCGTCTCAAGCACCGCTGAACAGGGCCCTTCCAGTCAAGAACCGCTGAACAGGGCCCTTCCAGTCAAGAACCGCTGAACAGGGCCCTTCCAGTCAAGAACCGCTGAACAGGGCCCCGCCCTCTCAAGCACCGCTGAACAGGGCCCTTCCAGTCAAGCACCGCTCCGCTGGGCACCGCCGTCTCTGCACCGCTCCGCTGGGCCCTTCAAGTCAAGCACCGCTCCGCTGGGCCCTTCATCTCAAGCACCGCTCCGCTGGGCACCGCCGTCTCTGCACCGCTCCACTGGGCCCTTCATCTCAAGCACCGCTCCGCTGGGCCCTTCATCTCAAGCACCGCTCCGCTGGGCCCTTCATCTCAAGCACCGCTCCGCCGGGCCCTTCATCTCACGCACCGCTCCGCTGGGCACCACCGTCTCTGCACCGCTCCGCTGGGCCCTTCAATTCAAGCACCGCTCCGCTGGGCCCTTCATCTCATGCACCACTCCGCTGGGCCCTTCATCTCAAGCACCAATCCGCTGGGCACCGCCGTCTCTGCACCGTTCCGCTGGGCACCGCCGTCTCTGCACCGCTCCGCTGGGCCCTTCAAGTCAAGCACCGCTCCGCTGGGCCCTTCATCTCAATCACCGCTCCGCTGGGCCCTTCATCTCAAGCACCGCTCCGCTGGGCACCACCGTCTCAAGCACCGCTGGCCCATTGGCAGAAGGGGCAAGCCCGCATCTGGGTCGGGCAGGGCTGCACGAAGCACTCTAGGCACCATGCCTCCTCCAGAACCAGTGGAGTCTGTAATCCACTTGTGAGACTGTGGCTTTGCACTCCCCAGGATTGAACAGTGGGCAACCCACATACTATAGAGACTTGAGAGACTGTGGCTTTGCACTTCCCAGGATGGCACAGTGGGCAATCCACCCACTGTAGAGACTTGTGAAACTGTGGCTTTGCAGTCCCCAGGATGGCACAGTGGGCAATCCACCCACTGTAGAGACTTGTAAGACTGTGGCTTTGCACTTCCCAGGATGGCACAGTGGGCAATCCACCCACTGTAGAGACTTGTGAGACTGTGGCTTTGCACTCCCCAGGATTGAACAGTGGCCATGGAGGCCCCTCGTGGATCTGGCGTCGTGGACTCATCTGGCTGAGGTGCCCCCCCTTCCCTTCTCCCTGAGGTGCCTGTAGTTTTGCTATCTGATGCCCCTGCAGTGTTCTCTCCATTGGTGTCGGGTATCCTGTGTGGGCTTTGCCCATGTGTTTAGGCCCATTGGCCCACGTACAATGGCTGATACCCAATTTGGACAGGACAATTTACATATGTATATATAGTTATAGATGTTTGATATATTTTTGTACTTAGCCGTACAATATACTTCAAATTTCATGATCATTTTATTTTGTCTTTGCATTCTTCAGGGGGTTTTGGGGGTGTCACTCTGAGTTGTTGCTCTGCATTGATGTGTATGTAGTTGTGGGTGAGGGTGGGTGTGTCGCGTATGTGTGTCCCCGTAATTTTTTGCCTCCCCTGTGTCGTAGGTGCAGTACTCACCGTTGTCTTCTGCGCCGGCGTTCGTGCTCCTGGTAGAGGAGCAGGAAGACAATAGCTGGTAGGATGTGTAGTTTGGGTTCCATGCTGTCCAGATTCCTCGTGGAGTGTGTAGAGGTGAGCGTTTTCCGTTCGTAATGTCTGTTTCCGCCTTGTTTTTATCGGCGGGGCTACCGCCCCGGAAAAGGTGGCGGATTGGTGGGTTGTGATAGGGTGGGCGGTACATTGGCTCCCGCCTGTCTGTTGCCGGTGACTGCCGCTCTGTTTGTTTGTCCCGCCGTGGCGGTCGGAGTGTTAAAGTGGAGGTCTCTGTTGGCGGTTTCTGCCAGGGTCAGAATTCCATTTTTTTTAACGCCAGCCTGTTACTTTAACACCGACCGCCAGGGTTGGAATGACCCCCCTAGTGACCATTTGTGGCAGATGATGGTTGTGCCAGCCATCAAGTGTATGAGGATTTATATCACACATTTGTAGGATGATCAAATTTGGTGCAGTAGTTTCTCCTAGCTTCCAATATATGATATCTCATGGATGCTTTCTATACATGCACAGTGCAGGTTTTGGAAGGGGGCACAGCTATTTCTCACATGAGTCGGTTAGTGCAGTGCATCTAAGGTCAGGTATGTCCTCTATACTCCTACATAGTCCTACTATGGCATCCATGATTTTTACCATTTTGTTCATAAACTCTGCACCATGGTGGACTGTTTCTGGTATATGGAACAGGCATGGTGATGTTAGGGGGTGCTAGGGGCGCGTGTGAGGTGGCACTAGAGAGGGTGCTGCCCAATTTCTCATTATTCTGCCCCATGGTCTTTAATGCCAGGTTAATTTGTATTTGTATATGTTGGAAATTGCCTTTTTGCAGGGTCACCCCCAATTCTTTTGCCTTCCTCCTTCTCTTTGTCTGACCTCATTTTTTGCTGGCCTTAGGACTCTGCACACTCTACCACTGCTAATCAGTGCTAAAGTGCATATGCTCTCTCCTTTAAAACATGGTGACAATGGCTCGTACCCAATTGGCTTATTATAAGTCCCTAGTCAAGTGCACTACATGTGCCCAGGGCTTATACATTAAATGATACTAGTGGGCTGCAGCACTGGTTGTGCCATCGACATAAGTAGCCCCCTAACCATGTCTCAGGCCTGCCACTGCAGTGCCTGTGTGCGCAGTTTCAGTGCCACTTCGACTTGCCATTTAAAATTACTTGCCAAGCTTTAAACTCCCCTTTTACTACACATAAGTCACCCCTAAGGTAGGCCCTAGGTAGCCCATAGGGAAGGGTGCTATGTAGGTAAAAGGCAGGACATGGACATGTGTGTTCTATATCCTGGTAGTGTAAAACTCCTCAATTAGTTTTACACTGCTGTGAGGCCTGCTCCTTTCATAGACTAGCACTAGGGCTACCCTCATATACTGGTTGATTGGTAGATCCTGATCTGAAAGGAGTAGCCAGGTCATATTTAGTATGGCCAGAATGGTGATACAAATCCCTCCCTAATGGTGAAGTTGGATTTTAAATTACTATTTTAGAAATGCTACTTTCTAGCATTTCTCTACACTTAAATCCTTCTGTGCCTTCCAATCCACGTCTGGCTAGGTTTAGTTGACAGCTCCCTTGTGCATTCACTCAGACAACCCCAAACACAGGATGCTCAGTCACACTTGCACACATCTGCATATTGAATGGGTCTTCCTGGGCTGGGAGGGTGGAGGGCCTGACACGTACATGTCAAAGGACAGTAGCCTGCTTTCACACAAAGGACTGCCACACACCCTTCTGGGACCCTGGCAGACAGGATGGAACTGAAAGGGGACCTTGAGCACTTCTAAGCCAAACTTTAATGTCTCCCCCACTTCAAAGGCACATTTGGGTAGTTAAGCAGGGTCTGACCCTACCAACTCAGACACTTCAGAGGAAAACACTTCTACTTCAGACACTTCTGGGCAAGACACTTCCTGGAGAAGAAACCCTGAACCAGAAAATGCAACCTGCCAAGAAGAACTGCCTGGCTGCCCAAGGGACTCACCTTTTCTGAGAAGGACTGCTGCCTTGCTTTTGCCCTGTTGCCTTGCTGGTCTCTGGCTGTGCTGAGAAGTTCCTTCCAATGGCTTGGATAGAGCTTGCCTCCTGTTCCTTGAAGTCTCAGGACCAAAAAGACTTCATCTCTGTAAAGAACTCCTTGTGCAGCGTAAAGTCGACACACAGCCTGCAAGAAATTACACACAGCCTACATCGCAGGGGAAAATTCACTGCATGCCGAACCAGAATGACGCAGCCCAACTTCGCAAGGAGAAGATCGACGCAGCGGCAGCGTTGTGACTGGAAATTTGACGCACAGCCCACTGGATGGATGCAAAGCCGAGCCGGAACAACGCAGCCCAACTTCCTGAGAGGAATCGATGAGGCAGAAAGTTCCATGCATCGCCCACCGGATCGACGCAGCCCCTGTGACTTCGTTCTGCAAGTTCCAGATTTCAAAGCATTGTCCCCGGGGTGTCCGAAAACCCCACAACCCGAAGAGGATCCAAGGCTACGCGCCTGAAATCGATGCAAAGCCTGCCTGACGTGAAAATTCAATGACGCATCGTTAGTGTGCACTGGAAAAATCAACTCACCTTCCCCGTTTTCAACGCATCTCCTCCTCTGCGGTCCCTTGCAGAGAATTTGAATGCAAACCAGGTACTTTGTGCTTGCAAGAGACACTTGTTGCGTTTTAAGAGACTAAAGTCACTTTGGGGGTTATTACAACTTTGGAGGAGGTGTTAATCCGTCCCAAAAGTGACGGTAAAGTGACGGATATACCACCAGCCGTATTATGAGTTCCATAGGATATAATGGACTCGTAATACGGCTGGTGGTATATCCGTCACTTTACCGTCACTTTTGGGATGGATTAACACCTCCTCCAAAGTTGTAATAACCCCCTTTATATAATTTTTATAGTGATATTGCAACATATACCTATTGCATCTTGATCATTTTTTACCTGCATCCTACCAGATAAATATTATATAATTTTCTAAACAATGTGTGGTGTATTTTTGTTGTGCTCTAGTGTGTGATTTATTGTACAAATACTTTACACATTGCCTTCTAAATGAAGCCTGACTGGCCAGTGCAAAGCTACCAGAGGGTGGGCACAGGATAACTTGGATTTTGTGCGACTTACCCTGACTACATTGAGGGTCCTTGCTTGGACAGGAGGTGACAGGACTGCCAACCAAAAACGCAATTTCTAACAGTATGTGTGTGACACAATTAAGCAAACAGGTGTATGTGCATACTATAGATATGCGTATATGATTTGCAGTTGGTTATGGCACTACTGGGTCGCATTTGATTTAGGTTCTGCCAGAGGCTTGCACACCATGATTTATGAGTGACTGTGGCTATGTGTGACTTTCTTTAAATGGCCATGGCCTATGCCACTGACATAGCTGAGCTAATTTTGGTTTGGTATGATGCGTGTGTGTGATCTGTATTTAGTTGTCATTCTGTGGATACTTGTAGTGGTTAGTGAGCAACTTCTGTATGCAAAGGGGACTTGGCTCCACCTGTCCACATGTGGTGTACCAGTCAGGGTGTGGCTGTGTTATGTACATGTAGGTGTATGTGTTTGTGAAGTGCACTGAAGGTGGTGTAGTGTGGCATGTTGCATCTGTGTTGCCTGTACATCTATGTACCTCTGCCAATGTGTTTTTTGTGTTGTTTGTCTTGTTTGTCCTAGATGGTTGGTGTGTTGTGTGCGTAATTATTGGTATGGTGGCTTACCTATGAGTAGACCATTGCCATATTGCCCATCCTGGAACCACTCATTGTTCATGACGAGCCCATGGTGGTCCACAATGGCCTGCACATTGATTGCACTCAGCACATGCAGGAACCCAGTAATCTGGTAGAAATCTTTCTTGGTCTCCTGCTACAGATGCTGGGTGTTTGGGAAGCAGATGTGTTGGGATGTGAGGTCTATTGTAGAGTCTAGGACTTAGGTAGGAGGACCGAGAAGGATGGCTGGGACATATCAGCCACTTGTGCACCTGCTATCTGAAAAGATCCAGAAACCAGCATATGGAGGACAGTGAGGAGTTTGGTCATGGGTGAAATCATAGCGGGAGTTTGCATCCTTGCTGTGATGTGTCGCAATGTGGTGCAGCAGGCATACAATGTACTCCCGGTTCAGTCGGTACATCCTGATCACATCTTGTTCCCTAAGGATGGTTGTGCGCTGTCTGAAGATCCACTCCCACCTTCTGCACTGCCTTTGTGTGTTTGTGGTTGCTGCAGTGGTGGTGGAGGGACCTGCTGTCTTCGGTGACATCTGTGGCATGTGTCAAGCTGCAGCAGTACCACTCCCATGTTCTGCTGGAGGTTTCAAATGCTCTTTCTGTGTGTTTTCCTGGAGTTGTGGTGTATGGGCCTCTTTTTAATGCCTGGTCTGACAAGGTGTTAAATTTTGACCCTAATCGGACATAGCACCATTTTATTTGGTCCGCTTCCTTGTATGCAATGTTTTTGTGTCAGTAGATAAATATGGCGCTAACGGGCTAGCGTCCTTTTTAGGAAGGGAGCACCTACCTTGCATCTCAGTGTTTCAATGAGATGCAAGGTTTATTGGCGCTTACTAAAAATGGCGCTATGTCCAATATTTTGACACTAGATGGGTCTAGCGTCAAAATATAAACATGGAGTTAGGTTTGCGATGCTTTAGCTGCAACAACAAAAAAACGCTAAGGGGGCGAAAACATTTCATAAATGTGGGCCAAAATTTAACATTTTGGTCTGTGTATTATTATTTTTTTTTAAACAAGTTAGTTAAAAATACACTTTCCTTTCAAACATGTACCTGCCCTTTTGGTGTCCCATACAGCAACAGGAACCTTATTTTCAGCAATTTTAACTCCTCAGCTGAGAAGTTAGGGCCCCTGTCTCGTGCTTTGCTCCCAGAGGTTAGTAACAGCATCAAAAGTTTAGGAGGGGTTGTTGGCTGCAGTGTTAGGAAGCAAGTGAGCTTTTCTCATAATGTTGCGCACATGTTCATGACGGACACATCCATTGTGTTTCGTAAGTTGCTGTCACACATGTTAGCTTATGGGTATGTCCGTCTTAGAGTTTTACACCCACTATGCGGCCAACTTCCACCAACGGCTGTCATATTGCAAATGTTCTTGTGGCAAGCTCAGGCACCCACCAATGTAGGGTGTGAACGGGTGTATTTCTTAAATGGTAAGCACATCTCCACCACAGTAAATGGTAGCTACTTTGTTAAAATATACAAAATGCAAATTTTACAGCTGTTTTAAAACAGTATAATGTAATGCGTTACTGTCGTTAAATGCAATAGTGGTGTGGTTTATGTCATACTTCCACTGATGGAATTTTAGAAAAAAAAGTACAAAAAAAAGTGTAAATAATATATTTAAAATGTATTATTTACACATTTAGAAATGTCAGCCATGTTAAAATTGTTAAATTACTTTCCAACATCACATAAAAAATGTGTACATATATGTCACAAAAACTTACGGACATTTTTTAAAACATGTGGTGTGTTGATTATCAAAGAAAGGTTTGCAAATGTAAAGCCATATTTCTCTTTTTTCTTAAATGCATGCATGTGAACTTAGGGAGACGAGGGAGACGAAAACCTCAAGTTTTTAGACAATTTCCAGACCTTGCCACCATAGAAGAAAGGGAATTTATCCAAAATCCAAATTGAATAGGCAAACTATTCTTGATTTATGTCAGCAACTGGAGCCAGATCTTCAGCCTAACAATAAGACTCCTACATCAATAACACTAATAGTCAAAATCATGGCAGTACTCCATTTTGCGGCCACAGGATCCTTCCAATACACTTTGGCAGAATTTGATGGCATGTCACAACCAACTTTCAGTAGTGTGCTTCAAAAAGTTCTCTTCAATGATGAGATACATCAGCAGATTCATCCAGTTTCTACGAATGAGGATTTTTTTGGCAATGTGAAGGGAGATTACTACGCTTTGGGTGGCATGTGTGCCATCAGTTGCTCCAATCACATCCATGTGTGATTCGAGCAACTGATGGCTCACATATTGCCTTAGTGCCAGCACACAAGAGAACAGGTCTATCGCAATCAGAAGTACTTCCATTCAATCAATGTGCAGGTTGTTGCTTACCTGATTTGTACATCAAGCATGTGTACATCTCAAGACATGATTCCTTTGTACTACAAAACAGCACCATATCCCTGCAAATGTCACAACTTGGACCTGTAAAGGTCTGGCGTGTTGGTTAATACAATTGGTCATTATAATAAGTTGGTTAATTTCTAGTTTAAGAATCTACAAAGGGATTGGATATTTTCCCTCAATATACTTTTTATTTCATATAGGAGACTGAGCTTATTCTATCTCTCCAGGGTTGTTAGCATCCCCAAGGAATCCAATACTGCCAGGGGAAGTCCGCTTCAATGAGGCCCATGGAAGAACACAGATGCCAGTGGAGCTGACTTTTAAGCTCCTAAAGGCCACATTTCACTGTCTGGATACATCTGGATAATACTGATTAAGCTTTCTTCTACTCTCCCGATAAGGTGTGTAAAATCCCCTTGGCATGTTGTGATGGAACATCCGGTACATTGCAGAGGATGGAGACCATGATGAGCTACTGGTGAGGATGTTAAAATGCCAAATTAAGATGATAGTGGTGAAGAGGACGGAATTGATGTGCATCAAGATGATATTGACAAATTGACATGAGTTTGAGTATATAGTTACATAATGTTACATTCAATGTCAAAACTATTTGTAATATATTGAACATATCAGTCCGTGCAGGGCATTTTTAAGAATGGGTAGCTCAGGACATTTCATTGCAACAATGTTTGTTGATCAACATTTTGACACACTGACTACTCTGTTGTTTTACACTGTTTATCTGTGATTTTTCTAAGTAAATATGTCCTCATAATTATCATTTGTAATTTGTCTATTTTGTCCTGTAAAATCATTAATTTATTCTTCTTATTCTCGTTTAGGATCCTTCATGTCATCTTCATTTGAAAATTTCAAAGTTGTGATATATGCTGTTTTGCAGAGTTTAAGGGAACATGATTTCATCTTGTGAAAGATCAACTATGGATGCACAAATCTTCTGCAAAGACAATTTGCACTTGAGGTTGCATTAGACTTGTTTTATGTTGAACCTTGCAACTATGTCAATTTGTGCTGCTTAAATTGCTCCAACCACAAGTGCAAGTGAACCCAAAGGGCACTGATCTCCCTTCACATTGGCAAAATCCTCATTTTGTGTTAAGTGTATGCAGCCATTGATGTGTCTCATCATTGCAGAAAGAACATTTTGAAGCATACCACTTTGTTGGTTGTGATGTTCTACCACATACAGCCATAGCATATTGGAATCATCTTGTGGCCACAAAATGTAGAGCTGCCATGATTTTGGCTATTGGTGTTATTGATGTAGGATTCCTATTGTGAGGCAAGATGTCGGTCTCCAACTGAAGAAATTAATAAATATTAGTTTGCCTATTTAATCTGATTTTTAGGATTATGGGGGTCATTCCAACCCTGGCGGGCGGTGCTAAAGCGGCGGCCAACCCGCCAACAGGCAGGCGATCAAAAAAATGGAATTCTGACCCTGGCGGAAACCACCAACACAGACCGCCACTTTAACACTCCGACTGCCACGGCGGTACAGACAAACAGCTTGGCGGTCACCGCCAACAGACAGGCGGCAGACAATGTACCGCCCACCCTATCACAACTCACCAATCCGCCACCTTTTCCGGGGCGGGACCCCCGCCGATAAAAACACGGCGGAAACAGACTACGAACGGGAAAACGCTCACCTCTACACACTCCACGAGGAATCTGGACAGCATGGAACCAGAACTACACATCCTACCAGCTATTGTCTACCTGCTCCTCTACCAGGAGCACGAACGCCGGCTCAGAAGACAACAGTGAGAAATGCACCTACGACACAGGGGAGGAGGGAGGAGAAAAGATTACGGGCACACACATACGCGACACACCCAGTCAATGCAGAGCAACAACTCAGAGTGACACCCCCCAAACCCCCCGGAAGAATGCAAAGACAAAATAATATGATCATGAAATTCAAATATATTGTAAGGCTAAGAAAAAAATAATTAGAACATCTCATAACTATATACACATATGTAAATTGTCCTGGCAAAATAGGTTTACAGTCATTGTATGTGGGCCAATGGTCCTCAACACATGGGCAAAGCCCACACAGGAGACCCGATTCCATTGGAGAGAACACTGCAGGGGCATCAGATAGCAAAACTACAGGCACCTCAGGGGGAAGGGAAGGGGGGGCACCTCAGCCACATGAGTCCACGACGCCAGATCCACGAGGGGCCTCCATGGCCACTGTGCCATCCTGGGGAGTGCAAAGCCACAGTCTCTCAAGTCTCTACAGTGGGTGGCTTGCCCACTGTCATATCCTGGGGAGTGCAAAGCCACAGTCTCTCAAGTCCCTACAGTGGGTGGGCTGCCCACTGTCATATCCTGGGGAGTGCAAAGCCACAGTCTCTCAAGTCTCTACAGTGGGTGGCTTGCCCACTGTGCCATCCTGGGGAGTGCAAAGCCACAGTCTCTCAAGTCTCTACAGTGGGTGGGCTGCCCACTGTCATATCCTGGGGAGTGCAAAGCCACAGTCTCTCAAGTCTCTTCACTGGGTGGCTTGCCCACTGTGCCATCCTGGGGAGTGCAAAGCCACAGTCTCTCAAGTCCCTACAGTGGGTGGGCTGCCCACTGTCATATCCTGGGGAGTGCAAAGCCACAGTCTCTCAAGTCCCTACAGTGGGTGGGCTGCCCACTGTCATATCCTGGGGAGTGCAAAGCCACAGTCTCTCAAGTCTCTACACTGGGTGGCTTGCCCACTGTGCCATCCTGGGGAGTGCAAAGCCACAGTCTCTCAAGTCTCTACAGTGGGTGGGCTGCCCACTGTCATATCCTGGGGAGTGCAAAGCCACAGTCTCTCAAGTCTATACACTGGGTGGCTTGCCCACAGTGCCATCCTGGGGAGTGCAAAGCCACAGTCACTCAAGTGGATTACAGACTCCACTGGTACTGGAGGAGTCTTGGTGGCCAGAGTGTATCGTGCAGCCCTGCCCTACACAGATCCGGGCCTGCCCCTTCTGCCAATGGGCCAGCGGTGCTTGAGATGAAGGGTCCAGCGGAGCGGTGCTTGAGAGGAAGGGCCCAGTGGAGCGGTGCTTGAGAGAAAGGGCCCAGCGGAGCGGTGCTTGAGAGGAAGGGCCCAGCGGAGCGGTGCTTGAGATGAAAGGCCCAGCGGAGCGGTGCTTGAGAGGAAGGGCCCAGCGGAGCGGTGCTTGAGAGGAAGGGCCCAGCGGAGCGGTGCAGAGACGGCGGTGCCCAGTGGAGCGGTGCTTGCGATGAAGGGCCCAGCGGAGCGGTGCTTGAGATGAAGGGCCCAGCGGAGCGGTGCTTGAGAGGAAGGGCCCAGCGGAGTGGTGCTTGAGAGGAAGGGCCCAGCGGAGCGGTGCAGAGACGGCAGTGCCCAGCGGAGCGGTGCTTGCGATGAAGGGCCCAGCGGAGCGGTGCTTGAGAGGAAGGGCCCAGCGGAGCGGTGCAGAGACGGCGGTGCCCAGCGGAGCGGTGCTTGCGATGAAGGGCCCAGCGGAGCGGTGCTTGAGAGGAAGGGCCCAGCAGAGCGGTGCAGAGACGGCGGTGCCCAGCGGAGAGGTGCTTGCGATGAAGGGCCCAGCGGAGCGGTGCTTGAGATGAAGGGCCCAGCGGAGCGGTGCTTGAGAGGAAGGGCCCAGCGGAGCGGTGCAGAGACGGCGGTTCCCAGCGGAGCGGTGCTTGCGATGAAGGGCCCAGCGGAGCGGTGCTTGAGATGAAGGGCCCAGCAGAGCGGTGCTTGAGATGAAGGGCCCTGTTCAGCGGTTCTTGAGAGGGTGGTGCCCTGTTCAGCGGTGCTTGTCTTGAAGGGCCCTGTTCAGCGGTTCTTGAGACGCCGGTGCCCTGTTCAGCGGTGCTTGTCTTGAAGGGCCCTGTTCAGCGGTGCTTGTCTTGAAGGGCCCTGTTCAGCGGCACTTGTCTTGAAGGGCCCTGGTCAGCGGTTCTTGAGACGGCGGTGCCCTGTTCAGCGGTGCTTGTCTTGAAGAGCCCTGTTCAGCGGTTCTTGAGACGGCGGTGCCATGTTCAGCGGTGCTTGTCTTGAAGGGCCCTGTTCAGCGGTGCCTGTCTTGAAGGGCCCTGTTCAGCGGTTCTTGAGACGGCGGTGCCCTGTTCAGCGTTGCTTGTCTTGAAGGGCCCTGTTCAGCGGTGCTTGTCTTGAAGGGCCCTGTTCAGTGGTGCTTGACTTGTCTCTCCAGGGCACTAGATCCGCCAAAATATGGTGTTCACTCGCCATCCGACTTCTCGCTTGCGGGGCCCTCCTGTGCTGGTGTCCCGGGCCCGTGGGTGTCCTCCTTCAACCCTGGAATGGGGCTGGTTGGCCCCTCCTGGGCAGCTCACCTGCTGCCAGACTTGTCGGCCGTGCTGCCCTTGCCATCCTTCCGTGAGTCTCTGAGGCCCTTGCCTCCCTTTGTAGGTGTGCTAGGTGGCACCCCACTTCCTGACTGTGCCAGGGTAGTGCCTGTGGAGGCTGCCGTCTCTGTCCTCTCGCGCCGGGCCTTCCCTTTTTTGGATTTCTTCCCAGGGAGTGGGCTGGCTGTCCCTTTACTGCTAGCCGATGTACCTGCCCTTGATGGTGGTGGACTCCAATATCCCTGGACGATGGTCCTTGTAGGTCCAGGGGTTGTGGTGGCTGAGGTGCTGATTGGACTCTTACGAGATGGAGGGGGTGGGTCAAGTGATGGAAAGAGGTTAATTTTGGAGAGGAAAAACTTTTTAGGAGCAATGGGAAGGGTAGGGGCAGTGGGTATGGGAGTGGAGGAAGAGGATGTGGTTGTAGGAGAGTCAAGTGTGCTGTCTTTGGGTGCAGGTGCTTGTGCTGGAGGCTGTCGTGAGGTGGATGGCTGTTGGGTGGGTGGCTGCCTGCGTTTGTGTGGTTTGGAAGAGGGGGTGACAGACACAGTGGGAGAGGACACAGGGGACGTGTAAATGGCAGTGGGGGTGGTGACTGCACGTGTGCGGAGTGTTCTGGTGGGTGTGCTGGTGATGGACGTAGTGGCTGATGATGTTGTGCATGCAAGTGTGAGTGGAGACGTCACAGGGAGGGAGGAGGGAGATGAGGAGGAGGGGGACACAGAGGAGGCAGTGGCTGTTGGTATGTCTGCATGTGGCTGTTGCTTGTGTGAATGCTTGTGTGATGTGTGGTGCTTATGTCTGGATGAGCTGCCCTTGGGTGTTGAGGTGTGTGCAGGCTGGTCTGTAGGTGTGTCTGGGATAGGCAGAGGAACAGGGGAGTGGGACTGGGTGGAGGGAGTTGGAGGAGGGAGGCAGGAGACAGGGACAATGGCTGCCGTCAGTGCTGAGGCCAGAGCGTTGAACGATCGCTGATGGGCAGCCTGACCCGAATGAATGCCCTCCAGGTATGCATTGCTCCGGTGCACCTCCCTTTCTACCCCCTGGATGGCATTCAAAAGGGTAGACTGCCCAACAATGAGCATCCGGAGGAGGTCAATGACCTCCTCACTGAGGGCAGCAGGGGTAACTGGGGCAGGGCCTGAGGTGCCTGGGGCGAAGGAGATGCCCACCTTCCTGGGTGAGCGGGCACGGGGCGAACGCTGAGGGGCTGCTTGGAGGGCGGAGCTGGTGCGCTGGGTGGCGGCTGTACTTGTTGTTGCGGTGGGCACGGATGTTGCCGCCACCACAAGGGAGCTCCTTTCCGAGGACGTGTCTGTGCCGATGATGTCTGCACGGGTCCCCGTTGTGGAGCCCCCCTCGCCCTCCGTCTCACTGGTGAAATCAGAGTCTGTTGCATGGCCCTCCGGGTGCATGTGAGATGCAGCTCCCTCGTGCTCTGATGCCACTTCTCCTCCACCTGATGATGCTGATGCACACATGAACAGGAAGAGCAGCAAAAAATGGGGTGGGGGAACATAAAGACATGTTGAGTGCATGCATTGGCGACACCGTTGGCGGAGAGGACAGACACAGAAGCCCCCTGCACTACGCCGCGCACTTCGGGTACACTACTCAATCAGTGAGACTTGGCCTACAAGCCAATGGACGACAACTGCACACATAGGTGACACAGGGCCATGGATAGCTGTACTTGGCACCCTACAGAGGTGGGGGGCGGGGGCACAGGGCCATGCCTTACGGGTGGGACTAGCCTACAGAAATCGCCCTGGCCTAGGGATAGCCACAGCCCTCCTCCCCCACCCAGACACCTCCACTGCGCGCTAAGATAGCAGAATGTGCTGGTACTCACCCCCTTGTGTCTGCTGTGATGTCCTCACGCGCCCATCCAAATCTGGGTAGGCCACCGCCAGGATCCGAGACATCAGGGGGGTCAATTGACGAGTGGCACCCCTCCTACGTTGGGAGGCCATCCCCAGCAGAGCCTCCGCGGTCTTTCTGCGCCCGCAGCGGATGTCCTCCCACCTCTTGCGGCAGTGGGTGCCCCGTCTGTTGTGGACCCCCAGGGTCCGGACTTCCTTGGCGATGGCACGACAAATGTCGACTTTCTGATGGGCGCTGACCTATGTGACATGTACAGGGAGAGGAAATAAAATATCATCATTTTCTGCATGCTCGATGTGAGTGGCCCCCCTCCCCACCCTTGCCATATGGCACATGCTCTCATCTGTTGTTTGATACATGCCTCATTCGCTCCCCTCCCCACCATCGTTCATTCACCCCACTCAACCCAGGCATTGGCCACAAAGCATGGTCCCAGTGTACTTACCTGTTGGTCTGGAGGACCGTAGAGTAGAGCATACTGTGGGAGGACCCCATCCACGAGTGTCTCCAATTCTTCAGAAGTGAAGGCAGGGGCCCTTTCCCCAGTCGCAGCAGCCATTGTCTCTTCCAGACCGAGGTCACAGCAGCACTTGCAGTATAGGTCCTCTCCTGTGGATGATCAGGTCTCGAGTGATTAAGCAGATAGAAAATGGCAGTCACGCCCGCGGCGGTGCGTACCGCAATTGCTGGTGCACATCGTCATTGGCTCCTGAAACCCATAGGGTTCAATGTTAACCAATGCGGCTTTGCACCGCGGTCTTCGACCGCCTACCGCCACGGTGTGCCACGCCAGCGCATTGACCTCACATCCCACTGTCACACTTCACAGGTCAGGCAGCCGCCATTTCAAGGGCCCACATGGCTTAAATTCTACTGCGTCACACAGGCCTAGGCCTTGCATCGCCACTCATACAAGCCATTCAATGCATCGAGATTTGTGTACTGTGCAAGCTGTGGGAACGTACCTGTGGGTTGATTGACTCTGTGCTCCATGTTGTCCTTCCTAGGCACCGTCCGCTGGGATGTGTGAGGAGATGGAGGAATCTTCCTGTGTACAGACCGCTGGTGGACCTGTCGACAATGGAAGAAAGACATGTCATACTGACATACAGACTTGACAGAGCCACTTTACAGGTTCTGTGTGCCCAGCTGGAGCCAGACCTGATGTCACCCATCCGCCAACCCACAGGGATTCCCCCTCTAGTGCAGGTTCTGTTAGTACTCCATTTTTTGGCAAGTGGGTCATTTCAAACAACAGTGTTTATTTCATCAGGGATGTGTCAGCCTATGTTTTCAGAGGTGTTGTCCAGAGTGTTGTCTGCCCTGATGAAATACATGCGGAGCTACATTGTTTTCCCTGAAGTGGGTGATTTGGCTACAGTGAAGGGTGATTTCTATGCCCTTGGACATGTTCCCAACATCATTGGTGCCATTGATGGGACCCATGTGGCTTTGGTTCCCCACAGAGGAAGTGAACAGATGTACAGAAACAGAAATGTTATCATTCGATGAATGTCCAGGTGGTCTGTTTGGCTGACCAGTACATCTCCCATGTAAATGCCAAGTTCCCTGGGTCAGTGCATGACGCGTACATCATGCGAAATAGCTGCATCCCTTATGTGATGAAACAACTACAGAGGCACCGTGTGTGGCTGATTGGTGACTCTGGTTACCCCAACCTGTCCTGGCTACTGACCCCAGTGAGGAATCCCCGGACCAGGGCAGAGGAACGGTACAATGAGGCCCATGGGCGTACTAGGAGGGTGATCGAGCGGACCTTCCGCCTCCTGAAGGCCAGGTTTAGGTGCCTGCATATGACAGGTGGGTCCCTAATGTACTCACCAAAGAAGGTGTGCCATATCATCGTGGCCTGCTGTATGCTTCACAACCTGGCTTTGCGATGCCAGGTGCCTTTCCTGCAGGAGGATGGTCCAGATGGTGGTGTTGTGGCAGCTGTGGAGCCTGTGGAGAGTGAAGAGGAGGAAGACGACGGGGACGACACAGACAACAGGGACACAGTGATTCAACAGTATTTTCAATAACACACAGGTAAGAATCAACACCGCCATTTTACAATTACTTTCAGTCTCCTGCCTCTCTACTGTCTGAGTATCCCCCCAGTGTATGTTAACTGAGTTGTGACTTTCCCTTCCGTTTTCAGAGATGTGGGCCCCACTCAGTGACCTCTGCTTTGTTTGCCCATGGACTACAGCTGTGTGACAGTGGTATGTTGTCATCACAATGTAAATGAACATTTTGTCAACGTTATGTCTAATACATTTGTTCAAAATACAAGCAGACTCCAGATTATTTTGGTGCAATAAGTGATTTTATTTAAGTGCTAAATTTAGGGACATGGTTGAAAATCGGTGATGGGTGATGGTGGAGGAATGTCCATGGCAGAGTCCAGATTTTCAGTCTCACAGGTGCATTGTCCATATGCCTGTGGAAGGATGGAGCAGGGGCAGTTTAAGGTTGGACAGGGTGACAATGTTGGACAGTGGGATGACATCAGGGGGTATCCTTTGCTGGTGGGGGTCTTGGCATCCTACTCTGTCTTCTTACGAGATCTCAGGCCCCGCTTGCGGGGTGGTTCTTCTTCTGCAGGAGGTGAGGTTCTGGTGGCCTGTTGTTGTGTGGGTGCCTCCTGTCCACTAGCGCCGGCGGAGGTGGTTGCCTGTTCTTGGTCCATGCTAGTGACAGGTGCCCTTTGTGGTGCCACATGGTCCCGCAATGTGGTGACAATCTGGTTAAGTGCCACGACAATGGTCCCCATTGCGGAACTAATGGTTCGGAGTTCTTCCCTTAACCCCATGTACTGTTCCTCCTGCAGTACCTGGATCTCCTGGAACCTGGCCAGTACCGTAGCCACCGTCTCCTGGGAGTGGTGGTATGCTCCCATGATGGAGGATAGGGCCTCGTGGAGAGTGGGTTCCCTGGGCCTGTCCCCCCCCTGTCGCACAGCAGCCCTCCCAGTTCCCCTGTTTCCCTGGGCCTCTGTCCCCTGGACCGTGTGCCCACTACCACTGCCCCAGGTCCCTGCTGTTGTTGTGGTGGTGGGTCAACCTGGGTGCCCTGTAGTGGTGGACACACCGCTGATTAACGTGTCCAGGAGACAGAGGCATGGGCCCGCTGGGTGGGAGCTGTGCTGGTGTTCCCAGAGGGGGTTAGGTCTGCTGTGGCCTGTGGCTGTGTGAGGGGAACCGACTGTCCCGAGGTCCCCGATGGGCTGGGCTGGTCATCTGGGTCCAGGGAGACAGAGCTGCTGTCATCACTGTGGGCCTCTTCTGGGGGTGGAATGGACATTTCTGGACCCTCCTGGGAGGTGTGGTGGCGTTCGGGTCCTGCAGGGGTATAAGAGTATGGTTATTGCTTCTGTGTGTGCCATAGTGTGCAATGGGTGGGTGCCCGTGTACCCCAGTGCTGGCATTCCCTTGTGGGGGCTGTTGTGACAGTGGCTTGTGGGGGAGATGGGTATGTGCAGTGGGCATGCTTTGGTGATGGGTGTCCATGCTTTGTGGACGCATGCAGGGCTAGGTGTTGGGATGGGTGGGTTGTGATGGTGAGCCATTTGCAAGCAGATGGTGTGATGGGGGTGGGGGTGAGGATGGGGGTATGATTTGGCATGCAGGTGGGGTGGGGGGAATGAAGTAGTGAAGATTTGACTTACCAGAGTCCATTCCTCCAGCTACTCCTGCGATTCCTTCAGGATGCAGGATGTTCAAGACTTGCTCCTCCCATGCTGTGAATTCTGGGGGAGTAGGTGGGGGTCCGCCGCCAGTCTTCTGCACCGCGATGTTGTGCCTTGATACCATGGAATGCACCTTCCCCCGTAGGTCGTTCCACCGCTTCCTGATGTCGTCCCGATTTCGTGGATGCTGTCCCAGAGCGTTGACCCTGTCCACTATCCTTTGCCATAGCTCCATCTTCCTGGCAATGGTGGTGTTCTGCACCTGTGTCCCCAAGAGCTGGGGCTCTACCCGAACTATTTCCTCCACCATGACCCGGAGTTCAGCGTCTGAAAACCGGGGGTGTCTTTGGGGTGCCATGGGGTGGTGTGGATGAGGTGTGGGGTGGTGTATGTGTTGTAGAGTGTGGTGAGTGTGGTGGTGTGTGGTGTTTTGTGCGTGGATATTGTGTGGGTGATGGTGTGATTTGCCTCTGTGTGATGGTGTTCTCTATTCTGTGCTGTCTCTCTCTGGCCTTCTGTCGGATTTTTTGGTCGTAAGGGTTTATGGGTGATGTGGGTGTGTGTTTTATATTGTATTGGGTGTGTGGGAGTGGTGTGTGTATGTATCTCAGGTGTGTGTGTTTTAAATTGTCCAATGTGGCTGTGTTTTGTAAAGGAGTGTGTATTTTGAGTGCAGCGGTGTGTACCGCCAATGGAATACCGCGGTTGAAAGACCGCTGCGGTGATTTGTGGGTCATAATGGCATGGGCGTATTTCTGTTGGCGTGACGGTGGAGGTTTGGTCATCGCCAGTTTTTCGCTGCCCGTTGGTGTGGCAGACTTTTGTGGATGTTCTCGTTTTTGGCGGTTTGCCAGTTGCGGGTCAGAATGACCGTGGCGGTTTACCGCGCCCGCGGCGGTGTTATGGCGTTCTTCTGACCGGCGGAAAGCGCCTTTTACCGCTGAGGTCAGAATGACCACCTATATCTCATGCTTCCATGGTGTCAAGGTCTGGAACTTGAGAAATAAAAATGGTAGAGGCTAATTCTTTTATGCATGGGTTATTTTTTCTTTTTTTTAATGGCACACCATTCCTTCTTAAACATGTATGAAATTAATACATTAATGTGTGTGGTTTGTTATATTTTTACTTTTTTGTAAATGGGAGAAACATTATCTGAATATAATTTCTTTGGCAATTTCGGTTTGATTATTTAAATTTTTAAAATAATGATGGAAGGAAGAGAGAAAGAAAATACCACAAGAAATACAAAACCAGTCTTTGAGTTTGTGTTTTAAGAATTTATTTTACAAACACAAATCAACTAAAACAGAATGAAAACCAAAAAACTAACAAAACAAAATCCGTCCATCATGGTAAATTAAACTTATTGTAGAGGCAAAAATGTTTAAAGTCCAATGTACATAATACAACTGGAACCAAAAAGGTAAATGTGTCCAGAAAATAGTCCACGGAGTGAATGGTAGGAGCACACTGGAGGAAATTAGGTTCTGTGTCTCTTGCTGGTGGTGGTGGAGGTCTTCCCATCTTCTCCTGATGGTCTGGATGAAAGTCTTCTTGATGGGGGAGGAAACCACAGTTGTAAGGACTGAGTTGGCTGCAGGTGTTTCTGCTTGTGGCAGAGCTTCAGTGTCTGCAGCTGAGGCAGGTGTATTGGGCCTGATGTATGGCTGCAGAGAGGATGATATTGCTCTGAAAGCCCTGAACATATCATTGTAAATAGCCAACAGAACCCCAGTAATGGAGCTCAAATTAGTTTTAAGGTTCTGCCTTTCTAAATTGTGCTCCTCTGCAATGTCATGTCCTAGGGCTCTGGATGGACCTGGCCCATCATGTCTTTGGACTAACCTAGGAATTTCAAGACTTGGTCAATAGTGTCCTGGGTCACAGCAAAAACAGTGGCCTCACTTTGCTGGCCCACCTATTCCCTCCTACAAACCCTTCCCCTACTACCCTGTGCCCTTGAGCCAGTGTACCCCTCTCACTGGGTCCAGGCTGAATTGGAGGAGGTGGTGGTGGAGCTGGCTCATCCGCAGCTAGGATGGGGGCACAAGATTGGGGTGTTGTTCCTTTGGACATAGGAAGTGGAGGTATCCATTGGCTGAGGTGTTGTAACAGCTGGGGTGGGAGGTGTAGATGTGGGCAGAGTGAGACTCAATGGAGCTGTCTGCCCAGACAGATCATATGGTCCAGCCAGCTTCTCATCATCTGGAATTGAAGAAGTGAAGTCCTCAATGAAGGTTTGATCCGGGTCTGGAGTGGCGGTATCCTCAGTGGCAGATGGTTGTCCACATACTCTGAGTATAGGACCAAATATTAATTATAAGAAAACAATATACAAGTTTGTATTATGCATCAAATGTATTCTGAGCTACAGATTAATCAACCTAAATAAAAAATAGAACAGTATGATGGGATCCTTCAGTGCTCTTTTGATAATTACCCAAACATTCCAAATTATACACATGCAAATTTAAAAAACAGTGAGGGAGTGTCCAGAAAAGATAAAGATTACTTAGCATGTGCACATACAGTATACCCCATACTTAACCTAACTCAATAGGGAGGAGTAATGATAAGTAAACCATTCCAAAGTCTAACAGGCTAAAATGTAGACGAGGATGCAACTTAACAAAGTTTATTTGATGACTTATTACATTAATCCTAAGTACATTTATTTTCATTACTATTTATATTCTGTATACAGCATTACATGAAAAATTATTTAAGGCAACATACATTAATTTGTTAAATCAATTACATCACTTCAATGAAATAAAAAGGAAGTGACATACAAAACTACATCAAATCTCATTTTTATTCATTGCATAATACTGGCTTTGAGAAATTCCTAACTTTTTGACATGGCTATATACAGAAGGAACGAGAGAATAGCCAATGTCACATTGCAAACAATTTCCAGATATAAAAGCAAGGTATTGTGGCAGTTGCAGTACTTTCAATTTGACATTACCAACACTTGGAAAATTGTCAGTTGAATATTCCTAGTATACTATATGGAGTGAAGATGTAAACGCATTTACTAAATTATGAAACAAGTGAAACATGTTGAAAGGTGAACAAGACTAATAGCACCATACCTTCATGGTATATTAGATGGGGTTTTGAACTGGTTATCTTAACTATAACAAAATACATTCAAACAAGCGAATACAAGAAATGATAAATGTAAAACAACACCTTGACTACATATATTTCCCAGTAGTAAAAAGGACAGATAGCATCATAATGCCACTAATTAGATGATGACAATAGATTAGTGATTTTAAAAATGGGTTTATGGGGGTCATTCTGACCTCGGCGGTAAAAGGTGCTACCGCCGGTCAGAAGACCGCCATAACACCGCCGCGGGCGCAGGAAACCACCACGGTCATTCTGACCCGCAACAGGCAAACCGCCAAAAACCCGACATCCACAAAAGTCCACCACACGAACGGCCAGCGAAAAACTGGCGATGACCAAACCTCCACCGTCACGCCAACAGAAATACGCCCATTCCATTGCGACCCACGAATCCAAGCGGCGGTCTTTCAACCGCGGTATTCCATTGGCGGTACACAGCGCTGCGGTCAAAATACACACACAGCTCCAAAAAACTGCCACATTGGACATTTTGAAATACACACACCTGATACACATACAAACACCACTCCCACACACCCAACACAATATAAAACACACACCCACATCACCCACAAACCCCTACGACCACCATTTATTGACTAAGGCCAGAGAGAGACACCACCAGCTAGTACAGAGCATTCACAGGCACATAACACCATCACTCACACAACATCCACGCACAAAACACCACACACCACCACACTCACCACACTCATCACCACAAACACCACCCCACACCTCATCCACACCACCCCATGGCACCCCAAAGACACCCCAGGTTTTCAGACGCTGAACTCAGGGTCATGGTGGAGGAAATAGTTCGGGTAGAGCCCCAGCTCTTCGGGACACAGGTGCAGAACACCACCATTGCCAGGGAGATGGAGCTATGGCAAAGAATAGTGGACAGGGTCAACGCTGTGGGTCAGCATCCACGAAATCGGGACGACATCAGGAAGCGGTGGAACGACCTACGGGGGAAGGTGCGTTCCATGGGATCCAGACACAACATCGCAGTGCAGAAGACTGGCGGCGGACCCCCACCTCAACCCCCAGAATTTACAACATGGGAGGAACAGGTCTTGGCGATCCTGCATCCTGAGGGCCTCGCAGGAGTAGGCGGAGGAATGGACTCTGGTAAGTCTAATCTCAACTACTTCATCCCCCCCCACCCACCGGCATGCCAAATCATACCCCCACCTTCCCCCCACCCCATCACACATCCTCCTTGCTAATGTCTCACCATCACAACCCACCCATCCCAACACCAAGCCCTGCATGCGACCACAAACCATGGACACCCATCACCTAAGCATGCCCACTGCACATACCCATCCCCCCCCAAACCACCGTCACAACAGCCCCCACAAGGGAATGCCAGCACTGGGGTACACGGGCACCCACCCATTGCACGCTATGGCACACACAGAAGCAATAACCATACTCTTACACCCCTGCAGGACCCGAACGCCACGACACGGCCCAGGAGGGTCCAGAAATGTCCATTCCACCCCCAGAAGAGGCCCACAGTGATGACAGCAGCTCTGTCTCCCTGGACCCAGATGACCAGCCCGGCCCATCGGGGACCTCGGGACAGTCGGTTCCGCTCAGACAGCCACAGGCCACAGCAGACCTAACCCCCTCTGGGAACACCAGCACAGCACCCACCCAGAGGGCCCATGCCTCTGTCTCCAGGACACGTCAAGCAGCGGTGTGTCCACCACTACAGGGCACCCAGGTTAACCCACCACCCCAACAACAACAGGGACCTGGGGGCAGTGGTAGTGAGCACACGGTCCAGGGGACAGAGGCCCAGAGAAATAGGGGAACTAGGAGGGCTACTGTGCGACAGGGGGGGGACAGGCCCAGGGAACCCACTCTCCACGAGGCCCTATACTCCATCATGGGAGCATACCACCACTCCCAGGAGACGATGGTGACGGTCCTGGCCAGGTTCCAGGAGATCCAGGTACTGCAGGAGGAACAGTTTATGGGGTTCAGGGAAGAACTCAGAAACATCAGTTCCGCAATGGGCACCATCGTTGTGGCTCTCAATCAGATTGTCAGCACATTGCGGGACCATGTGGCACCACAAAGGGCCCCTGTCACTAGCATGAACCAAGAACAGGCTACCACCTCCGCCGGCGCTAGTGGACAGGAGCCCCCGACACAAGAACAACAGGCCACCAGAACCCCACCCCCTGCAGAAGGAGAACCACCCCGCAAGCGGGGCCTGAGATCTAGGAAGAAGACAGAGTAAGAGGCCAAGACCCCCACCAGGAAAGAATACCCCCTGATTGTCATTGCACTGTCCCACATTGTCACCCTGTCCAACCTTAAACTGCCCCTGCTCCAACTTCCACAGGCATATGGACAATGCACCTGTGAGACTGAAAATCTGAACTCTGCCATGGACATTCCTCCACCATCACCCATCACCGAATTTCAACCATTACCCAAAATTGAGCACTTTAATAAACACACTTATTGCACAAAAATAATCTGGAGTCTGCCTGTATTTTTGAACAAATGTATTAAACAGAACCGTGCCAAAATGTCCAGTTACATTGTGATGACAACATACCACTGTCACACAGCTGTAGTCCATGGGGAAGCAAAGCAGAGGTCACGGAGTGGGGCCCACATCTCTGAAATTGGAAGGGAAAGTCACAACTCAGTTAACATACACTGGGGGGAAACTCAGACAGTAGAGAGGCAGGAGACTTTAAGTAAATGTAAAATGCCGGTGTTGATTCTTACCTGTATGCCATTGAAAATACTGCTGTATTACTGTGTCCCTGTTGTCTGTGTCGTCCTCTTCGTCTTCGTCCTCTTCACTCTCCGCAGGCTCCACAGCTGCCACAACACCACCATCTGGACCATCCTCCTGCAGGAAAGGCACCTGGCGTCGCAAAACCAGGTTGTGAAGCATACAGCAGGCCACGATGATATGACACACCTTCTTTGGTGAGTACATTAGGGATCCACCTGTCATATGGAGGCACCTAAACCTGGCCTTCAGGAGGCCGAAGGTCCGCTCGATCACCCTCCTAGTACGCCCATGGGCCTCATTGTACCGTTCCTCTGCCCTTGTCCTGGGATTCCTCACTGGGGTCAGTAGCCATGACAGGTTGGGGTAACCAAAGTCACCAATTAGCCACACACGGTGTCTCTGAAGTAGTTCCATCACGTAAGGGATGCTGCTATTTCGCATGATGTACGCGTCATGCACTGACCCAAGGAACTTGGTATTTACATGGGAGATGTACTATCAGCCAAACAGACCACCTGGACATTCATGGAATGATAACTTTTTCTGTTCCTGTACACCTGTTCACTCGTGCTGGGGGGGACCAAAGCAACAAGCCAATGATGTTGGGAATATGTCCAAGCGCATAGAAATCACCCTTCACTGTAGCCAAATCGCCCACCTCAGGGAAAACAATGTAGCTCCGCATGTATTTCAGCAGGGCAGACAACACTCTGGACAACACCTTGGAAAACATAGGCTGAGACATCCCTGATGAAATGGCCACTGTTGTTTGAAATGACCCACTTGCCAAAAAATGGAGTACTGACAGAACCTGCACTAGAGGGGGGATCCCTGTGGGTTGGCGGATGGGTGACATCAGGTCGGGCTCCAGCTGGGCACACAGTTCCTGTATAGTGGCTCTGTCAAGCCTGTATGTCAGTATGACATGTCTTTCTTCCATTGTCGACAGGTCCACCAGCGGTCTGTACACGGGAAGATTCCTCCATCTCCTCGCAAGTCCCAGTGGACGGTGCCTAGGAAGGACAACATGGAGCACAGAGTCAATCAACCCACAGGTACGTTCCCACAGCTTGCACAGTACACGATTCTCAATGCATTGAATGGCTTGTATGAGTGTTGATGCAAGGCCTAGGTATGTGTGACGCAGTAGAAATTAAGATATGGGGGCCCTTGAAATGGCGGCTGCCTGACCTGTGAAGTGCGACAGTGGGATGTGAGGTCAATGCGCTGGCGTGGCACACCATGGAGGTAGGCGGTCGCAGACCGTGGTGCAAAGCCGCATTGGTTAATATTGAACCCTAAGGGTTTCAGGAGCCAATGACGATGTGCGCCGGCGGTCGCGGTACACACCACCGCGGTACGCACCGCCACGGGCGTGACCGCCATTTTCTATCTGCTTAATCACTCGATACCTGATCATCCACAGGAGAGGACCTATACTGCAAGTGCTGCTGTGACCTCGGTCTGGAAGAGACAATGGCTGCTGCGACTGGGAAAAGGGCCCCTGCCTTCACTTCTGAAGAATTAGAGAAACTCGTGGATGGGGTCCTCCCCCAGTATGCGCTACTCTACGGTCCTCCAGACAAACAGGTAAGTACACTGGGACCATGCTTTGTGACCAATGCCTGGGTTGAGTGGGGTGATTGAAAGATGGTGGGGAGGGGAGCGAATGAGGCATCCATCAAACAACAGATGAGAGCATATGCCACATGGCAAGGGTGGGGATGGGGGGCCACTCACATCGAGCATGCAGAAGGTGATGATTTTTTATTTTCTCCCCCTGTACATGTCACATAGGTCAGCGCCCATCAGAAAATCGACATTTGGCGTGCCATCGCCAAGGACGTCCGGACCCTGGGGGCACCCACTGCCGGAAGAGGTGGGAAGACATCCGCCGCGGGAGCAGGAAGACCGCAGAGGCTCTGCTGGGGATGGCCTCCCAACATAGGAGGGGTGCCAGTCGTACTTTGACCCCCCTGATATCCCGGATCCTGGCGGTGGCCTACCCCGATTTGGATGGGCGCGTGAGGACATCACAGCAGACACAAGGGGGTGAGTACAAGCACATTCTGCTGCTTTTGCGCACTTTGGAGGTGTCTGGGTGGGGGAAGGAGGGGTGTGGGTATCCCTAGGCCAGGGCGATTTCTGTAGGCTAGGCCCCTCCGTTAGGCATGGCCCTGTGCCCCTGCCCCCCACCTCTGTAGGTTGCCTAGTACAGCTATTCATGGCCCTGTGTCACCTATGTGTGGAGTTGTCGTCCATAGGCTTGTAGGCCATGTCCCACGGATTGAGTAGTGTACCCCAAGTGCGCGGCGTAGTGCAGGGGGCTTCTGTGTCTGTCCTCTCCGCCAACGGTGTCGCCAATGCATGCACTCAACATGTCTTTATTTCTCCACCCCCCCCCCCCTTTTTTGGTGGTCTTCCTGTTCATGTGTGCATTAGCATCATCAGGCGGAGGAGAAGTGGCATCGGAGCATGAGGGAGCTGCATCTCACATGGCCATAGAGGGCCATGCAACTGACTCGGATTTCACCAGTAAGACGGAGGGCGAGGGGAGCTCCACAGCGGGGACACGTGGTGACACCAGCGACACAGACACGTCCTCGGAAGGGAGCTCCCTTGTGGTTGCGGCAACATCCGTGCCCACCGCAACAACAGGTACAGCCGCCACCCAGCGCACCACCTCTGCCCTCCCAGCAGCCCCTCAGCATTCGCCCCGTGCCCGCTCACCCAGGAAGGTGGACATCTCCTTCGCCCCAGGCACCTCAGGCCCTGCCCCAGTTACCCCTGCTGCCCTCAGTGAGGAGGTCATTGACCTCCTGAGGACGCTCATTGTTGGGCAGTCTACCCTTTTGAATGCCATCCAGGGTGTAGAAAGGGAGGTGCACCGGAGTAATGCATACCTGGAGGGCATTCATTTGGGTCAGGCTGCCCATGAGCGATCGTTCAACGCTCTGGCCTCAGCACTGACGGCAGCCATTGTCCCTGTCTCCTGCCTCCCTCCTCCAACTTCCTCAACCCAGTCCCTCTCCCCTGTACCTCTGCCTATCCCAGACACACCTACAGACCAGCCTGCACACACCTCAACACCCAAGGGAAGCTCATCCAGACATAAGCACCACACATCACAGAAGCATTCACCCAAGCAACATCCACATGCAGACATGCCAACAGCTACTGCCTCCTCTGTGTCCTCCTCCTCCTCATCTCCCTCCTCCCTCCCTGTGACGTCTCCACTCACACTTGCATGTACAACATCTTCAGCCACTACGTCCATCACCAGCACACCCACCAGAACACTCCGCACACGTGCAGTCACCACCCCCACTACCATTTACACGTCCCCTGTGTCCTCTCCCAGTGTGTCTGTCACCCCCTCTTCCAAACCACACAAACGCAGGCAGCCACCCACCCAACAGCCATCCACCTCATGACAGCCTCCAGCACAAGCACCTGCACCCAAAGACACCAGACTTCACTCTCCTACAACCACATCCTCTTCCTCCACTCCCATACCCACTACAACTACCCGTCCCTGTCTTTCTAAATTGATTTTCCTTTCCAACCTTGACCTCTTTACAACAACTGACCCACCCCCTCCATCTCATAAGACTCCAATCAGCACCTCAGCCACCACAAAACCTCGACCTACAAAGACAATAGTCCAAGGATTTTGGAGTCCACCACCTTCAAGGCCAGCTACTTCGGCTAGGAGTAAAGAGACGGCCAGCCCACCCCCTGAAAAAAAAGCCAAGAAAGCCAGTGCCCGGCCCGAGAGGCCAAAGACAACAGGCTCCAAAAGCACTACCCTGGCACCGTCAAGGAGTGGGGTGCCACCTGGCACACCGCCAAAGGGAGGAAAGGGCCACAGCAGGGAAGGGTGGCATATGCAGCACGCCCGACAAGTCCGGCAGCAGGTGAGCTGCCCAGAAGGGCCCCACCAGCCCCATTCCAGGTGTGCAGGAGGACACCCACGGGCCCGGGACGGCAGCACAGGAGGGCCCTGCAAGCGAGAAGACAGATGTGCACGAAGGGCCCGGCAGCCACATGTCAGGTGGCGAGTGAAATCCATGTCATGGCCGGATCTGGTGACCTGGACACACATGTCAAGCACCGCTGAACAGGGCCCTTCAAGCCAAGCACCGCTGAACAGGGCCCTTTCAGTCAAGCACCACTGAACAGGGCCCTTCAAGTCAAGCACCGCTGAACAGGGCCCTTCAAGTCAAGAACCGCTGAACAGGGCACCGCCGTCTCAAGAACTGCTGAACAGGGCCCTTCAAGTCAAGCACCGCTGAACAGGGCCCTTAGGCCCAAGCACCGCTGAACAGGGCCCTTTAAGTCAAGCACCACTGAACAGGGCCCTTCAAGCCAAGCATCGCTGAACAGGGCCCTTCAAGTCAAGAACCGCTGAACAGGGCACCGCCGTCTCAAGAACCGCTGAACAGGGCCCTTCAAGTCAAGCACCGCTGAACAGGGCCCTTCAAGTCAAGCACCGCTGAACAGGGCCCTTCAATTCAAGAACCGCTGAACAGGGCACCGCCGTCTCAAGAACTGCTGAACAGGGCCCTTCAAGTCAAGCACCGCTGAACAGGGCCCTTCATCGCAAGCACTGCTCCGCTGGGCCCTTCATCTCAAGCACCGCTCCGCTGGGCCCTTCAACTCAAGCACCGCTCCGCTGGGCCCTTCAACTCAAGCACCGCTCCGCTGGGCACCGCAGTCTCTGCACCGCTCCGCTGGGCCCTTCATCTCAAGCACCGCTCCGCTGGGCACCGCCGTCTCTGCACCGCTCCGCTGGGCCCTTCATCTCAAGCACCGCTCCGCTGGGCACCGCCGTCTCTGCACCGCTCCGCTGGGCCCTTCATCTCAAGCACCGCTCCGCTGGGCACCGCCGTCTCTGCACCGCTCCGCTGGGCCCTTCAACTCAAGCACCGCTCCGCTGGGCACCGCCGTCTCTGCACCGCTCCGCTGGGCCCTTCAACTCAAGCACCGCTCTGCTGGGCCCTTCAACTCAAGCACCGTTCCGCTGGGCCCTTCATCTCAAGCACCGCTCCGCTGGGCCCTTCATCTCAAGCACCGCTCCGCTGGGCCCTTCAACTCAAGCACCGCTCCGCTGGGCACTGCCGTCTCTGCACCTCTCCGCTGGGCCCTTCAACTCAAGCACCGCTCCGCTGGGCACCGCGGTCTCTGCACCGCTCCGCTGGGCCCTTCAACTCAAGCACCGCTCCGCTGGGCACCGCGGTCTCTGCACCGCTCCGTTGGGCCCTTCAACTCAAGCACCGCTCAGCTGGGCACCGCGGTCTCTGCACCGCTCCACTGGGCCCTTCAACTCAAGCACCGCTCCGCTGGGCCCTTCATCTCAAGCACCGCTCCGCAGGGCACCGCCGTCTCTGCACCGCTCCGCTGGGCCCTTCAACTCAAGCACCGCTCCGCTGGGCACCGCCGTCTCCGCACCGCTCCGCTGGGCCCTTCAACTCAAGCACCGCTCCGCTGGGCCCTTCAACTCAAGCACTGCTCCGCTGGGCCCTTCATCTCAAGCACCGCTCCGCTGGGCCCTTCATCTCAAGCACCGCTCCGCTGGGCCCTTCAACTCAAGCACCGCTCCGCTGTGCACTGCCGTCTCTGCACCTCTCCGCTGGGCTCTTCAACTCAAGCACCGCTCCGCTGGGCACCGCCGTCTCTGCACCGCTCCGCTGGGCCCTTCAACTCAAGCACCGCTCCGCTGGGCACCGCCGTCTCTGCACCGCTCCGCTGGGCCCTTCAACTCAAGCACCGCTCCGCTGGGCACCGCCGTCTCTCCACTGCTCCGCTGGGCCCTTCAACTCAAGCACCGCTCCGCTGGGCACCGCCGTCTCTGCACCGCTCCGCTGGGCCCTTCATCTCAAGCGCTGCTCCGCTGGGCCCTTCATCTCAAGCACCGCTCCACTGGGCCCTTCATCTCAAGCACCGCTCCGCTGGGCCCTTCAACTCAAGCACTGCTCCGCTGGGCCCTTCATCTCAAGCACCGCTCCGCTGGGCACCGCCGTCTCTGCACCGCTCCGCTGGGCCCTTCATCTCAAGCACTGCTCCGCTGGGCCCTTCATCTCAAGCACCGCTCCGCTGGGCACCGCCGTCTCTGCACCGCTCCGCTGGGCCCTTCATCTCAAGCACTGCTCCGCTGGGCCCTTCATCTCAAGCACCGCTCCGCTGGGCACCGCCGTCTCTGCACCGCTCCGCTGGGCCCTTCATCTCAAGCACCGCTCCGCTGGGCACCGCCGTCTCTGCACCGCTCCACTGGGCCCTTCATCTCAAGCACCGCTCCGCTGGGCACCGCCGTCTCTGCACCGCTCCGCTGGGCCCTTCAACTCAAGCACCGCTCCGCTGGGCACCGCCGTCTCTGCACCGCTCCGCTGGGCCCTTCAACTCAAGCACCGCTCCGCTGGGCCCTTCAACTCAAGCACCGCTCCGCTGGGCCCTTCATCTCAAGCAACGCTCCGCTGGGCCCTTCATCTCAAGCACCGCTCCGCTGGGCCCTTCAACTCAAGCACCGCTCCGCTGGGCACTGCCGTCTCTGCACCTCTCCGCTGGGCCCTTCAACTCAAGCACTGCTCTGCTGGGCACCGCGGTCTCTGCACCGCTCTGCTGGGCCCTTCAACTCAAGCACCGCTCCGCTGGGCACCGCGGTCTCTGCACCGCTCCGCTGGGCCCTTCAACTCAAGCACCGCTCAGCTGGGCCCTTCATCTCAAGCACCGCTCCGCTGGGCACCGCCGTCTCTGCACCGCTCCTCTGGGCCCTTCAACTCAAGCACCGCTCCGCTGGGCACCGCCGTCTCTGCACCGCTCCGCTGGGCCCTTCAACTCAAGCACCGCTTCGCTGGGCCCTTCAACTCAAGCACCGCTCCGCTGGGCCCTTCATCTCAAGCACCGCTCCGCTGGGCCCTTCATCTCAAGCACCGCTCCGCTGGGCCCTTCAACTCAAGCACCGCTCCGCTGGGCACTGCCGTCTCTGCACCTCTCCGCTGGGCCCTTCAACTCAAGCACCGCTCCGCTGGGCACCGCCGTCTCTGCACCGCTCCGCTGGGCCCTTCAACTCAAGCACCGCTCCGCTGGGCACCGCCGTCTCTGCACCGCTCCGCTGGGCCCTTCAACTCAAGCACCGCTCCGCTGGGCACCGCCGTCTCTCCACTGCTCCGCTGGGCCCTTCAACTCAAGCACCGCTCCACTGGGCACCGCCGTCTCTGCACCGCTCCGCTGGGCCCTTCATCTCAAGCACTGCTCCGCTGGGCCCTTCATCTCAAGCACCGCTCCACTGGGCCCTTCATCTCAAGCAGCGCTCCGCTGGGCCCTTCAACTCAAGCACCGCTTCGCTGGGCCCTTCAACTCAAGCACCGCTCCGCTGGGCACCGCCGTCTCTGCAACGCTCCGCTGGGCTCTTCATCTCAAGCACCGCTCCGCTGGGCCCTTCATCTCAAGCACCGCTGGGCCCTTCAACTCAAGCACCGCTCCGCTGGGCACTGCCGTCTCTGCACCGCTCCGCTGGGCACCGCCGTCTGAAGCACCGCTGGCCCATTGGCAGAAGGGGCAGGCCCGCATATGTGTTGGGCAGGGCTGCACGAAGCACTCTGGGCACCATGCCTCCTCCAGAACCAGTGGAGTCTGTAATCTACTTGTGAGACTGTGTCTTTGCACTCCCCAGGATGGCACAGTGGGCAATCCACCCACTGTAGAGACTTGTGAGACTGTGGCTTTGCACTCCCCAGGATTGAACAGTGGCCATGGAGGCCCCTCGTGGATCTGGCGTTGTGGACTCATCTGGCTGAGGTGCCCCCTCTTCCCTTCCCCCTGAGGTGCCTGTAGTTTTGCTATCTGATGCCCCTGCAGTGTTCTCTCCATTGGAGTCGGGTATCCTGTGTGGGCTTTGCCCATGTGTTTAGGCCCATTGGCCCACGAACAATGGCTGATACCCAATTTGGACAGGACAATTTACATATGTATATATAGTTATAGATGTTTGATATATTTTTTTACTTAGCCGTACAATATACCTCAAATTTCATGATCATTTTATTTTGTCTTTGCATTCTTCCTGGGGGTTTGGGGGTGTCACTCTGAGTTTTTGCTCTGCATTGATGTGTATGTAGTTGTGGGTGAGGGTGAGGGTGGGTGTGTCGCGTATGTGTGTCCCCGTAATTTTTTGCCTCCCCTGTGTCGTAGGTGCAGTACTCACCGTTGTCTTCTGCGCCAGCGTTCGTGCTCCTGGTAGAGGAGCAGGAAGACAATAGCTGGTAGGATGTGTAGTTTGGGTTCCATGCTGTCCAGATTCCTCGTGGAGTGTGTAGAGGTGAGCGTTTTCCGTTCGTAATGGCTGTTTCCGCCGTGTTTTTATCGGCGGGGCTACCGCCCCGGAAAAGGTGGCGGATTGGTGGGTTGTGATAGGGTGGGCGGTACATTGTCTCCCGCCTGTTTGTTGGCGGTGACCGCCACGCTGTTTGTTTGTCCCGCCGTGGCGGTCAGAGTGTTAAAGTGGCGGTCTCTGTTGGCGGTTTCCGCCAGGGTCAGAATTAAAAAAAATTACCGCCTGCCTGTTGGCGGGTTGGCCGCCGCTTTAACACTGACCGCCAGGGTTGGAATGACCCCCTATATGTTTTACCATGGTGGAAAACACATTGTAAACAGATAACATAAGAGCAAAAACGGCATTTCCTTTTAGTGAGTCGTTCGTAAATCTAACTTCACAGGATCCACTTCACCAGGGTTTCCTGCCAAGCCTTCAGAATGTAGGATCTGCAAGACCTTATCCTTCCAGGGAAATAGTTGCAATGGGGGCTGGGAGAACCACCACCAACTCTCTGTGCCTCCAGGTGATGCTTGGAGGCCAGGGAACTCATTCTCTCCCACAAGTCATTCCACCTCTTCCTAATTTTCTCCTGTGTGTGCAGATTGTTGGCTACATCATTCACTCTGTAAATTTTTCTCAGCCAAAATTGTGTTTTCTTGGATATAATTTTATGTTGTACTTGAGCATCAAACACTTTTGGCTCTACTTGAATGATTACATCCACCATTACTGACAATTCTTCCTCTGAAAAACAGGGACTTTTCCTCTCTACCATTATGAATAAGTAAAATTGAATACAAAAGAGGACTCAAAAGTTAAAGAAATAATTTAAACAAGTAAAAAATTAACAATGAAAAAAAGAAAATGAGTGATTTGTGTGGCAAAGTCAGATGCAAATTGGTGTTGTGCAGTGGAATGTCAAAGGACCATGTTCTGAAATGGAATGTATTTTATATTGTGGTATGTAGATGTTCACAATTAGCTAAAAGACTTCCGCTCCTAGGATGCATCCAAAAGCCACAAACAGGACCATTTGAGTGGGTCCTAACAAGAATAAGTGGGTGGTATGAAGGGTGGGGTGAAGAGGAGAGGGGGAGATGCCTGCATCAGATAATACATGAGTATGTAACTCAGATGAGTGTATGTGTGTGTAGGATAAAGGTTCATTATTTCCTACAAACATATCTAACTGGAATGAGATGACGAGATGTCTGCGTCAGATAACACGAGTACATAACTCTGATGAGTGTGTGTGTGTGGGATAAAGATCAATTAGCTCCTACAACCATGTCTAACTGGAATGAGATGGGGAGATAGTGAGATATCTGCATCAGATAACACATGAGTATGTAACTCTGATGAGTGTGTGTGTACATGGGATAAAGGTTCATTAGCTCCTACAACCATGTCTAACTGGAATGAGATGGAGAGATGGGGAGATGTCTATCAGATAACACATGTATGCGTAACTGATGAGTGTTTGTGGGATAAAGGTTCATTAGCTTCTATAACCATGTCTAACTGGAATGAGCTGGGGAGTTGGGGAGATGCCTGCATCAGATAACACACAAGTACATAACTCTGATGAGTGTGTGTGGGATAAAAGTTCATTAGCACCTACAACCTTGTCTAACTGGAATGAGATGGGGAGATGGGGAGAACACAAGTACATAACTCTGATGAGCATGTGTGTGTGTGTGGGATAAAGGTTCATTCGCTCCTACAACCATGTCTAACTGGAATGAGATGGGGAGATGGGGAAAGGGGGAGAACACACGAGTACGTAACTCTGATGAGTGTGTGTGTGTGGTATAAAGGTTCATTAGCTCCTACAACCATGTCTAACTGGAATGAAATGGGGAGATGGGGAGAACACACGAGTATGTAACTCTGATAAGTGTGAGTGTGGGATAAAGGTTAATTAGCTCATACAACCATGTCTAACTGGAATGAGATGGGGAGATGGGGAGAACACATGAGTACGTAACTCTGATGAGTGCGTGTGTGGGATAAAGGTTCATTAGCTCCTACAACCAAGTCTAACTGGAATGAGATGGGGAGAACACACAAGTACGTAACTCAGAGGTTTTCCAAGGGAAAACAATCGGCAGGACTGTTGCCACCAAGATCTAAATCGGGCCCTTAATCTTATACACATATAAAGCCAATGAATACGCTGGGTTTCTAATCAGTAACTATAAGTGCAGTGGGTTCATATTTTGATATTAAGTTTTTTAAATAGTTTGGGTAAGAAATTGGGTTCTTTAAAATCAAGTACAATTTATTAAACACAAATGACACTAAAATCACAAGAATCCAATAAGTAGAACTTCAGTTATGAAGTTCTGGGTGAAAATAGTGACAAAAAGCACAAAGCGCCACTCACATGTGTGTATTCACCCTGGACAGGGTTAAAGTAACATGTGTAGACTGACCACCATGGAGTAAGGGTCTGGTGCAGATACAAGGTTCATCTCAAATAGTACACCACGAATATTAGGTCTAACAGTAGATTTATTAAAACATTTTTTTAAATGAAATAAATGCACAAATTATGTATATTCACAACCATGACATTATCCAACCACTTGCATCTAACAAAAATCAAAACAAGCAACATGCCCATCCAGTTTGGTAGCAAGACTGAGACAAAGTCTTTCGGTACCCTTTGAGGGCACAGCAATCTGTCAATCCTAGATATAGATCAATTTAGTTCTGTAGGACATACCCAAACTATAGGAATCTGAAAATTCCAGGCCATATTTCACAAATAAACGATTAGATGACTTAATGCTTGCTGGCCCCCAAATGTACTTCTTATGATATAATCCTAATCAAAATCAAATTGTCTGAACTGCATTAACTGCCCGAGTCCCTCATTTTGTCACATACCCAGAGCAGACTCTCATTAGTAAATCAACCATTTCATCCAAGCATTAAAATGGGTCAGCTTCCATTTGTATGATTGTATCCTTGAACTCCAGTCAAGTGTTGGGAGTATAATGTAAACGTAGTTACTATCTGTTATTGCACATCATGTCAGAGTATACCACATAAAGACAAATGTTATTGGCATGGAGTGATATTGTATCGTACTCCACCAACAAAAGCCTATCCTTAGCTAATCCCTCTTAACAATGCAGGCCAAATACTCCAATGGCAGTATGAATAGTGGGGCTAGAGAGGGAAAGACCTGCTTTAAACTCTTTCTGAGTTGGAAAGGACACAGTCAAGCCCCATTGTCCATGGCCCTTTCTAATATTTTTGATCATAACACACTAAATCAACTCAGGTATTGTGGGCAGAAGTCCATCCTTGTCAATATCCAGAACCTAAAAAGTCATTGCAGTGAATATAAGGCCTTCTTAAAAAGAAACTAGAAATAATACCACTGATGATTTGTGAAGACCCCAGAAATTCAAATTCAGAGATCTTTTGGGCATTAATGCAGACTAATACAAATGTACAGTCTCTCAACAAACCTGAGGAGAAGCTGAAATTACATTTCCCTCAGAACTTTGGGGAACAAAAAACAGCCTCAGCCTTGAATATGTGGAGTTGGCTTTTCTTATTCATTCAAAGGCCCCTCCTAAATATCCAGGCCTTAGCCATAGTGGGGCAGAGATCACATTTGGACAATGTCAGGTGGTGGGAAAGCTCATCTGAACAGAGGACTGGTCAAGGCTCTGAAGACAGACCTACCCAGTCTGAGGAGTTCTGCATTATGAAACAGGGTCTCCTGGATAATTTTACATTAAGGGAAAGAGGAAGAGCTACAAAAAAGGTGAGAGACGGAGAAAATAGTTTAACTTTGGTGACAGAATTTTCTCCCAACACTGGTTAGTTCATGGGATAGATCTGGTCCCTCAACCACCATCTCCTCAGAGAATTCAAGGATCAGGAGAGACGCCACCCAAAGGAGGCTCTCCTGGAAGACTCTTAACTTTTAACTCTTGCTGGAAGAATCGTATTAATTCATGGACTCATGGTTCAAGGGCTCCTGACTCCTGCTGGTGTCAAAGGACTGAAACCTTTTTCCTGTTTCAGAGAGATAATAAGCCAAAAGTCTCCTAAATCCATGAGGGCCCAGCTGATCACAGGTAAATGGAAATTGATGTGCTGGCTAGAGGGAGACCTAGTGGCTAGAATCTTGCTCTGAAAAACTAGTGATTGCCGAGCTGACCAGAAAGAACTTTCCCAGCAGCTGGAAAAAAGTGGGATTGCTTTTTCATTTTTCTACTTGTGGAGGACTGAGAGACTTACACAGGACGAAAGGCTTTCAGAGGATTGCACAGGAAGAAAGCAACATAAGCAAGCATGAAAACAAGGTTAATCCTGCAGAGAACTGTTTGCCACATGGAAAAAGGTTCAATAGAACATCTCACTAAAGGTATGCACCCTTGTGGAGCTATGCCCAGCTACAGCTTCCAGCCCTGGTCTGCTGTTGAAGTTTTACTTTTAAAAAGTGGCTAAGGACCTCCTTGCAGTTTTTTAGACCTGATACTCAACCACAAATGTGGCAAAATACCCTGTCTGCCAAACTGACGGTCTACCGGATTTATTTACAGTTCGGTTGACCATAATGTTTTTTAAAGTGGTACCCATGCTGGCAGAGGCAACAGAAACCTTACACGAAAAGCCCAACAGACTTAGGCTATCAGTGTAAGTACATCAGCTTTCCACCTAATTAGTACTGGCAGTCTTATATAATTGTTGTCTCAGAACTGCCAGGGTAAGGTGAGCAGCCCAGAACAACAATTAATAAAAATGACCCAACACCCTGGGAGAAAATGGTTGTATGTTGTTACCTCACTTCTGGTTTCATTACATCACAGGCATTACATTGGGAGTACCTTCACATCCCAGCACTTTACATCAAGAGTACTTTACTTCATAGGTAAAATGGAAAGTATACGTTTTGTAAGTATATGTGTGTTTATATATCTCCATGTCATTGAACATGTCATGATTGTTCTAATATGTGAGGTTGTAAGCACAGCATGACTAAGCATGTTATTGTTTATTTACTGAATCATAGCTAGTGAATATCATTTTATTTTTGGTTTTATTTTTATAAACATAACTAAACAATAAGTGTGTGTGTTTTCAGTGAATTTCAGAGATATTCAAACATATGTTATTGCGCTATAAGGAAACGTAACCAAAACTTAAGTTGAAACTGTTTTCAGTGCATTTATAGACTACTTTGATCTTGTGCCACCATGGCTTGTCTTTCTGACTTCAATATTCATTTACAGCTAGCCATCAATGCGCACAGACGTTGGCTGTACTTTGTAGAGAATCAATGCGGGCCCTATATAAAAATAGCAAGGGATACCTTACCCTTGCAATACTTGTCTTTAGCCATGAGAAGCAGAGGTTGCAAAGCCCTATACACTGCCTGTCACAGGGGTTCCACAGGCAGAACCGGTCCCCAACCAGCCACTGTTGACTACACATGCTCAAACAAGCAAATGTGTGCCTCAGGTTGGGTAATATGAGCACCCAATCCTGGCAGTGGGCCCAGAAGGGATGTCCTTGCTCCTAGTCAAGTTCCATGCTTCAACCACCACACAAGTTCAAACCCTGCTGCATTCAAATGTTGGCTCTCTGCAGCAGAGATTATTTACAGAGATTGGTTTTGAACCAGGTCCTTTACCTAACCTGCTATGGGAGGCCAACCAACACAACAAACATCATTGTATATAACTAGATTACAATCACATTATTTTGTTTGTGTTTTTGTTCTTAAAATGTTTTATAGTTTTTATGATAGAACTTGTTTCTTTTTTTAACAAACCATTTTTATATATTTATTAATGTAATTCTTGTTTAACTGAAAAAAAAAAATCTGGCACCATTTTTGTATATATCTGTTTTTCTATCCAAGTTTGGTAAAATATTGATTTTTGTTTGCAGGATGTCTAATATGTTGCAAATGCATTGTGATAAACCAGGACCATCCTCATTGCCCTAACCAACATCTGTGTAAAAAATTATTATTCTTGCTCCTGCCTCTTCTTTGTATTTCCACATGGGAAAATTAATTGTGGTGCATTGCCTAGAGATGCTTTCTCCTTCCTGGCATTCCAAAAGTGTACATGCCTGAATCACCTCTTTCTAACATGTTATTGCAAATGTACAAGCCTTTTTTCAGGCATTTACTTTTTCTGCCTGACTTCACCAACACTTCCTTTCTTGCTGAGGTGAAGCACAAATCCTAGCGATGATAGTCATCACCACAACAACTATGTGCCAGTGCAGAAGATGGTCCTGGTGTTGTCTGTGCTGCTTCTTGGACTTCTCTATAAGCCTCAAAGCATATGATGGCAATTAATTAAACTTCCTTCTGGCACTATGAAGGAACAGACACAAAAGGGTGTCCTTCAACAATTAGGCTCATTTCCATCTAGAGGCTGTGGGCTTGTTTTTCAGATAGTGTAAGTTACCATCCCTACAGTACAGAATAATCTGCTAGCAAAACCTTTCATATACAAACTGTGTGATGAAAAAAATCTGAAGGCTCCAGGCCCTGTGCTCCACTTTCTGTGGGAATCTGATCCCTGCTGCACAGACTTCACCATGCGCATCAGCAGTGAATGCAGGTGCTAAAGGGTCTAGCTTTTGGCAAGCTTCAAGGACCTCTATGGGATCCACAGTCCTGAAACCAGATCTGGGATCTCCCGTAGGTTAAAATATTTCACTGCACTGGTTTCAGTGCACCAGGCATGGGAAGATTTTGGGTACTGCGGGACACATACAACTGCTATGCACGGCATAATTTGCACACCAAATGCAATACTCTTGATCACACCCTTAAGGAACAGATATAAATACAAATGTTGTTGATCATTTTTCATTTGAGATTATCTAGCACCTTTCCCTCAATGCTTTGACAGAGACTATGGTATAATTTTTGTTTAATTACATTTCAGTTTGTTATTTATAGGCATAAATATTGTGAGGTTTTAAACATTACATTTGTTGTGCAAGTCAGTGTTTTTATGTGTATGAGTTATGGATTGTGCTCTGGGAGAATATCATTTTTACTCTGTAACCATAATTCCACCACCACCACCAAAGAACAACATTAAATAAATATATGAGGTGGTACATGGACCCCGAGCCCATGGGGACAACCACTTTCCCAGTGCAACATAATAGCAATTGTTAGGGGTGCATGCAGACCCCCCTGGGCCCCGGGGAGCTTCACGTTCCTGGGCTTCAAGATATAAAAAGCAGGAGGTGCACAGACTTCCCGGGCCCCAGGGACAACTAACTCCTTGGGGCTACAACAATATAATGAAGGGGGGCCCCCAAGGCCAGGCCAGGTGTCCCCAACCAGGCACCCAGTAAAGATGTATGGTGATTACAGGGGTACCTCAAAGCCCCCACAGTCCCAGCCAGCTCCTTGCCTCCTGAGGGAGCCAGCAGTGCTCTTGAACGCAGGGAGCTGCTGCAAATAGCAGCTTTCTGTGTGCCAGAGCTATAATTTCAACTTTTCCCCTGCCTTCATGTCTTCGGGCAGGCAAAGAGATTAAGGGGGTTATTACAACTTTGGAGGAGGTGTTAATCCATCCCAAAAGTGACGGTAAAGTGACGGATATACCACCAGCCGTATTATGAGTCCATTATATCCTATGGAACTCGTAATACGGGTGATGGTATATCCGTCACTTTACCGTCACTTTTGGGACGGATTAACACCTCCTCCAAAGGTGTAATAACCCCCTAAATGTCCACTTTCAGTAAGTGGGACAACTTTTAAAGCTCCGGCTTGCAAGAAGCAGAGTGTTTGCTTTTGCTTGGTGGGCCCTGTCACAGCTCCCGCTGAGCAAAAGAAAATAGCTACCTCCTGAGGGTGGGCACCTCGGGAGGTAGCAGGAGTTGGCCCTGGAGGTGGTAGTCCCAATGGCCATATATGGCCAGGGGGGGCGCATGGCCTCACTCATAGTTTTTAAAATATTTTAACATAGGTATTGTCCTAAGGGGAGGTGGTGGTCCCCGGGGACCAGGGGGGTCTACACAGCCCTCCATCTTATTTTAAGTGCAGCACCAGGGAGTTGGTGGTCCCTGGATTCTAGGTGGGCCAAACAGGCCCCCTGCTTTATTTTGGCATTGTGGCCCTGGGGAGGTGGTGGTCCCCAGGGCCCATGAGATTCCATGCACCCTACCTACATAATTTGTTTTAGCCCCCAGTCGAGTGGTGGTCCCCGGGTCCCGGGGGTCTGCATAGCCCCCTGTAGGTGTTATGTTGCTGCCCCAGGAAGGTGGTCGTCCCCGGGGACAGGGGGTTCTGCGCAGCCCCCCGCATGTAATAAAATTTAGCCCCAGGGAGGTGGTCATCCCTGGGGCTTTAATAAGTCCTCGGGGTGCCAGGACCTGGCCCACCTGGGGGCTAATTAAACTATAAGTGCAGTGATCTGCACTCTTTGTTTACAAATTCTTGATGGATCATTGGCTCCAGTCATGGATTTCACTGTGAATATACACACCCTCCCCTTTTTTCTGTCCACTGAAGCCAAGTGCCAAAATGGCTGCCAACACTTCTTGTTGTAAGTATTGGCAGCCAATCAGATTTCAACGGGCGATCTCCATGGATCTACGGCTTAGATATACAATTTATTTCCCTTTATTATCTTGAAAACTACTGAACAGAATTCCACCAGATAACAAAAACTATGATCTGCAGACCAAAAGCCATCTTTTTACTACATTTGGTGTTATTCCGTCCAGCAGTTTGGCCTGAAGACGTGTCCATAGAGTTTACAGAAATTAACTAGGAAACATACTTTCATGTCCCCACCCCTTTTTCTCCACCCCCACTTGACGGATCATTCTGAAACTTTCCATGTACAACAAGACCATAAAGGGCACTTTAAAAAAAAAACATTTATGAAGATTAGGCATACTGTGCCAAAGATATAGGCAAGCCAAAAAACACTTTTTCTATGGAAACTAGGTCCTAACTCTAACTACATACTGGTAACCGCAAGTAGGTAATATATGTTTTATGTTAAATAATATTATTTCTACATTGATGTGATGACTAATATATGTAATGTGTTTGAACTGAAGTACGTTCCCTACTCTTTCTTAGACTGCAGTAGGAATAGTAAAATTAACCTCTTTGTAGTTCAACAATTCCCTATTGTTGCACTGTTTGGTGTCAGAATAGTAAATTTCACCCCCCCTGAAATTCAGTGCTTTCCATACTGTTGCAGAAACTGGAGTGGGAATAATATATTATACCCCTCTAAAGTCCAACACTTCCAGTACTGTGCGCTGACTGGAGTGAGAATAGTAAATTTTACCTCTCCAAAATTCAATGCTTTCCCTACTGTTGCACAGACTGGAGAGGGAATAGTACATTTTACCCCTCCAAAGACTAACACTTTCTCTATTGTTGCACTGACTGGAGTGGGAACAGAGAATTTCTCTCTCCCAGTGATTTCCCTACTAATGCACAGACTTGAGTAGAAATAGTAAATTTTACCCAAAATCCAATGCTTTCTCTAATGTTTCATTGTTTAGAATAGAAACAGTACATTTAACCCAAATTGTTTGGAAAGGGAACAGTACATTAAACCCCTCCAAACTTTGACACTGTCCGTACTGTTATTTAGACCTGAGAGAGAATAGTAAATGTCACACTTTCTAGGTCAAACACTTTCTCTACTGTTTTAGTGAGTGGAGGAGGAATAGTTATTTCAACCCAACTATTGTGGTGGGAATAATATATAAAATATACTTAGACACCATTAGTTTTCATGCTATTGGTTAATCATTATTTAGCATTAATTAATACATTTGATACTATTTGTTTTTATTTTTGAATGTTTTTTATGTTTATATTGTTTTAGTAAATGTGTTTTTTTTAATTGTTAACATTTTATTTAGTGCATAAATGAATTAATATATTTTTTGTTTTATGCTATTGAAATGTTTATATTTTTTATGGTTAGTTGTGTCATCAGTGATGTCATCAATGATATCATTTGAGATGTCATCAGTGATGTCATACATGATGTCATAGAACATGCCATAAATGATGTCATATGTGAGAACATGAGCAGTGCATGGCAGAAGCAGAAGTTATAGTTAGGGTTGCTAACTATAATTAGTGAATTTCTGTGTTTTATGAGTTTAAAACATTACTGCTGACACTGAAACATTCACCTAACTCTAATGTTACTTTAATCATTTTTTTTCAGTTATTATACCTAACCTCAACAATACATTTTTTTCAGTGAATTGCTAGATTTTGTTTAACATTGATAAGTAATAATGAATTACCATACTTGAACGCAACCCCCTGCTATGCACAGCCTTTGGCCGTGTGTGGTGGGAGGTTGACTGCAGCCAACACTCCCCATGCAGCCAGCCCCATACAGCCAACCCCATGCAGCACACAGCATTTGCCCATGCACAGTTGGTGGTTGGCAATATGGCCTGGCCCTGGGAACCCCATGCCCCAGGGCCACTCATTAAAATTAAAGGGGTGGTGGCATGTGCCCCCCCCTTCTTGGGACAATTTTGTCCCTGGGGACCCCACTCCCCAGGGCCCAGTGCCATTTTGAAGGAGACAGAGGGTAGACAGCCCCCTCTCTGTGCCTATTTCAGCTGTGGGAACCATATCCCCTAGGGCTCAGCATTACATTCAAAGGGGGGGCATGGGGACACTCTCTATGGGCTGATTTTGGCCCCAGGTACCCCATCCCCCCAAAAAAGTCATCCTTGTGGGAGGGCTTCCCTGGGCCTTTAATGGGTCAGCTACAAATAAATTGTTTTTCACCCTGGAGGTAGGCTCCCTGGGGCTTTTAGCATATAGAAATGCTTCCTGACTGCCATTTTTTCTAAGAGAGTCTTTTGGGATCACAGTATTTTTTATAATTTTATTTCTGCTCTATTTTTAAATTGGTGATCTCGCGAGAGTCTCCATGACTCTTTTTTTCCGAGTTTCTTTATTGGCTTCATCGGAGCAATATTTCACATCAAAACTCCATTGATCCAGTATATACTACAAGCAAGAGTTACCACAATACTTGAACAATGAACAAATCCATATTTACCTCCCACCCCTCATGCTGCTTAATTGTTGCAGGATACATTTTTGATTTGTAATCTTATTACTCATGAAGAAACAACTGGGACATCAACTGAGCGGTGCGTGAGCAATCCAAGAATGTATGGTCATTGGTTTGCAGTGCAGGTGAATGAATAATCTGGACCTGCCAATTATGTAACATCTCTCCAACATTATTAATTCCCCTTAGAATCCTGCACTCATTCATCTCTCAAGGTCCCCCTCAGCCACTCCTGCCCTTTGCCAATCTCGTAGCTCTGTCACCATCAGTGTCCAGACAACTAAATCATCTTCCAATTGCTCATCTTTCCTTACATGCTTCATTCTGATTACCTCTCCCCTTGCTCATTCAAACATATCTCTAAGCCAATCAGCGTAGCTGTTATATACTCATCCTTTCAATGGTGATGTGCTTTTCACCAACAGCAGGCTGAACAGAAGGAACAACTGGCTGAGTTTCTTTTCCACTGGGGTCTGGATGAGTCCCAGCAGTACCATTTGTGGAGAATGCGGTACCTCCCATCAAATCACCTTATTTAAAGTCTCCAACGCTGTTGTCCAGTATGGCACAGAACACTGCCACACCACATGCACAAAGTCTGCTGCAGGAGAATCACATCAAACACATGGAGATGAGCAAGTGGCGTATATATTCTGTACGGTAGTAGGTGCAAGGTATGTCTGGTGTGTAAAGTTGTACTGTATCAGCTCAACGCGTGCATTAGAATTCACTGTGCAGGCCCCTTCATGAACCTGTTCCCATTTTCGCGTGGTGAGTGACTCGCTCAGTGTGTGTTCACATTTCTCCTGTGCCTTGGGCACGTTTTTTGGCAGGTCTGCTCTCAGTGTGCGGTAAAGATGTGAGATCAGTCTGCGTGCCCCACCCAATGTGAGCAACCCAGCCAATATCTGTGAGGGCATTGGTTCCTCAGGGAAACAAGGCCATATCTTTTGTGCTGTCACCGGTATCTTAACATATTGCAGTTATTGCCTGGGACCTAACATAAATAATCCTCCCCCGTCTACCCATGTGATAAATTGACTATCGAGATATAAATCTCCAAGGAATCTGCAGCCGCCAACTCTCCAATGTTGCACAGATATCACTTCAGGCATTCTCGCAAATGCTTGTAGCACCCAGAGTGGCATATCTTGCACATTTGATGGGCATCGTATGACTCATAACTGCCCGTTCTCAAACCTGGCAGTTACAATAATAGCTGCAATTTCTTTTTACAATATAATTGTACTTCTCTGTAGTAAGTAATTGGTTAAAAATGACCTCTAATATCTTCACTTGCATTTTAGTTGGTACTTTAACATCTCCGATTTGAATGTGAGTTCATTGTTGCCTAATTTCTTCAAATAGGTCCTTGTACTGATTCAGCATCCAGTTGGGAAGTCTTCATAGGTATCTGGGAGATGCGAATAGCAGATCTGGAAGTGGCAAGTTTGTATAGGAGCCTTGCAGGAGATTTTTTCCCAGTTGTCACCTTCATCGATCCACTGGACCACGTGTTGTAAATGAGCTGCAAAGAAGTAAAACGCCTCTCTCATGTTTGTTTGAACATAAAGAGCCCTATGCGTTTCTGTTAATGGACCCACAGCAATTACGTAATCAAGCTATCTACCTCCACAAAATATTTCTGGGGTATCTCATACATTGTGTTTTGTAGTTTGTATTCACATCTGAGAAGCACCACTATTTTTAGCAAGGACCGTTTACCCATCAGTTATAAAGAGAGGTGATTGACGCCCTTAAACCATCCAGCACTCTGCCAATGTTAAGATCAGGAAAGTTTTGTTTTGTGCGGATGATCCAAACCTCAAGATATCTTACACTCTCCCTATCCTACAGGAGTCCCAGCACTGGGAGTGACTCCATCCACAACCCCGCTAAGCTTCCAATCAACAACAGTTAAGATTTGTGAACAATACAAAGAGACCGGACACCTCTCCGAAGGTTTGCAACACAAGCAGCATCACGAGGACCAAGGCCACCAGGGAGGCCATATATATCAGGGCATCATCAGCGTACAGGGACACCTCATACATGGTGACCAATACCACAGTTCCCCAGGGACCCAGCTCATGGTGCAGCAAAGCTGTCACAGGTTTCATAGTCAGGGCAAACAGTAAGAGGGATAAGGGGCAACCCTAATGGGTACCCATGTACAGTGCAAATCTTTCAGACAGAATACCACCCATCCGTACCCTGGCATCCGGGTCAATATATAACAATTTGACCCATACTATATATTTGGGACCAAGTCCCATTTTCTCCAGGATGGGTCATAAGTGCTTCCAGTCAACTGAGTCAAAAACCTGCTCATTGTCTAAGAGGGACAAAGCATGGTGACCCTCCTATAGGTGTGGGACATGAAGGATGTTTTGAAACAACCTATGAAGACTGTGCACTGTGCTTCTCTGTGGTATAAACCCACCTTGATCCATTTGAATCAATGAGGTTAAATGTAGGAGAAACTGTGCTGCCAGTACACCACTCATATTTTAATATCTACATTTAAAAGCGAAATTGGGTGGTAAGATGATGCAATCTCCTAGTCTTTGCTGGGCTACAGTACTAAAAGCACCAGGGCCCTGCACATAGTAGAGGGCAATTGTCCCCATTGTAGTGCTTTGTGATACACCTCCAACAATTTTTCTACAATCTCTTCTGAATACTTTTGATAAAATTAGGTCAGGAGACTGTTGCCTCCTGGAGTTTTAGTGGGTTTTAGTTGCTTCAACGTCACCCATGTTCCTCCCTAGTAATGGGAATATCCATGGCAGTTCCATCCTCATCCCTCAACCCAGGAAGGTCAATTCCATCAAGGAACTCTCGCCCATAATCACCTGGTCGCCCACCACCTCCTCCATAGGTGGTGGAGAGGTGGACACGAAACACTTCATTAATCATAGTTTGGGAGTAAACAAATGTTCTAGACTGATCTTGCAAAGATAATACCGGATCCCGGGACTCCTGCTGTTTAAGCTGTTGTGCTAGCATCGCCTCAGTTTTGTCTCCCTCTACATGCAATTGCTGTCAGTATGCTGTATGAATGTGTTTCTTCAGTCTACATCAGTCATCTCTAAGGTCTTTATGGGTTTGCTGACATTCCACGAGGTGTTGTGGTTGGACGTGGAGTGTTTTTTCTATGTCTAGTGTCTTGAGTTCCTTCTGGCATAGGTCCTGTTCTAACTGTCATCTAACACTATGGCCCTCATTATGACATTGACAATAAATTCCGCTTACCGCCACGCTGATGACTGCCAATTTACCACTGCGGTGGCGGAAATCAGTTCACCATATTATGGCACACACACACCAATCCAACAGAATACAGCCACACACACAAATCTGCCAGACCAAGGGCCAGTGATAAAGTGGCGGTATCAAAACCCACACCGTTATGTCAACAGAATAACACTCACCACATTATGACCCAAGAATCACCACAGCAGACATTCAACTGCGGTAAACCATTGGAGGTACATCCTGCCGCACTCAGAATGGACACCTACAAACAAAACAACACTACATTGGCCAATTCAAACAACACTCACCTGACACCCATATACACGCCACACCCACACCACTATAAAACACACACCCACATTACCCACAACCCTTTATGACTACAAACCATTGCCACCAGAGAGACACCAAGACCACTGACACAACTAGAGCCACACACTACTCACACCTATACACCACTCAAGCACTCCACATCACACAACCCAACACATTACCCAACACACCCTCATCAACACACTTCACAGAACACCCATGGCACCACAAAGAAACCCCTGTTTCACAGAGGCGGAGCTAAGGGTCATGGTGGAGGAAATCGTCAGAGTAGAGCCACAGCTATTTGGAGCACAGATGCAGCAGATATCAATAGTCAGTAAGATGGAGCTATGCTGGAGAATCGTGGACGTGGTCAACGCCGTGGGGCAGCACCAAAGAACTAGGAGGTGACATCACTAAGAGATGGAATGATCTACGGGGGAAGGTAAGTCCCATAGCAGCAAGACAACAGCTTGGTATCCAGAGGACTGGCGGTGGACCCCCACGTCCTCCCCCACAACTCACAGCATGGGAGGAGCCTGTCTTGGCAATACTGCATCCTGAGGGCCTGGCTGGAGTCAGAGGAGGGCTGCACTCTGGTAAGTCAACTCTCTACTATTACCACCCCATCACATGCACTCACCCTCACCCTCACTCCCATCACTCCACTACATCCCACACACTCCCACCATCACATCTCACTCATCCCAATGCCAAACCCCGTATGCTGTACCAATGCATGGATACCCCTCACAGACCTGCATGGACACTCATCACTAAAGCATGCACACAATAGAGAACTAACAATCCCACAATACACTAACATACACAAGTGAAAGCTGGCAGGGCAAATCCAACCATAGAGGGGAAGCCACCGATGTACAATATGTGAGACACATAGACCATAACACATCATTTACATCCCCACAGATACCCCAGCCAATGTCACCGGAGAGGAGGTGCCAGCACTATCCAGTCCCCCAACTCAGGAGGCCCAGAGTGATGACAGCAACTCTGGTCTTCAGGATCTGGATGACCTAACTGGCCCATCAGGGACCACTGGACAGCCAGTTACCCAGGCCCAGTCACACACCACGACAGAGCCTCACCCCCTCAGGAAACACCACCACAGCACCCACCCAGCGTACCCACACCTCTGTCCCAAAGACACGTCAATCAGCAGTGTGTCCATCTCTACAGGAACCCCAGGCCACCCCTCACGCACAAGACAATCAGGGACCTGGGTTTGGTGGCAGTGGGCACACGGTTCAGGGGACAGAGGCACAAGCCACCAGGGACACTGGGAGGACTGCTGTACGCCAGGGAGAGGACGGGTCCAGGGAACCGACTCTCAGGAGGCACCCGCCGAGATCCTGGGAGCCTTTCAACATTCACATGACACAATTTGCCATGTCCTGGACAACGTGCAGAAGAACAAGTGGCTGCAGGAGGGACAGTACTAGCGGATCAGGGAGGACTTGCAGGCCATCAACAACACCCTGATCTCCGTAGCAGAGGTGCTGGCAGACATGGCCAACATTATGAGGGAGGCAGTCTCACACCAGCGGGCCACTGCCATTAGCAAGACATCTGAACAGCCTTCCACCTCTGGTGCCACTAGTGGCTAAGAGGACCCGCCACAGGACTCACAGGCCACCTGCACCTCTCCCCCTGCAGAAGGTGAACCAACCCCCAAACGTTCCCTGTGATCCAGACAGAAGCCAGAGACACTTGCCAAGACCCCGGCCAGAAAATGAGACTTTCCTGATTGTCCCCCTTATGTCCCACTCAGTCACCCTGTCCACCTTGAACAGCCATTGCTCCCCTTCCTATGTCCCCATGGACACTGCACCTGTGCTACAAACAGACTGAAACAATCCCCTGCACTTTCCTTCATCATCACCCTATCCCATTGCACTTTCCTCCTATATGTTAGCACTTCAATAAACACCCTTTGAAAAAAATCCATTTGGAGTATGTCGTGTATAACAAATATGTATTCATTGAAACAGGTACAAACATTGCAAATTAACTTTACATAAAATGAGCATAGATTAATGACCCGTGGTTGGCTGAAGTGGTCACACCAGTAGTATATGTCAGGTCACCAACATCTGCAAAATGAATTGCCAGAGGGAACAGTAAGAAGGCATAGAAGTGTGAGATATCAGCATGCCAATGCCACACAGATTCCAACCAAAGTCATTGAAATGTAAAGTTTCACTGTCCTACCTGTGTGTCATTGGAAGTATTGACTTATCACAGATGTTCTGTTGTCCTCATCCTCATCCTCTACCTCCTCATCCTCACTGTCCACAGGGTCTACTGCTAGCTCATGGGCATCTCCAGTCTCCTCTTCCCGCAGAAAAGGGACATGGCGTCTGATTGCCAGGTTATGCAACATGCAGCGTGCCACTACTATCTGGCAGACCTTCTTGCCTGAGTAGCACAGGGATCCACCTGTCAGATGGATGCACCTGAACCTTGCCCTCAGGAGGCCAAAGGTCCTTTCAATGATCCTTCTGGTTCGCCCATGTGACTCATTATAACATTCTTCTGCCCTTGTCCTGACATTCCTCACAGGGGTCAGCAGCCATGATAGGTTTGGGCAACCAGAGTCACCTGCAAATATTGAGGGACAACATTTAGCCACACACTGTCAGGCATGGCCCACACCATACCCATACACCAACATATACTTGATGAGAACCAGTGCTCACCTATTAGCCACACCCTGTACCTCTGTAGTTGGGCAATCACATTTGGGATGCTGCTATTCCTCAGGACAAAGGCATCATGCGCTGACCCAGGATACTTAGCATTGATGTGGGAGATGTATTGGTCCGCCAAGCACACCATCTGAGCATTCATGAAGTGGAAACTCTTACGATTCCTGAACACCTGTTTATTCTGCCGGGAGGGGGGACAAATCCAATACATGTACCATCAATTGCCCCAATTATGTAGGGGATATGTCCCATTACATTAAACTCAACCTTCACTGTGGCCAAATCCTCCACCTGGGGGAAAACAATGTAGGTGCACTTGTGTTTTATCAGGGCAGACAACACTCTTTTCAGCACTGTCACTTGGAAAGAACCAGTTGCCAGGAAATGGAGTACAGATAGCACTTGCACAAGAGGGGGGACCCCAGTGGGGTGACGGATAGTAGATATCAGGTCAGGCTCCAATTGGGCACCCAGCTCTGTGATTGTGGCCCTTTCAGGTCTATAGGTGAGGATAATGTGCCTGTCCTGTAGTGTTGCCAAGTCCACCAGGAGACTGTACACGGGGGTATGTCTCCATCTCCTATTCATCCACAGTGGTAGGAATCTAAGGGACAAAAGAGTAAGGAGCCGGTCACAACCTGAACAATGGAGCTACAACAGTAGTTTGCATTCTGTAAACATGTAATGGGTCAGTGTGATTTGTCCAGTATGTGATAACATCTCTTGTGACGCAGCCCTATTCCAGAGGCCTGGCCCCCCTGATCTGGCGTCCACCCGACGTTGTGCGTCATTGCGGGAGCCGGTCAGGAACTGCAGTGCAAATCCTCATTGGTTAACATTGGGCCCTTGCTACCTGACCTTCCACAGGAGAGGACCTACACTGCATGTGCTGCTGTGACCTGTGTCTGGAACCTACCATGGCCCGTGTGACTGGGGAAAGGGCCACAGCCTTCACTTCTGAGGAGTTGGAGAGACTGGTGGATGGGGTCCTACCCCAGTATGGACTTCTGTATGGCCACCAGACCAACAGATGACTACACTGTGGGCACGATGCATGTGGGAAGGATGCATGGAGTGGTGTTTGTGAAGGCCTCGTGTAAGGAGGGTGGGTGGCTTTCCCCTTGGCGGCATACAGGTTGTGTGCTGGGCTATGTGTGTGCCAATGGTGATGGAAATGGGTATGGTGGGCCACTTGTTGTCTAATAGTATTTCCCTGTGTTTATTGCCTCTGCAGGTCAGCGCCCTTCAAAAGAAGGGTATATGGCGTGCCATCACCAAGGATGTATGGACCCTGGGGGTCTATGGCAGGCAGAGCACCCGTTGTCGCAAATGGTGGGAGGACTGGAGAAGCTGGGCACGGAAGACAAGGGAGGAAGGGGTGCCCGTCGAACCCTGACCCCTCTGATGGCCCGCATACTGGCGGTGGCCTACCCAGAGCTAGATGGGCGCTTGAGTGCATCACAGCTGCCACAAGGGGGTGAGTACAGTGCCCATATTTACAACTTATGCATGGTAAGGTGGTATCCGGGTGGTGGATGTGTGTCAGTGGGTGCCCCTAGGCCAGGCCTGACATTGCAGCGTAGGTCCCCTGGTGGCTAGTGTTCTGAAGGGATAATCCTGCTACCTAGCTTGTTGGGATCCACTACTGGTCAGGGCTGCGTGGGTCCCAGGTGTGCTGCATTTGCCTGTGTGTGCCCCTCCCCATGCCTTGGTGGCTAATAATATCAGTGGTAGTGCAATGCATAGTACGTAGGCCTGTTCCCTGTGTGTGAGGGTGCTGTGTACCCCAACGGTGATGTTGGTGCAGTCATTGACCCAGTGTATCCTTTGTCTCTCTCCCCCCTTTCTTGTTATGTCATCCTGTCCTTATGTGCATTAGCATCATCTGGCGGAGGAGCTGAAGCACCGGCGACGGATGGAGCTGCATCCGACAGGACATAGGAGACCATTGACGCTGACGGAACAAGTGGGACAAAGGTCATGGGGAGCACCACGGCGGAGACTGGAGGAGACACTTCAGACACAGAAACCTCTTCCGATGGAAGCTCCCTGCTGATGGCGGACACTTCTGTGACCACCCCAGTTACAGGTACAGCTGCCACCCCCTGTACCAGCACCAAACTCCCAACAGCCCCTCATCGAGTTGCCCGTGCCCGCTCACCCAGGAGAGTGGGCATCTCCTTCACCCGAGGCACCTAAGGCCCTGCCCTAGTAAGCCCTGCTGCCCTGAGTGAGGAAGCTAATGACCTCCTGAGATCCATCTCTGTAGGGCAGTCCACCATTGTGAATGCCATCCAGGGGCTGGCAGCCCAGATGAACAATCTAATGCATTCCTGGAGGGCATTCACACTGGATTGGCGGCCCAACAGAGATCGAGTCAGGCTCTGGCCTCCTCTCTGATGGCAGCCATTGTCCCTGTTTCTACCGTTCCCCTTCCAACGTCCACTGCCCAGTCCCATTATCCTCAACCCCAGTCTAGCCCAGGCACACATACAGATGAGCATGAAAACAAGACAACACCCAAGAGTGTCACAGGCAAACACAAGCACCACACTTCATCCCACAGGCACTCACACAAACACCATCCAGTTGTAGACACAACATCCACTATTTCCACTGTCTCCCCCTCTTCCTCCTCCTCCACCTCCCACCTAGATACATCCACACTCACACCTGCATGCACTACATCATCATCCACTACCAGCATCATCACAACACCAAGCAGAACACACACCTCACTGGCAGACACCTCCACAACATCGCACACATCCCCTGTATCCTTTCCCACTGTGTCTGTCCCCCCTCCTAAAGTACACAAATGCAAGCACTCAGACACCCAACAGCCATCCACCTTACAACAGCATGCAGCCCATGTTCCTGCACGCAAATCCAGCAGACAGACACCTCCAACAACCACTCCCTCATCCTCCACTCCCATTTCTTCTTCCTCTTCCTGCCCCAATATCCCTAAAAAACTATTCCTATCCACCATTGACTTCTTTCCTACCCTCCCCCTGTCCTGCACGTATGGCCAGGGTACCATGAACCTAGCAAAGCACCTTAGCCACACAGTCCACAGGCCCAGTTCCATCCGCGACCACTCATGGTGGAAAGGAATCTAAGCCACATTTACTGAAGGGGAAGGAGCTTGCACCAGCCAGCCTAAAGGGGAAGGAGCCTGCACCAGTAGGCAAGAAGGGGAAGCAACCTGCACCCGCCACCCAAAAGGCCAAGGAGCCTGTACCAGTAGGCAGGAAGGCCAAGGAGCCCACACCAGTAGGCAGGAAGGGCAAGGAGCCTGCACCAGCAGGCAAGAAGGGCAAGGAGCCTGGGCCAGCAGCTGTGACGGAGCCCCCACCACCAAGCATGGTTGTGCATCCATCCGAGGGTGCAGGGGATGTGCAGGAGCCTCCCACCACCAGCAGCACCACCACAGTGCATCCATCCCAGGGTGCAGGGGACCCCCACCACCACCAGCACCACAACAGTGCATCCATCCGAGGGTGCAGGTGATATGCCGGAGCCTCCCACCACCTCCAACACAGTGCAGCCGCTACCACCGGCAAACGCAATGTAATGCTGCATCCATGGGCTGCTGTGCGGCCTATCGACTTCAGAACCAGTGGGGTATTCACCCACTTGAGAGACTGTGGCCTTGCACTCCCCTGGACAAAGCACAGGGCATGTTGCCCCCTCCAGAACCACTGGGGTGTTCACCCACTTGAGAGACTGTGGCCTTGCACTCCCCAGGACCAAGCACAGGGCATGGTGCCCCCTCCAGAAACAGTGGGCAAGACACCGACTCGAGAGACTGTGGCCCTGCTCTCCCCAGGACCAAGCACAGGGCATGTTACTCCCTCCACAACCAGTGGTCTTGTTTCAGCTCCAGGCTGAGGTGCCCCCCCCCATCCCCTTGAGGTGCCTGCCTATTTCCCAAGTGATGCCCCTGCAGTGTTCTCTCCATGTTGTTGCAGGTGACAAGTGGGGCCTTGGACTTTGGCCTGTGGCCCATGCAAATTGAGGACTGGGCTGTGTCCCTTGTTCTGTACATTTGTATATATCTGTTACATTGCCTACATTGTTATTTATACTGTGTTGATCTTATTACATTCACTTTGGTAAATTAATTTTGTCCTTGCATTATTCAGCCAATTTAGGGGGATTAACTTGTTTTCTTGTGCAGCTGGGTGTGTGTATGGTGTGTGTGTGGGGGGTGTGTATGGTGTGTGTGTGTGTCACTGTCGTTCCCCCCCCCTTGTGTTCTAGGCGGCTGTACTCACCGTCTTCATCTTCGCTGACGTTGGTGTTCGTGGTGGAGCAGAGCATAGAATATCATCTGAAAAACATGCAGTTCGGGTTCCATAGCGGCGTGGTTCTTCCCTGCATCTCCAAAGGTGAGTCCTTTCCCTTCTGAGGTCTGTTTCCGCCAGCCTTTTCATCTTGTTGCCCCGGAAAAAGTGACGGATTGTGTTGTTGTAATATGGTGGGCGGAACTTTGACTTCCACCTGGCTGCAGGCGGCTACCGCTGTGGTGCCTGTTGTTTCCGCCCTGGCGGTCGGTGTGGTACATTGGCTGTCTATCGGAGATCTTTCCCCTATGGTCATAATTCGGCAGTAGTTAATGCCAGCCTGTTGGCGGTATTACCGCCACTTTATCACCGACCCCCAGGGTCGTAATGAGGGCGTACACGAGGTCTTAAGGCAAATCCCTCTGATCACCACTTTGATCCACTTCCAGTCGTGAACCCTCCTTCTCAGAGTGTCCAGAAATGAGACAGCTCCTCATGGATTGTGGTGGCAAATGGTGGATCTGAAAATGCCTCCACGGGTAATCACCACAAGCGGACCGCGGGGTATTCACAACCCTTTTCTAGGCTCTTCAACAATGGAGATTGGTCCGAGAGGTAGCATGCCTTTAAACCTATCGTTCTTCCAACCTGATATAATATGAAACGGATACAAACATAATCTTCTCCCCCGCACAGCTTGTCCCCTTGTATTGACAAGGATATTCCCTAGTGGCAAAAATAAGAGCCAACAAGCAATCATTCAAGGATAGTTCAATTAGATCCACCAGAAGTAACACAAAGTTCACTGTCATTAATCAGTAAATGGTGGTCACAGCATGACAGGCACCACAGCACCAGATAAACTATTGGACTTACACAGCATTGTAGTCTTACAGCACTGTTGTATAGGTATCACGGTGGACCGCCGTCTGCGCCTAATCCAGGGCTTCCCAGTTGAAACTGTAAGGACAGCCGGGAGTCCGGCACCATCTCCGTGTCTCTGAGGGTGCCATCTGAACACACCACTATTCAGCCCAAAGGGCCTTTAGTCCCAGGGGACTTTCATCCATTTTTACATTTCTTTCATTATGCTGAGTGATTCTGCACTATAGAGGAAGGTGTTCCATCACCAGATGGATTATGGATGGGAGCTCCAGGACAACATATCATCCAGACACTGGCCTTACCGACTGTAAAAAAGAAATGTATCTTTCCACTATGCACAACACAGAGCTTTGCTGAAAACATCAGGCTGTAACGCAGATTAAGGTTGCATAGCCTTTTCTTAATACCCAGATATGTTTTACAGTGGTTTTGAACCTTCAGGGAAAAGTCCAGAAAGATTGATACTTGTCACCTCTCAAAAGCCAGTGGGCCTTTAATATGGATGTGCTGAAGAATTGCATAGTGCTCCCTAGAGACGAGTGTTAATGACACACAGCAGGGCACCAGGATTCGGTATAGGGACCGGTGCTCGATGTGCCCTCTCGATTGTGAAGATTTTCAATAATTGTGGTAGGCACATACTTTTAGTGATCCAATCTTCTAAGAAGAGCTCCACAGATGGGCCCATAAATCACAGTTTATTTCTTCTGGACCTTTTTTCTAAGTGTTCCTTCCATTCCTAAATCCTCGCTGTGAGTTATTGTAGTGAGAATATAATGTCTTGTAGGGTGGCCACTTCCTGTTGCAGCTCTCCTACATTTGTTTCTGTGGTTGTCATGTGGTTGGCGAATCCGCAGAAGTCCACTCTGAGGAGGTTGACATCAATGGCCACCAAGTCTATCTTGGTGGCCAGCTCTGTGGGTGTACCCTTGATGGCCTCCATCAGGTCTACCAGTGGAACGGGGGCTAGACTTTATCATTGGTCTATGCGCCCTGGTCAGTCAATGATCTCTCGCCAGTTTTTTCCATTAGAGGGACTCGGCTGTGTGTAGTTCACAAATTTATTGGACTGGGCCTGTCATGGCCCCTTATGTTTCACCAGGGTGATCAGACCTGGGCTTCCAGGTGTTCACTCCACCGTGCTCCTTCATAGTTGTTTTGACCCCACACTCCTGGTCTCTGCAATGATAGTGGCTTGCTATCACTAAGGGTGTCTCAACTGGTCAGCCTGCAAGTGAGGGTTCCCTAAAGCGGGGTTGCTGAGAGCAGGCCTGCTCCGCCCGCCAAACTCATAATGGGACCCATAGTTTGAAAGTGTGTGAACGGATGTAAATGTAATGTGTGCAGAATATACATTGTGAGCGGTAAATGAAATGGCAGCTTTTTGTAGTATGCGTGTGAATAGATGTAGATGTAATGTGTGCGGACTATACATTGTGAGTGGTAAATGAAATGGCAGCTTTTTGAAGTTTGTGTGAATTGTGTAAGTAGTGTTAAAGTATATATAGTATAAGTATATTAAAAAATTAGTTATATATTGTGTCACAGTAGTCCATAGAAAGTTTCTGGTACACCGCAATGCATGCGGATGAGAAGTCAGTATGTTATTGGCTAATGGCTGGTTTACCAAAGCTGTAATGCAGCCATGTAGTTTTTAGCACAGTTTGGCTGCCTTCTCTGTTTCATTGTGTTCTGGACTGTGGTCTTAGATATAGGTAAGTAGAAAGATTTATTGCTGTTCACTACCAAAAACGACTTTATTAACGTAGCAATAGGTAGAGAAATGTATTATAAATGCCTATATATTTTTCCAGCAGTTTAGGGAGAACTGCACATCTCGAAAACAGTAGCACTATAATTTGTAGGTATTACCACAGTAGTGCATAGATTTGTGTGTGCTTATGTAAATATGTTAAAAGTAAAAAATACATTGTACTACACTATGGCCCTCATTACAACCCTGACGGTCAGTGATATAGTGGCGGTAATACCGTCAACAGGCCGGTGGTAATAAATATGAAATTATGACCATGGCGGAAACCGCTCAGACTGACAGCCACTTTAACACACCGACCGCCAGGGCGAAATCAACAGGCACCTACAGCCAGGAGGAAGACAATGTTCCACCCACAGGATTATAAGACACCAATCTGCCACCTTTTTTGGGGCAGTACCAATGACATGAAAAGCCTGACAGAAACAATGCACAGAAGGGAAACGACTCACCTCTGGAGACTCAAGGAAGAACCATGCCGCCATGGAGCCTGAGTTGCATGTGTTCCCCATGATCTTCTACCTTCTGCTCGACTACGAACACCAACGCCGGCAAAGACGACCATGGTGAGTACTGTCGCCTAGCACACAGGGGAGGGGGGAGGAAAAAGAGAGTGACACACACATGCTACACACAACACCCCCACCCCCAACACCATACACACATGCAGATGAAGTAACATTACATATTAACCCCGTACCTCTCAGGAATAATGCAAGGACAAAATGAATTGATTGAAGTGAGTGTAATAAGATAAAATACCATAAATACATGCATCTAAATAAACAAGTATATACATATTTACAAATGTAGGGACACTTCACAGTCGTCAAAGTCTGTGGGCCACAGGGCCACATCACATAGTCCAAGGCCCCACCTCACTCATGTAACAACACGTAAAAACCCCTGCAGGGTCATCAGGTCGAAAATAGCCAGGCACCTCAGGGGCACGGGGAGCAGGGGGCATCTCACCCAGAAGATGGTACAGCTCCACTGGTCCTGGAGGGGGCAACATGCCCATTGCTCTATGCTGGGGAGTGCAAGGCCACAGTCTCTCAAGTGGGTGACTTACCCACTGGCTCTGGAGGGGGCAACATGCCTTGTGCTTGATCCTGGGGAGTGCAAGGCCACAGTCTCTCAAGTGGGTGATCTGCCCACTGGCTCTGGAGGGAGCATTGTGCTGAGTGAGCTTCATCCTGTGGAGGATGGGGTGAGTGGATGGCTTCTTCCACTGGTTCTGGAGGGGGCATTGTGCCCAGTGATGCAGATCTTGGGGAGTGCAAGGTCACAGTCTCTCACCTGGGTGTCAGACCCACCGGAACAGCCGCCCATTGAGGCAGGAATACACACTGTCTGCCTGCGGCGACGGCTGCTCAGTGGTGGTAGTGGCGGTGCTGCTGGTGGTGGAGCTGGCAGTGGTGGCTCCAGCCCTTCCCCTGCAGCCTTGGACGGCTGCCCAATGGGCCTGCTGCTGCTGGCATAGGTGCTGGTGCAGGTGGTGGTGGTGGAAGTGGTGGGGGGAGGCTCCAGCCCTTCCCCTGCAGCCTCGGACAGCTGCCCACTGGGGCTGCTGCTGCTGGCAGTGGTGCTGGTGGTGGTGCTGGTGGCAGTGCAGGTGACGGTGCTGGCAGTGGTGGGGGGAGGCTCCAGCCTATCCCCTGCAGCCTTGGACAGCTGCACCACCATGGTTGGTGGTGGGGACTCTGACTGTGTCCCTGCACCAGGTCCCTTGTCTCTACTGCCTGCTATTGCAGGCCGCTTGCCCCTCCATCCTGGTACTGTATCCTTGCCCTTCTGTCCTGCAGCTGGTGCTGCCTCCTTTCCCTTCTGTCCTGCAGCTGGGGCTGACTCCCTGCCCTTCCAACCTGCAGCGTGTGCTGCCTCCCTGCCCTTCCGCCCGGCAGCTGGGGCTGACTCCTTGCCCTTCCTCTACGCACTTGAACTGGCACCCTGTTAGTCTGCCTGGCTGGTGGCCCAGATCCTTTCCCACCTTGAGTAGTTGGGGACATTACTGTGCCCGTGGACTGGGTGGCTGCTGTGCTTGCCTGGGTTTTGACCGTCCTGGCCTGACTTGAGGGGCGGGGGGAACAGGTGGGGAAGAGGTCAATGGTGGAGAGGAAAAGCTTCTTAGGAACATTGGGGAGGGAAGAGGGAAATAGTTTGGGACTGGAGGAAGAGGGAGTGGTGGTAGGAGGAGTCTGTCTGCTGTGTTTAGGTGCAGGTACATGGGCTGGATGCTATTGTGAGGTGAATGGCTGTTGGGTGTCTGAGTGCTTATGTTTGTGTACTTTAGGAGGAGGGGGCACAGACACAGTAGGAGAGGACACAGGGGACGTGTGCATGGATATGGGGGTGGTGACTGCCAGTGAGGGGCGTGTACTGTTAGGTGTGCTGGTGATGGTGATGGTGATACTGGATGAGGATGTGGTGCATGCAGGTGTGAGTGGAGACGCAACTGGGAGGGAGGTGGACGACGAGGAGGAGGGGACCCCAGTGGTGGCAGTGGATGTTGCTATATCTGCTTCTGGATGGTGTTTGTATGAGTGCCTGTGGGACGAAGTATGGTGCTTGTGTTTGCCATGTCCACTCTTGTGTGTTGTCTTGTGTGCATGCTGGTCTGTCTGCGTGCTTGGGATAGGTTGGGGTTAAGGGAAATGGGATTGGGAAGAGGAAGTTGGAGGGGGAGGCTGGAAACAGGGACAATGGCTGCCATCAGACAGGAGGCCATAGCCTGCATTGTTCTATGTTGGGCCACCAAGCCAGAGTGAATGCCCTCCAGGAATGCATTTTTCTGTTGCATTTGGGCTGCCAGCCCCTTGATGGCATTCACAATAGTTGACTGCCCAACCGAGATGGATCTAAGGAGGTCAAGAGCCTCCTCACTCAGGGCAGCAGGGAGAACTGGGGCAGGGCCTGAGCTGCCTGGGGTGAAGGAGATGCCCACCCTCCTGGGTGAGCGGGCACGGGAAACTCGCTGAGGGGCTGCTGGGCGGGCGGTGCTGGTACAGGGGGTGGCAGATGTGCATGTAGCTGGGGTGGTCACAGAGTTGTCCACCACCACCAGGGAGCTCCCATCGGAGGAGGTATCCGGGTCCGAACTGTCCCCTCCTGTCTCTGCCATGGTGCTCCCCTCAACCTCCGTCCCACTGGTGCCCTCACCGTCGGTGGATTCTGCCTCCTGGGTCCTGTGGAATGCAGCTCCCTCTGTCGCCAGTGCCTATGCTCCTCCGCCAGATGATGCTAATGCACATAAGGAAAGGGTGACAAAACAAAAAGTGGGGGGAGACACAAAGGATAAACTTGGTCAATGGCGCCAACACCACCACAGTTGGCGTACACAACACACTCACACACAGGGAACAGCCCTACGCACTAGGCAATGAACTACCAGTCACAATGCTAGTCACCAGGCCATGGATAGGGATACCTAACGCAAATTGCAGCATACCCGAGACCCACAGACCCCTGCCCAGTAGTGGATGCCTACTAGCTTGGTTGGAGGACTTTCACATCAGAACCCTGTCCAACATGGGACCTACCCTGCAATGCCAGGCCTGGCCTAGGGGCACCCACAGGCCTCTCACCCCCCACCCGGATACCACCCCACCAGGCGCAAGTTGTATATTGGGGCTCCATACTCACCCCCTTGTGGCTGCTGTGAAGCCCCAAGCACCCATCTAGCTCCTGATAGGCCAGCGCCAGTATGCGGGCCATCAGGGGGGTCAGGTTTGACAGGCACCCCTTCTTCGTTGGGAGGCCATCCCCAGCTGAGCCTCAGCCATCTTCCGTGCCCAGCATCTCAGGTCCTCTCACTGTTTACCACAGTGGGTGCTCTGCCTGCCGTAGGCCCCCAGGGTCCACACGTCCTTGGCGATGGCACACCATATACCCTTCTTTTGATGGGCGCTGACCTGCAGAGGCAATACAGACAGGAGAACACCATTAGACAAACAGTCCAGCCAGTAACACAAATGGCCCACCATACTCTTTTCCATCACCATTGGCACACACATAGCCTAGCACACAACGTGTACACCGCCAAGAGGACATCCACCCACACCCTTACACAAGGCTGTCACACACACAACTCCATGCTTTCATGCCACATGCATCGTGCCAACAGTGTATTCACCTGTTGGTCTAGAGGCCCATACAGCAGTCTGTACTGGGGTAGGACCCAATCTACCAGTCCCTCCAACCTCTCCGAAGTGAAGGCTGGGACCCTTTCTTCCCTTTTTTGGAAATCTCCAAAACCTCCTGGACAAAATCCAAGGTCCTCGCTCAATAATGAAACACCATGTGTTGTAAGTTCTAAATTGGAAAGGTTTACAACGGCAATTGATTTCTCGTTCGTGTCCCTTACTTCTGCTTGTTCCATGACCTGGTTTTCATTCCCTTTCTTACTTCTGTATGAGCCTCGTCTCTTGCCCTTCCTTGTTTTGCGGGGTCTTCCTTGCGTTGATTTGTTTCCCATTGCCCCTGTCTGATCCTTTGAACCTCAGTTAAAAAAGACAGGGTGCCCTGTTGAACCATAACATCCTGTCTTGAAGTATTGGAAATACTGCTTGAATCACTTTTACTAGCAGAAACAGTTCTAAGTGACGATAGGGAACTAGCATCCTGAGTCCGAAGAACATCTCCCCTTTTAATTAAATGATCATACTTTTGGGAGAGTGCAAAAATTCTACCATTTCGATAGTCTTGATCATCATGTTTAAGTTTACGTGCTTTTCTTCGTGTGGTCTCATTTTGATGTTGGTTAATGACCTCATTCAATATCGCATCATTTTTGGCGGTTGCTTCCTCCAAGTTCAAACTCTTAATCTCAGTTTCTAAGCTAGATATCTCTGACTGTAGTTTGGTTACTTTCCTATCCGAATTCTCTATCAAAATATTCATCAATCTCAAAGAACTTGAGATCAGTTCTTGTTCCCAACTATCTAACTACAAGTCTGGATCTAAATCATCAAAAGTAGGGAAAATATGAGATCTTAGTCCCCTGGGTATCCTATTCAGTTTAACATATTGTTTCAATGTGGCTCCATCCCACCATTTTGAGACCTCTTTTTAAAAAAAAAATTTCAAGCTTGATAAATTTATCCCGCAAACCTGACGTAACCTGGTGGGTGCCAGAAGAGTTAGGTGCCTGCACGTTCCCTGTTAGCTCAAGATTACCAAATAAATCCACTACTAACTTGTCACAATCCATATTAGACAATGTGTAAATAGGTATAAGAGCAAAAATCAAGGTGTTTGGAGATGCCTGCCCATACAGAGAACATATACAAAAGAAAGGACAGCAATGGGAAGAAGGTTATAGGACTGGGCGCTCACAAAGAATTACCAAGTTAGTGCATAATCCAAACAATCATAAGCACGGTGCTCCTGGCAGGAGGATCCACCCCCTTCCTCCAATGTTTCCTTAAGAAAAACACAGCATCATCAACAGATGTCAAGGCACTCGTCAATAAATAAAGGGTCAGTAGTCCATATACGTATATTGTCAAGTCCTCTTCCAAGCAATCAGGTACAAAGTAGACCGTGGAAGGTTAGCATGACTTCAATTTATTCTTGAGATGAAATATCCATATACTGGTAAAACAGAAAACAGCCAACAGGTGTTTCGTCTTAGGAGAAAATGTTCTCCGTGACTTCCTCAGGGCTGTAAAAAATACAATTGTAACTAAATACACACATATCAACTCTGTGTCATGTATTAAGAAATATATACAACAAATTGGCACCTCAATAGAAAATTCCTACATCAATTTCCACATCACTTTGTGAAAAAACGCCAATAAAAAAAAACCAAAGCTACTGCATGTGACAACTTGTGAATAACAAACAGTTTAGGAGCCACATATAAGAATACCGATTGAATATGTGAAATAATTTGAGAATTAATAAAACATTTCATTTCTTCTGCCCAGAAAGAAAGTACCATGAAAGTCATGACACCAGCATGAAAACAAACCGGATGGGAGCAATCAGCAAAAAGCCCCTACAATCCAGACCCAAAAGAAGTGATCAAGAGTTCCCCAAACAATATGAAAGAAGAAATTGTGCATTAACAAGAAACACATCTAGATAAGAGGATCATACCTCAATACGATGTTTAAAACAGAAAAAGAAGAATCAAAAAAGCTATAGTAGCTCACAAGAAATCCCAAATGTTAATTATCTGTGAGAAAAACAAAGAAAGTATGCAAAGTAGCAAGATTAGTTAAGATCAAATCCAGGGAATAGCGAATCGGATTAAAAAGAATGAAAGATGTCAACACGGACACCTACCCGATATGTAGCGCTGTATTTAATAATCTGCGTAAGCTCGTAAGGGATGTGTGTATTTACACCCCCTTAGCTGTAATTAGAGAGCAAGAAAGTTAAGGGTGTACACAGTGGCTTACTGACTTGCTCAGAATACACACAGTATATACACCACACTGCGCTGCGCACCAGCTGGGAAGGTGACTTGGTCAAATCCTTTACTGTAAAAGCATGGGAAGTGGCATTATCCAGCCATACTAACATCACCCGCATCTCAAGATTCCGCCTTATCCAGTTTTGTATTATTCACAGAGCTTACCTCACTCCAGCCCGCATCAAGAAATACTTCTGCAGTGTGGATGCAGCTTGCCCCCGCTGAAAACTGAAAGGGTCGTATATCCTTCACATGCTGTGGTCTTGTCCCTCTTTAAACATTTATTGGCATGGAACAATGTCGTGCCTATCAACATGCACACCACGTCCACTGTTATCTACTTGGGAATCCTGTGTCCTCGGTCTCTTCCAGAGAGATAGGAAACATAAAGCCTCCACAAGATTTCTAGACTTTGGACTTCTGACGGCCAAGCACTTAGTAAGTAAGAGATGGAAATCCACCAAATCTCCATCCATGATAGCGTGGGAGAGTTCTTTCCTGGTGTGGGCGGAAGCTGAGGGAGTAGTGCTAAGATGTGAGGATGCTATAGGCATGCGTAAATATCCTCTATCTGCCAGCTGGGACGTGATGCTGAACCGACTACGCGAACCGAGCACTGGGGAGGCAGACGCTCACAATACAGAATTGGCGCTGGATAAGGCAACCCATACTGAGCCCTTGGTGACATATCTGCCTATATGTGTCACTTATGGTCAGTACAAGCTACTAACAGGCTACAGCAGTGACGAACCTTGGGTATAGGCGGAGTGACAACTATGCAAATGTGGGGGGGGCATTCAGACTAGACTCCAAGTTTGTTAACTGTTTTATGAATTACATTGTTCTGACTACTGTCAATGCTGAATCCACACGTTTATAAGTCAAAATCCGCATGCACAATCTGCTGTGTAGCTACCCCGAGAGGGCATGTGATTCATGGAAAGATATCCACCGGGTTGAGAATTCTGAAATCAATATTAAATTCAAATTAACTTTATTTTTTATATATGTTGATGCCAATAATGCTTTGTTGCTACCTGCTGACACAGTCCATGTAAGCTACAAACAGTCTTCTGTTAACTCCTCTGCAATGTGTTCAAATGTACAAATAATGTATCCAAAGTATGTATTTGTATGGTGAGTTCAAATGCCGAAATTAGCAAAACATCGGGGACCACTGGACAGTCAGTCACCCAGCCCACTCCCAGTCCACCACAGAGCCTCCCCGATCAGTATCTAACACCACACCACCCACCCAGCGTCCCCACACCTCTGTCCCCAGGACACATCAATCAGCAGTGTGCCCACCTGTACAGGGACCCCAGTCCACACCTCACACCCAAGACAATCAGGGACCTGGGGTCAGTGGCAGTGGGCACACCATTCAGAGGACAGAGGCACAGGGCAACAGGGACACTGGGAGGACTGCTGTGCGCCAGAGGGAGGACAGGCCCAGGGAACCAACTCTCCAAGAGGTACTCACCAGGATCCTGGGGGCAACAAACAATCCCAAGACAGATCCTTGACAACATGCAGGAGAACAAGTGGCTGCAGGAGGATCACCATCGGGAGATCAGGGAGGGCTTGCAGACCAAGATCTCCATTGCAGGGGTGCTGGCAGACATGGCCAACATCATGAGGGAATCAACAGCACAGCAGCAGGCCCCTACCACTAGCCAGTCTATTGACCAACCCTTCACTTCCACTACAGCTAGTGGGCAGGAGTCCCCGCATCAGGACCCACAGGCCATCAGCACCCCTCCCCCTGTAGGAGATGAACCACCACGAACATGTTCCCTGCAACCCAGAACGAAACCACAGACACTTGCCAAGACCAAGGCCACCACCAGGAAATGAGACTCTCCTGATTGTCCCCCTTGTGTCCCACACTGTCACCTTGTCTACTTTGAACTGCCTTTGCTCCCCTTCCTTTGGCCCCTTGGACGCTGGACCTATGCTACAAACAGACTGGAACAATACCCTGGACTTTCCTCTACCATCACCCCATTCCATTGCACTTTCCACTCAATTTCTTAGCACTACAATAAACACCCTTGAACACAACTTGACTGATAGTATTTTATGTGTTGAGAATGTGCATTTAGGGGAACAGTCACAAAATGATCTGAACACTGTGATAGCATAAAATTAATGACCTGTAACTATCTGTAGTAATCACATCAAGACACTGTTGTCATATCACCAACATCTGTAAAATGACAAGCCATAGGTCACAGAAACTTGAGATGCAAAGGAAGTGAATGCTGTCATGCCACAGTCAGTCACACAGATGAAATCAATAGTCAGAGCAATGATCAGTTCCACTGTCTCACCTGTGTGTCATTGGAAGTATTGACTTACAACTGATGTCCTGTTGTCCTTATCCTCACCCTCTGCCTTCTCATCCTCACTGTCCTGAGGGTCCACTGCTGCCACAGGGGCATCTCCAGTCTCCTCCTCCTGCAGAAAAGGCACATGTTGTCTGAGGGCCAGGTTGTGCAACATGCAGCATGCCACCACTATGTGGCAGGCCTTCCCGGGTGAGTAGCACAGGGATCCACCTGTCAGATGGAGGCACCGGAACCTGGCCTTAAAGAGGCCGAAGGTACTTTTGATTATTCTTCTGGTTCGCCCATGTGCCTCATTATAACGGTTCTCAGGCCTGTCCTGGCATTCCTCACAGGGGTCAGGAGCCACAATAGGTTTGGGTAGCCAGAGTCACTTGCAAGTATTGAGGGACAAACATTAGCCTAACACAATGCTACGGGGGTGACACCTGTAGGCATATACTGACAGACAGTGGGTGGGGACACTAGCTCACCTATAAGCCACACCCTGTGCCTCTGTAGTTGGGCCATCACATTTGGGATGCTGCTATTCCTCAGGACAAAGACATCATGCACCGACCCAGGATACTTGGCAGTGACATGGGAGATGTACTGGTGTGCCAGGCACGCCATTTGCACATTCATTGAGTGGAAAGCCTTCCTCTTCCTGAACACCTCTTCATTCTGGCAGGGAGAGGACAAACACAATATGTGTACAGTCAATCACCCCAATAATATTGCATAGAATCCTGCCTTCAAAGAAGCCAAATCTTCCACCAGGGGGGAAACAATGTAGCTTCACATGTGTTTCACCAAGTCAGACAATACACTTGCCAGCATGATTGAGAACACTGGCTGTGACATTCCTGCTGCCAAGCCCACTGTCACTTGGAAGGAACCAGTTGCCAGGAAATGAAACACTGACAGTACTTGCACAAGAGAGGGGTTCCCATTAGGATGACGGATAGCTGATATCAGGTCAGGCTCCAATTGGGCACACAGCTCTGGGATTGTGGCCCTGTCCAGTATATAGGTGAGTATAATGTGCCGCAGCAGTAAGTATCTACGGGACACAAGAGTGAGTAGGCTGTCACAATTTGAACAATGGAACCACCACCTCAGTGTAAATACAACATCAATGTGATGGGACAGTGGGAAAGGCAATGTATGTGCAATTCTAGGCAATGACGCAGTTATGGATAATCTGATCGATGTCCACCACCATGAAATGGCGACCGCCTGTCCTGTATCTTGCGACAGGTGGAAGTGAGGTAACTCCGCTGACATTGGACATTGGGGCAGAAGGCGGTCTTGCACCGCCGTGCAATTCCTCATTGGCTAATATTGGGCTCTATGGAGTACAGTGGCCAGTGGGATCAGCGCCGCAGACGTGACCGCCATTTTCTACCTAAATCCTCACTTGTTTCCTGGCTTTCCACATGACAAAACCTACACTGCAGGTGCTGCTGTGACCTGTGTCTGGAACCTACCATGGCCCGTGAGACCAGGGAAAGGGCTCCAGCCTTCACTTTGGAGGAGTTGGAGAGACTGGTGGATGGGGTCCTACCCCAGTACAGACTGCTGTATGGGCCACCAGACCAACAGGTGAGTACACTGTGGGCACGATGCATGTGGGAAGGATGCGTGGAGTGGTGTGTGTGAAGGCCTCATGTAAGGGGGGGTGGGTGTATTTCCTCTTAGCGTCATACAGGTTGTGTCCTGGGCTATGTGTGTGCCAGTGGTGATAGAAATGGGTAAGGCGGGCCATATGTGTAACAGGCTGGACTTGTCTAATGGTATTTCCTTGTGTGTATTGCCTCCGTAGGTCAGCGGCCTTCAAAAGAAGCGTACATGGTGTGCCAGCATCCAAGGAATTGGAGCGACTGGTGGATGGGGTCCTACCCCAGTTTGGACTCCTGTATGGGCCTCCAGACCAATAGGTGAGGACACCTTGGGCATGATACATGTGGGAAGGATGCATGGAGATGTGTGTGCAAGCATTGTGTGCAAGCATCGTGTCATCGGGGGGAATGTCTGGTGGTAGTGTACATGGTGGGCACCAGGCAATGTGTGTGCCAATGGAGATGGAAACGGGATTGTTGGGCCATATGTGTGACAGGCTGGATTGTATGTCTAATGGTGTACTCCCATCTGTATCACCTCTGTAGGTCAGCACCCATCAAAATAAGTGATTGTGGGGTGCCATCGCCAAGGACTTGCGGACCCCGGGGGTCCACAGCAGGCAGAGTACCCACTGTTGGAAAAGGTGGGAGGACCTGAAACACTGGGCACTGAAGACCACGGAGGCCCAGCCTGGGATGGCCTCCCAATGAGGCACTGGCCTACCCATATCTGGATGGGCACTTGAGGGCATCACAGCAGCCACAACGGGTGAGTACAGTGGGTGTTACAACAGTAATTGGTAGGTGGCATGGGATCCAGGTGGTGGGTGTGCATTAGTGGGTGCCCCTTAATGCCAGGTCAGACATTGCTGTGTGATCCAGCTCATGGGTAATGGGTGTATAGCAAATCCAGGTAACCTAGCTAGGTTGCATTCCATTGCAGACAGGGCTTAGTGGGTCCCAGGAGGGGTGCAGTTGGCAGAGGTTGGCCCTCATCCTGCTGTGGCATCACCTTCTGTCATTCTGTTCATGTGTGCATTAGCATCATGTGGTGAAGGAGCTGGGCCACCGGTGACGGAGGAAGCTGCATCCTTCAGGACCCAGGAGGCGGAGTCCACCGATGCCAAGGGAACCATTAGGATGGAGGGTGCGGGGAGCACCACGGCGGAAACAGGAGGTAACAACACAGACTCTGATTCCACCTCTGATGGAAGCTCCCCAATGGTGGAGGACACCTCTGTGACCACCCCAGCTGCAGGTACAGACACCACCCCTGTACCAGCACCACCCTCCCAGTAGCCCCTCAGCGAGTTGCCAGTGACTGCTCACCCAGGAGGGTGGACATCTCCTTCGCCCCAGGCACCTCAGGCCCTGCCCCAGTGAGCATTGGTGCCCTGAGTGAGGAGGCTATTGACCTCATGAGATTCGTCTCTGTAGGGCAGACAACCATTGTGAATGCCATCCAGGGGCTGGCATCCCAGATGCAGCAATGCAATGCATTCCAGGAGGGCATCCACGGTGGATTGACGGCCCAACAGACATTGATTCAGGCTCTGGTCTCCTCTCTGATGACATCCACTGTCTCTGTTCCCACCGTCCCCCCTCCAACTACCACTTCCCAGTCCCAATCTCCTCAACCCCAACCCATCCCATGCACACATACCGACGAGCATGCATACAAGAGTGACACAGTCAAACACAGGCACCACACTTCAGTCCACAAGCACTCACGCAAACACCAGACAGTTGCACACACAACCATATCCACTGCCTCCACTGTCTCCCCTCCTCTTCCTCCACCTCCGTCAGAGTCGTGTCTACGTTCACACCTGCATGCACTGCTTCATCATCCAACACCAGCATCACCACACCAAGCAGCACACACACCTCACTAGCAGACACCTCAACAACATCCATGCATGCGTCCCCTGTGTCCTCTCCCACCCTGTCTGTTCCCCCCTCCTAAAGAAAACAAACACAGGCACTCAGACACCCAAAAGCCATTAACCTCACTTCAGCACTCTGCTCATGCACCTGCACCCAAGTCCAGCAGATGTACACCTCTGACAACCACTCCCTCCAACTCCACTCCCATTCCTCCTCCCTCATCCCACCCCACCGTCCCTAAGAAGCTTTTCCTTGCCCAACTTGACCTCTTCCCTCCCACTCCCCATGCCTTACCCGTAAAAGCAGGGTCCCAACGACACAGGCCAGCACCACAGCCAAACAGTCCACAGGGACAATGGAGGCACCTCCTACTCGTGGAGGCAAGACGATGAAGGATTCCACTCCACCAGGAGGGGAAGGATCCCACTCCACCACCTAGGAAGGGGAAGGATTCCACTCCACCAGCCAGGAAGGGGAAGAAGCCTTCACCTCTTGCTGAGATACAGCAGCCCTTGTGTCCTGTAGAGGCTGGCATGGTACTAACACCACCACCACTAGTGGGCATGCGAGCCTCATCTCCTGCTGAGACACAGCAGCCCTTGCGTCCTGTAGAAGCTGGCATGGTACTAACACCACCACCACCAGTGGGAACGGGGCCCTCATCTCCTGCTGAGACACGGCAGCCCTCACCTCCTGCAGAGGCTGGCAGGGTAACAACACCACCACCAGTGGGCAAGGGGCCCTCATCCCCTGCTGAGATGCAGCAACCCTCACCTCCAGCAGAGGCTGCCCAGGAGGCACCTTCCCCAGCTGAGATACAGCAACTCTCACCTCCTCCAGAGGCTGCCCAGGAAGTACTTTCCCCAGCTGAAACACAGCAGCCCTCACCTCCAGCAGAGGCTGGCAGGGTACCAACACCACCACCACCACCAGTGGTCACGGAGCCCTCACCTCCAGCTGAGACAATGCAGCCCTCACCTCCAGCAGAGGGCATGTAAGCCAACATCCAGGGACTGCTGTACAAGGAGCCCACTCCAGAACCAGTGGGCAAATACCCCACCTGAGAGACTGTGACCTTACACTCCCCAGCAAAGGATAATGGGCATGGAGCTCCCTTCAGAACCAGTGGGCAAATACCCCACCTGGGAGACTGTGACCTTACACTCCCCAGCAATGAGTAATGGGCATAGAGCCCCCTCTGGAACCAGTGGGCAAGTACCCCACCTGAGAGACTGTGACCTTGCACTCCCCAGTAAAGGATAATGGGCATGGAGCCCCCTCCAGAACCAGTGGGCAAGTACCCCACCTGAGAGACTGTGACCTTGCACTCCCCAGCAATGGGCATGGAGCCCCCCCTCCAGAACCAGTGGAAAGTACCCCACCTGAGAGACTGTGTACTTGCACTCCCCAGCAATGAGTAATGGGCAAAGAGCCTCCTCCGGAACCAGTGGGCAAGTACCCCACCTGAGAGACTGTGACCTTACACTCCCCAGCAATGAGTAATGGGAATCGAGCCCCCTCCAGAACCAGTGGGCAAGTTCCTGACTTCAGCTGAGGTGCCCCCCACACCCCTTCCCCCTGAGGTGCCTGCCCACTTCCAAAATGATGCCCTCTGCATAGTTCTGTGCAGATGTTGTCAGGAAACAAGTTGGGCCTTCGACTGTGCCCTGTGGCCATGTGGGCCCTTTGTACTTTCAACTGGGCATTGGCCTTTCTGGACAATTGTACGTATCTTTTTGTTATCCAATTGGTTCATTTGGTGGCTGTTCCCATTCAATACATTCTCAGTACTGCCTGACTGTAATCCTTGCATTATTATGACATGTGTCCTGTGCCATTGTTTTTCATCAGCAGCTGGTTGTATGTATTGTGTGTGTGCGTCTGGTGTGTGTGGTGCGCGTGTGTGTCACTCTCCTTTTCCTCCCTCCCTCCCTTGTGTGCTAGGCGGCTGTACTCATCGTCATCGTCTTCATCGGCGTTGGTGTTCCAGGTGGAGCATGGGGTAGAACAGCATCAGAAAGACTTGCAGTTCCATTTCCATGGCGGCGTTGGTCTTCTCAGTGTCTCTGATGGTGAGTCTTTCGTCTTCTGTGCAGTGTGTCTGCCAGGCTTTTGATGGCGTTGGTACCGCCCTGGCAATCATGGCAGATTGCAGTGTCATGATATGGTGGGCGGTACCTTCTCTTCCGCCTGGTTGATGGTGGCTACCGCCGTGGTGTGTGGCGTTAACGCCCTGGTGGATGGTGTGGTACAATGGCTGTCTATGGAAGTTCTCACCGCCATGGTCTTAATTTGCTGGTGATTACCGCCTGCCTGTTAGCGGTATTATCGCCACTCTAACTGTCACTGCCAATGTCATAATGACCACCATAGTCTTCGTAAAATGGTAATATTTAAGGGGAAATATCAAACCTAATACATACCTGTATCTGAAGGGATAACACAGAACACAGCCAAAGTGTACTTAAAACAGCATGGCTGCCTTTAGCTTTTGTAAAGGCAGTTATTAGTCAATCACTTAATGAATTGTCATTGCTATGTAGAAATGCAGGGTGTAGAAAGCAAAGTCCAGTCCTTTCACTCCCAGGACAGAAGCAGCAAGCCACAGATTAGCACAATAAAGCCTCAGCGAGAGGGAGAGTTGCTGCCCCTGCTATGGCATTCAGCTCTTCTTCTTGGCAGAATGTCCTCATTCCAAAAGGATTCTAACTCTTAGGTGTCAGAGGTCTAGTATTTCTACCCATTTCTGCCTTTGAAGTAGGCAAACTTCAAAAAGAAGTCTTTGTAGTGGACAAAACCCTGCCTTTCCCTGCCCTGGGCCCAGACACACTCCAGGGGGTTAGAGGCTGCTTTGAGGACAGGTACAGCCCTATTGAGGTGCAAGTGTCAGTCCTTCCACCACTCTAGCTTAGTAAGACCCGTCAGCCGGGTGATGGGCCATTAGGATATGCAGTGCACACATCAGCTCCCTTTGTGTGACTCTCTAGAGTGAATGTATAAACAGCCCAACTGTCATCGTGACCCATATGTGTATTCCACAGACAGGCAGAGGCACAGAATGGTTAAGCAAGAAAATGCCCACTTTCTAAAAGTGGCATTTTCAAACTTACAATTAAAAAAACAACTTCACCAATTGTATTTTTTAATTGTGAGTTCAGAAACCCCAAGATCCACATCTCGATCTGCTCCCAATGGGAAATTACACCTAAGAGATACTTCAAGCCAATCCTAATGTTACCCTATCAGAGAGATAGTCCTTGCTAATATGAAAAACACATTTAGCAGTATTTGACTATCAGGACATGTGGCACACACCAGTACATGACCTACTTTTTAAACACACTGCACCCTAAACATGGAACTGACTGGGACCTACCTTTGGGGTAACTTACATGTAGTAAAAGGGAAGGTTTAGGCTTGGAAGGTGGGTGCATTTGCCAGGTTGAAATAGCAGTTTAAATCGGCACACACAGACACTGCGATGGCAGGCCTGAGACATGTTTACATGGCTACTCATGGGTAGCACAATCAGTGCTGCTGGCTGACTAGTAGCATTTGACTTACAGACCCTGGGCACAGAGGGTGCACTATACTAGGGACTTACTGGTATTCAAATATATCATTCATGGATAAACCAATCAAATACATTTTAGACAGAAAGTATATGCACTTTAGCGCAGGTTAGCAGTGGTAGTGTCCAGAGTACTAAAGCTAACAAAAACAGGTCCGAAAAAAATAGGAGGAAAAAGGCTAAAAGTTGGAGATAACCCTGCAAAAAGGGCCAGGTACAACAACTTTTTTAAGAAGGGCTACAGTGTGTTATCATGCTTGTGGGGACTATGGCCCTCATCACAACCCTGGTGGAAAATTCCGCTTACCGCCTTGCTGGCGGCGGCCAACATACCGTGACCGCGCGGAATTCTGCTACGGGTATTATGACCCACACAGAGAAATCCGCCACAATGCAGACACCCACAAAAGTCCTCCAGACCAAACGTCAGTGATAAACTGGCGATAGCAAACCCACACCATCACACCAACAGGAATACGCCCCCAGTATCACGACCCATGAATCAATGCAGCGGTCTTTAAACCACGGTAAACCTTTGGTGGTACACACTGCCGCGCTCAAAATACACACACACTTGCAAAACAAAACCACATTGGACAATTCAAAATACACACACCTGACACACATACACACACCCAATCCATTATAAAACACACACCCATATTACCAACAACCCCTTACAGCGAAAAAATGTGAACAGGCAGAGAGAGAGAGAAAAGCAAAGACCACACCATCATCCAGAGGCACAGAACACCATCACAGATACACCATGCACGCACCTCACAGCACACACCCCAACACATCACCCCACATATCACCTCACACATCACTCACACCACATCATGGCACCTCAAAGACACCCCAGGTTTTCTGAGGAGGAGCTCAGGGTCAGGGTGGAGTAAATCATCTGGATAGAGCCACAGCTATTCGGATCACAGGTGCAGCAGACCTCCATTGCAAGGAAGATGGAGCTATCGCAGAGAATAGTCTACAGGGTTAACGCAGTGGGCCAGCATCCCAGAACCAGAGATGACATCAGGAAGAGGTGGAACAACCTACGGGGGAAGGTACGTTCTGTGGGTTCAAGACACCAGATTGCTGTACAGAGGACTGGCGGTGGACCCCCACATCCTCCTCCACAACATGGGAGGATCGAGTCTTGGCGATCATGCATCCTGAGGACCTCGCAGGAGTAGCAGGAGGACTGGACTCTGGCAAGTCAAATCTTTACTACTTTATCCCCCACCCTACCTGCATGCCATCACAAACTCCTACCCCTACCCTCACCCCCATCACTCCTACATCTATCATATTCCCCACTATCACAACCCATCAATCCCAATACCAAGCCCTGCATGCAACACCAATGCATGGACCCGCATCACAGACCTGCATGGACACCCATCACCACAGCCTGCCCAGTAGAGAGACTCACCCAACACACATAATCAGCAATCAGACAAGGTCAAGGTGACAGTGCAAGCACATTAATACAGGGGAACACACCCATTGCACAAGATGGCACACACAAATACAATAACAATGCATTTACATCCCAACAGGACCCCTACCCAACGTCACCGGACAGGAAGTGCCATCTATATCCAGTACCCCCACAGAAGAGGCCCACAGTGATGACAGCAGCTCTACACGCCTGGATCAGGATGACCAGCCTGGCCCATCTGGGACCTCTGGACCGTCGGTTCCCCTGCCACAGTCCCAAACCACCACAGAACCTCCCCCCTCAGGAAACACCAGCACAGCACCCACCCAGCGGGCCCATGCCACTGTCCTCAGGACACATCAACCAGCAGTGTGTCCACCACTCCAGGGACCCCAGGCAAACCCACTAACCCAGGACAATCAGGATCCTGGGGTCAGTGGCAGTGGGCACACAGTTCAGGGGACAGAGGCACAGGACAACAGGGAAGCTGGAAGGACTGCTGTGTGACGGGGGAGGACAGGCCCAGGGAACCCACTCTCCACGAGGCACTCTCCAACATCATGGGAGCATACCACCATTCCCTGGAGACCATGGATACAGTACTGGCCAAGTTTCAGGAGACCCAGCGGCTGCAGGAGGGACACTACATGGGGATCAGGGATGACCTCACCAAAATCTACACCATCCTGGTCACCGTAGCAGAGGTGCTGGCTGACATGGGCAAGACCATGAGGGAGCCAGTGGCTCAACAAAGGTCCCCTGACAGTAGCCAAACCGAGAAACAGCCTTCCACCTCCGCCGGTGCTAGTGGACAGGAGGCACCACCACAGGAACAACAGGCCACCAGCACCCCACCCCCTGCAGAAGGGGAACCACACCGCAAACGGTTGCTGCAATCCAGGCAGAAGACAGAGAACATTGCCAAGACCCCCGCCAGGAAATAAGACTCTCCTGATTGTACCCCTTCTGTCCCACTATGTCACCCTGTCCAACTTGAACTGCCATTACTCCCCTTCCTATGCCCCATTGGACAATGCACCTGTGATACCAAGAAACTGGACTCTACTATGGACCTTCCTCCACCATCACCCCAGCCCCTTGCACAGACCCCTATACTCATTAGCCCCTAAATAAATACCCTTTAATCACAAACCAATCTGGAGTCAGTCTCATCTTTCACAAATGTATAATTACAACATTAGCAACAAATCGCAATGTAAATGTTCATTACTCATACCAATGTATGACAGTTGTTGGGCAGCAGTACACATATCAGAAGGCAGAATGTGGTACCCAGATCTGCAAAAAGTTATTCCAAAGGGAACAGTCAGTGTCCATAGACAGAGGTGAAGAGGCTGACATGTACAATGTCCTACAGTATTCTGAAATGTGAGGAGGAGTTACAGTCTTTTACCTGTCTGTCACTGGACGTACTGCATTATGATGTTTGTTCTGTTGTCCACATCTTCTTCCTCTGCCTCCTCTTCCTCACTGTGCAAAGACTCCACCTCTGCCTTAAGACGATCACCAGGCTCATCCTCCTGAAGAAAAGGCACCTGGCGTCTCAATGCCAGGTTTTGTAACACGCAGCATTCCACAATGATCTGGCACACCTTCTTCGGTGAGTAGTATAGGGAGCCACCTGTTAGATGAAGGCACTGGAATCTGGCCTTCAGGAGGCCAAACGTCCTCCCAATAATTCACCTAGTTCGGACATGTGCCTCATTGTAGCGGTCCTCTGCCCTTGTCCTGGCATTCCTCATTGGGGTCAGTAACCATGAGAGGTTGGGGTAACCACAGTCACCTGCAAATTTCGAGGGATACCTGTTAGACACACACTTATCCTTAGGGACTGCCCCATACCCATACACCTACTCATACTGTGTGGGGACCTTGGGCTTACCTATTAGCCACACCTGGTGCCTCTGGAGTTGGCCCATCACATAAGGGACACTGCTATTCCGCAAGATATAGGCGTCATGCACAGAGCCAGGATACTTAGCATCCACATGGGAGATGTACTGGTCCGCCAAACACACCATTTGCACATTCATCAAATGATAGCTTTTTCTATATCTGTACACTTGTTCATTTCTGCGGGGGGGACAAATGCCACATTTGTACCATCAAAGGCACCAATGATGTTGGGGATATGTCCCAGGGCATAGAAGTTATCTTTCACTGTGGGCAAATCCTCCACCTGGGGTAACACTATGTAGCTGTGCATGTGTTTCAGCAGGGCAGACAAAACTCTGGTCAGCACATTAGAAAACATTGTCTGAGACATCCCAGATGCCATGGCCACTGTAGTTTGAAAGGAGCCACTTGCCAGGAAATGGAGCACTGACAGGACCTGCACTAGAGGGGGGATACCTGTGGGCTGGTGGATAGGTGACATCAGGTCTGGCTCCAATTGGGTAAACAGGTCTTAGATTGTGGCATGATCAAGTCTGTACGTGATTTTGATGTGTCTGTCTTCCATTGTTGACAGGTTCACCAGGGGTCTGAACACTGGAGGATGGCGCCATCTCATCATCTGTCCCAGCGGTTGTAGCCTATGGAGGAGAACGGTGAGCAGAAGGTCATTTACAACACGGGTAGCACAACTGTCTCTACAGTAATGTTAGTAAATCCGTGTGGGAAATAGTTAGTCTGTATATGTGCCAATATGTGCTGTGATGCAGTTAGGTGCCATGCCATGTGCACCCCTGGAATGGCGGCTGCCTGATTTGTGAGGAGGGACAAGGGGAAATGAGGTAACTGCGCTGGCGTTGAACACCTTCGCGGTAGGCAGTCGAAGACCGACTCAAAATTGGTTATCATTGGGTTCCAAGACCCAATGGCCATGTACGCCTGCGGTGACGGTACGCACCGCCGTGGACGTGACCGCCATTTTCTATCTGTTCACTCACTTGATACCTGACCATCTACAGGAGAGGACCTACACTGCAAGTGCTGCTGTGACCTGAGTCTGGAAGCGACAATGGCTCATGTGTCTGGGGAAATGGCCCCTGCCAACACTGTGGAGGAGTTGGACAAACTGATGGATCGGGTCCTCCCCCAGTATACGCTACTCTATGGTCCTCCAGACAAACAGGTGAGTACACTGTGAGCATGATGCGTGGGCAATGCCTGTTTGGAGTGGTGTGGATGGAAGTCACATGTTGGGGGGGGGATGAGGGCTGCTTGTGAGGATGGTCAGTGTATGTGCATCAGTGAATGAGTGGGAACTCGTGGGCAATGAGTATGACGGTCCGGAGATTTCCTCTAGGTCAGCGCCCACCAGAAGAAGGGTATTTGGCATGCCATCGCCAAGGAAGTGTGGACCCTGGGGGTCTATCGCAGACGGAGCACCCACTGCCGCAAGAGATGGGAGGACCTGCGCCGCTAGAGCAAGAACACGGCGGAGGCCCATCTGGGGCTGGCCTCCCAACGTGGAAGGGGTGCCTGTCACACCATGACCCCCCTGATGTTCTGCATCCTGGTGGTGGCCTATCCGTAATTGGATGGGCACTTGAGGGCATCACAGCAGCCACAAGGGGGTGAGTACAGTGTCATAAAGCTGACTCTGCGTGGTTTAGGAGGGATCTGGGTGGGGGGGTGGGCTGCGGGTGCCCCAGGGCTAGAACGGTCATGCCAGCATAGCTCTCTTGTTTGCATGCTCAGAAGCACCCCTACCCCAATGGTACAATTGGACAGCTACTGGTGTGCAGGATCCTGTGGGTGTCAGTTGTGCATATGTTGGCATTAGGCATTGCACCCCATGGGGTGGTGACTACCATAGTGACTGGTTGGGCAAGGCCTAGTGCACAGGGCAGCTCTGTGTGTGTTGTGTCCGCCAACGGTAGTGGTGTTTCTGGCATTGACCATGTGAGTCCTCTGTCTTCCCCCCTTCTTGTTTTGTCACCCTGTCCTTGTGTGCATTAGCATCATCTGGCAGAGAAGCAGAGCCACCATCGACAGAGGGAGCTGCATCCCACATGGCCCAGGAGGGTGAATCCACAGAGGGTGAAGGCACCAGTGGGACAGAGGGCGAGGAGATCTCCACGACGGGGACCGGAGGGGATACCAGAGACAGTGACTCTTCCTCTGAAGGAAACTCACTGGCGGTGGTAGACACCTCTGTGCCCACCCCAACAACAGGTACAGCCGCCACCCCCCCAGCACCGCCCTCCCAGCAGCCCCTCAGCGTGTTTCCCATGCCTGCTCACCCAGGAGGGTGGGCATCTTCTTCACCCCAGGCACCTCAGTCTCTGCCCCGGTCAGCCCTGCTGCCCTCAGTGAGGAGGCTATTGATCTCCTGAGATCCCTCACTGTTGGGCAGTCAACCATTCTGAATGCCATCCAGGGTGTCGAGAGGCATTTGCAGCAAACAAATGCATACCTGAAGGGCATTAATTCTGGCGTGTTGGCCCAACAGAGAGCATTTCAGGCTCCAGCCTCAGCACTGATGACAGCCATTGTCCCTGTGTCCAGCCTCCCCCCTACAACTTCCACTACCCATATGCAATCCCCTCTACCTCAGCCTATCCCAAGCACACCATCAGACCAGCATGCACACACATCAACACACAAAAGTGTCTCAGGAAAACAGAAGAACCACACATCACACAGGCAATCACACAAGCACCATACCCATGCACACAACCCAACATCCACTTCCTCCACTGTGTCCCCCTCCTCTATGTCCTCCACCTCCCTCCCAGTCTTGTCTTCACTCACACCTGCATGCACTGCATCATCAGCCACTGCCTCCATCACCAGCACGCCCATCACAACACACCACTCATGTGCAATCACCACCCCCACTACCATTCACACATCCCCTGTGTCCCCTCCCAGTGTGTCTGTGAGCCCTCCTCCCAAAGTACAAAAATGCAGGCACACACCAACTCAACAGCCTCCAGCCCATGCACCTTCACCCAAACTCAGCAGACGTATACCTCCTACAACCACTTCCTCTTCCTCCACTCCCACACCCCCTCCATCTTCCCGTCCCAGTGTGTCTAAAAAACATTTCCTGACTAACTTAAACCTCTTCTTTACACCTCCCCCAGTCCTTCCCCTAGGGCCAGGATGTCTAGATCCCAGTCTAGCACCTCAGCCACAACATCTGCGCCTGCTGCCAGAGTGCCACCTACAGATGTGAAGGACCACCCTATCCCACCACCTGCAAAGGTCAAAAAGGGGCCGGCTTCCAACAGGGGAAAGTCACACTAACCATCCACCAAGGCCTCACCCAAACACAGAGAGAACAGTGCCAAGGTCCCAGCAGCGACTGCCAAAGTGGGGAAGGGCCACCAGACAAAGGGCAAGTCACCTCAGGGCACGAAGCCTCCTGGTGAGGGGCTGGGGACCACCATTTGGTCAGGGATACCAGCGACCTGTACCACAGTCAACACAACTGCAACGACTGCCACCTGCACCGCCACTGCCACAACGTCAGTCTGCAGCATCCTCCCCAAGGATCAGCAATCTGAGGCTGCCGGAGACGGTATGGTGTCCACCTCCATCACAACAGACACTTGCAATACGGCCAGCACCGGCAGCATCTCCACCGCAGCCATGCCACCTGCACCACCATCTGCACTGCCACGTGCCCAGCCGGTACCACTTTGTCAGACGTCAGCAGCATTACCAGTGGGCAGCCGTCGGAGGCTACAGGTGAAATCCTGGACCCTGGACAAGCCACTTGAGGCACCACCTCCAGCACTGGCACGACCAGCAGTTGGCAGCCTAAGTCGCCGCAGGATGGATTGTGGCTCTGCATCCATGGAGTATCATGCTACCTGTTCTAGGTACATTGCATGGCTCAGACACCCAGGTGAGAGGATGTTAACTGCCACAACCCAGGTGCAGCATCACTGGGCACAAAGCCCCCTCCAGAACCAGTGGAGAGATACATCCACTCACCCAATCCTTGGCAGGATGAAGCACTCTGGGCACGAAGCCCCCTCCAGAACCAGTGGAGAAAGGCATCTACTCACCCAATCCTTGGCAGGATGAAGCACTCTGGACACAAAGCCCCCTCCAGAACCAATGGAGAAAAGCATCCACTCACCCAATCCTTGGCAGGATGAAGCATTCTGGACACAAAGCCCCCTCCAGAACCAGTGGAGAGATACATCCACTCAACCAATCCTTGGCAGGATGAAGCACTCTGGGCACAAAGCCCCCTCCAGAACCAGTGGAGAAAGGCATCCACTCACCCAATTCTAGGCAGGATGAAGCACTCTGGGCACAAAGCTCACTCCAGAACCAGTGGAAAAAGGCATCCACTCACCCAATCCTTGGCAGGATGAAGCACTCTGAGCACAAAGCCCCCTCCAAAACCAGTGGAGAGATACACCCACTCACCCAATTCTTGGCAGGATGAAGCACTCTGGGCATAAAGCCCCCTCCAGAACCAGTGGAGAAAGGCATCCACTCACCCAGTCCTTGGGAGGATGAAGCACTCTGGGCACAAAGGCCCCTCCAGAACCAGTGGAACATGTCACCCACGTGAGAGACTGTAGCTTTGCACTCCCCAGGAGCAAGCAGTGGGAAAACCACCCACTTGAGAGACTGTGGCTTTGCATTCCCCAGGACCAAGCAGTGGGCATGGAGCCCCCCTCGAGGATCAGTGGCATCGTACCATCTTCCGACTGAGGTTCACCCTTTTCCCTTCCCCCTGAGGTGCCTGTGTTTTTTTGACCTGTTGCCCCTGCAGTGTTCCCTCCATTTTGAGGCAGGTGTCATGCTTTTTGGGACCACTGGTCCACGGACATTTACAAGGGACAGTGTACGGTCTTGTGTACATAATGTAAATAATTGTTTATACTGATTATTTACTTTTCTCTTGATATATCTGAATGTTCCAATATAACACTGGTTAGACTCATTTCCTTTTGTCCTTGCATTCTTCCAACAACGGGGTGTTGTTGGATGTGTTTGTGTGTATGGTGTTGTGAGTGAGGGTGGGGCTGGGGGTGTCGCATGCCTTGTGTGTGTGTGTCACTCTCTTTCTCCTCCTCCCCTCCCCTTTGTGCTAGGTGCAGTACTTATCGTCATCACCGCCGCCATCTTCTTTCTACTTCATGGTGTATTAGTAGATACTGCAATATTGCAGGAGGATCTGCAATTCGGGCTCCATGGCGTCCTGGTTCTTTGTGGAGTGTCGAGAGGTGAGTGGTTCCCCTTCGTTGTAAAGTTTCTGCCGTGCTTTCAATGGCATTGGTACCGCCCCAGAAAACCTGGTGGATTGGTGCCTTGTAATACAGTGGGTGGAACATTATCTTCCACCTGTCTGTTGGCGGTGACCGCCACGGTGTTTGTTGGTACCACCGTGGCGGTCAGAGTGTTAAAGTGGCTGTCCATGTTGGCGGTTCCGCCGTGGTCATGATCCCATTTTGTTTACCGCCTGCCTGTTGGTGGTGTTATCGCCGCCTTAACACCGACCGCCAGGAATGTAATGAGGGCCTATGTGTGGATACCTGCCTTGTCAGGACTAACCTTTCCCAATGTTTTTGAAGTATACTAATAACAGAAAAATGTCAAGAAAAAATTAATGATACAGGATCCTGTTTCAATTTTTCAAATATATTGTTATTTAATCACACACACAGAACCATCCTTGTGAGGACATGACCAGGTGCTCACAAAGATGGTCCATAATGACCAATGGTGATTGATTACAGTCAAAGATACACGTCTAAATATTATTTTAGCACCAATACACACAAATAACATCATAATCTTTCCCCATTTTAAATGAAAAACATGTCCTTATGATACACAAAAGATTAATGATGCTTATAAAATGTCAGAAAATATTATGCACATGATTAGAAAAAAACATGCATAACTGGATTTAACCCACTGCTTAGTGCTTCAAATCTTATGAGCAAGGGAACTGAGTCATAGAGAAATTAACAGAGGGAATCAAGTAATGTGGTGAAGTGGCACCCATAGTTTGATTAGTTACTTACATTTTTGCCAAAGTAGCTATTGGATCATATCCCCCTGGAATAGCATGTAATGGTATTGTCTACATGGGGATGGTGTGTGATAATACCGTCAGAGGTTGTATGTGACCACTACACAGGCATGGTAAGTGAGAATGCCCACAGTGGAGCTATGTGATCACAGTAGCACCACAGTCTATACAGAGATGGTGTTTATAGCTGTGATGAAAGTATCCACAGAGGTAAAATGGGAAGATAATTATATTCCACCCCCTACAGAAATAGTGTATAACTATAGGCACCTTCAAGCCCTCAGGCAAATGGCATGTGAATGTAATCATGTCTTGATTGCAGTGATGTTCAAGTCCCCACAGAGATAGTGTGTGGTAATGGAATGTTCAAATCCCCACAGAGATAGTGTGTGAAGATTATTCAGTTCAAGTCCCTACTGAAATTGTATGTAAAGACAATGCTCAAATCCTCACATAAACAGTGTGAAGATACTGATGTTAAAGTCCCAACAGATATATTGTGTGATTAGAGGCATGTTCAAGTCTGCACAAAGATAATGTGTGATTATCGAAATGCTATACCCCTCAAAGAGATGATTATGAAGTCAATCTTATTCACGTCCCCTCAAAATATAGGGGCATATTTACAAGAAAGTGATGCATCATAGATGATGCACCACTTTTCTTGCACACCATTGCGCCCCCTAACGACACCATGTGTGTGCCGTATTTACAACATGGTGCACCATTGTGCATGCTTGGAGAATAGCATCAAAAATGTTGATGCCATTGTGGTACTTTGGTAGATTAGCACCCAAAATGATGGCGCTAATCCACCAAAGTCAAGGGAGGCCCAGTGAATACAATGGGAGCGTCACTTCAATGCCTCCCTACGGCAGGCATTAGAAATTATGTTAAACATGGCTCAGTGAAATGTAAATTTTAATGCGGCATTTTTTTAGGCCTCCGTATGTGGGAATGCCTCATAGAATACATTATGACTGGTGCAGTCATAATGTGGAGGAAGGGTTTTCAAAGTGGTGAAATGCATGCGAAACAGCATTTCCACCTGCCGGCCCTGCGGTGAACAGGGCCTTAACATTGACGCCAGCTCCTAATGCGCCAGAGCCAATGTGGCGGTGCAGCGGGTGCAGCAGCACCCGTCACACATTCCACGGCCTGTAATCCGGGCAGTGGAATGCACGATGGGGCTGTGCATGGGGACCCCTGCACTGCCCATGCGAAGTCCCCATTCCATCAGCTTATCCATGGTGGTGTAAACCCCCTTGGAAAGGCTGCTGGTATGAGAACTCGTAATCTCCAGGGTGGTGCTGCAAGCAGCGCTGCCCTGGCAGATTAAAACCACCCAGACCGCCAGGCTGCTGGCAGCCTGACGGTGTTGGTGGTCTGACCGTGGTGGCTCTGCCACGGCCATAATGTGGCAGTCCCACCGCCATCCTGTTGGTGGTGGGACCACCAGTCTGATGGTCATATGACTGCCAGACTCATAATAAGGGCCAATGTGTTGGGTGTACCGACAAGGTCTGAGTCATTTTACCAAAAGAGTGTGCTAATAATGATTGTTAAGCCACCACAGAGCTATTGTGTGGTTAACCACCAAAGTCAAGGGAGGCCCAGTGAATACAATGGGAACGTCACTTCAATGCCTCACTAAGACAGGCATTAAGAATTACATTACAAATGGCTCAGTGAAATGTAAATTTCAATGCACCATTTATTTGGGCCTCCCTAAGTGGGAGTGCCTCCTAGAATACATTATACCTGGTGCAGTCATAATGTGGAGCAAGGGTTTACACAGTGGTGAAATGCATGCAATTTCACCATTTTGTAAATATGGTGCCACAAAAATGCCTCCTCAATGCCATATTAGCACCAAAAAAACAAATATGGTAATCTGGCGCAAGGGGCTTACAAATATGCCACATAGGCGGTCATTACAACATTGGTGGTAAAAGCCACTTACCGCTGTGCAGAAGACCGCCAACACACCGCCGCGCCCGTGGAAATCCTCCACAGCTATTATGACCCACAGCACGGAATCTGCCAAAAGTCCGCCACACCAAAGGTCAGTGATAAACTGGCGAAAACAAAACCTCCACCGTCACGCCAACAGAAATACGCCCACACTATCACGACACAAAAATCCACGCAGCGGTCTTTCAACCGCGGTATTCCATTGGCTGTATACACCGCTGTGCTCAAAATACACACACACATACAAAACACAGCCACATTGGACAATTCCAAACACACACACCTGATACACAAACACACACCACTCCGACACATCCAATACAATATAAAACACACACCCACATCACCCACAAACCCCTACGACAACAACTGAGAAAGAAGCACAGAGAGAGACACCATCATCAACAATACTAGCATCCACAGGCACACCAGACCATCACCCACATAACTTCCACGCACCTCACACAACACCCCACTACATATCAGCACACTTATCACCACACACACCACCCCACACATCACCCACACCACCCCATGGCACGGCAAAGACACCCCAGATTCTCGGAGGAGGAGCTCAGGGTCATGGTGGAGGAAATCGTCCGGGTAGAGCCACAGCTATTCGGATCACAGGTGCAGCACACCTCCATTGCAAGGAAGATGAAGCTATGGCGAAGAATAGTGGACAGGGTCAACGCAGTGGGACAGCACCCAAGAAATCGGGATGACATCAGGAAGTGGTGGAACGACCTATGGGGGAAGGTGCGTTCTGTGGTCTCAAGACACCACCTTGCGATTCAGCGGACTGGCAGTGGACCCCCACCTCCTCCCCCACAACTAACAACATGGGAGGAGCAGGTCTTGCCTATCTGCATCCTGAGGGCCTCGTAGGAGTAGATGGTGGAATGGACTCTGGTAAGTCAAATCTTAACTATTACATCCCCCACCCCACCTGCTTGCCCTCACATATCCCCACCCTCACCCTCACCCCCATCACTCCTACTCCTCACAGATGTCCCAATTTCACAAACCACACATCCCAACACCAAGCCATGCATGCAACACCAAAGTATGGACACCCAGCACTAAAGCATGCCCACTGCACAAACCCATACACCCCCCTAAACCATCATCACACAAGGTCCCACACAGGAATGCAAGCACTGGGGTACACGGTCACCCACCCATTGCACACCATGCCACACACAGATGTAATAAACATCCTTTTATACCCCTGCACAACCCCTACCCAATGTCACTGGACAAGAGGGTCCACACATGTCCTCACCACCAACAGAAGAGGCCCACAGTGATGACAGCAGCTCTGTCCAACTGGATCTAGATGACCATCCTGGTCCATCGGGGACCTCGGGACAGTTGGTTCCCCTCACACAGTCACTGGCCACCACAGAGCTTCCCCCCTTTGGAAACACCAGCACAGCACCCACCCAGAGGGCCCATACCTCTGTCCCCAGGACACGTCAATCAGCAGTGTGTCCACCACTACAGGGAACCCAGGATAACCCACCACCCCAACAACAACAGGGACCTGGGAGCAGTGGCAGTGGGCACACGGTCCAGGGGACGGAGGCCCAGGTATACAGGGGAACTGCGAGGGATGCAGTGCGAGAGGGAGAGGAGAGGCCAAGGGAACCCACTCTCCACGAGGCCATCTCCTCCATCATGGGTGCCTACCACCACTCCTAGGAGAGGATGGCAACGGTACTGGCCAAGTTTCAGGAGACCAAGCGCCTGCAGGAGGAACAGTATTTGGGCTTCATGGAGGAACTCAGATCCATCAATTCCACCCTGGGCACCATCGTAGGGGTGCTGAAGGGAGTACTCAACACCAGGAGGGACACTGTGGCACAACAAGGGGCCCCTGACACTAGCATGGACGATGAACTGCCCACCACCTCCGCCGGTGCTAGTGGACAGGAGGAACCACCACAGGTCCACCACACCAGCACCCCACTGCAGAGGGAGAACCACCCCGCAAACGGTCTCTGAGATCCCGGACAAAGACAGAGAACGATGCCAAGACCCCCGCCAAGAAATGAGACCACCCTGAATGTCATCCTTCTGTCCCACTTTGTCACCCAGTCCATCCTTAAACTGCCCCAGCTCCACTTCCTATGCCCATTTGGGCAATGCACCTGTGAGACTAATAGACTGGACTCTGCCATGGACATTTCTCCACCATCACCCCTCACCATTTTGCAACCCCACCCCAATATGTTGCACATAAATAAATACCCTTGAATCATAAAACAATGCGGAGTCAGTCTGTGATTTCGGAATAGTGTATTAGCAATTACTGTGGCAAAAAGATCTTTCAATTGTAACGTAAATATACCTATGTCACACAGCTCTAGTCCATGAGGAATCAAAGCAGATGTCACAAAGTGGGACCCACATCTGTGAAAGTGTAAGGGAAAGTGACAACTCAGTGACCATACACTGGGTGAAAACGACAGACAGTATAGGTAGTAGTGTTAAAGTACATGTAGTAGGCAAGTTTGTATTCTTACCTGTGTCTCACTGGAAGTATTGCTGGATCACCGAGTCCCTGTTGTCCATGTCCTCTTCTTCTGCTTCCTCGTCTTCATTGTCCACAGGCTCCACAGCTGCAACAACACCGCCATCTGGACCATCCTCCTGCAGAAAAGTCACCTGTCGTCGCAAAGCCAAGTTGTGAAGCATACAGCAGGCCACGATGATCTGGCACACCTTCTTTGGTGAGTAGAATAGAGATCCACCTGTCATTTGGAGGCACCTGAACCTGGCCTTCAGGAGGCCGAAGGTCCGCTCGATTATCTTCCGTGTTCGCCCATGGGCCTCATTGTAGCGTTCCTCTGCCCTTGTCCTGCGATTCCTGACGGGTCAGTAGCCATGACAGCTTGGGGTAACCAGAGTCACCTGCAAATGGCGAGGGACAACTGTTAGACACACACTAACCTGTAGGGATAACCCCAGATCCAGACAACCATTCCCACTGCCTTGCTTCCAGGTGCTCAACTAATAGCCACACATGGTGCCTCTGGAGTTGACCCATGACATAAGGGATTCTGCTATTCCGCAGGATGTAGGCTTCATTAAATGAGCCAGGGAACTTGGCATTCACATGGGAGATGTACTGGTCTGCCAAACACTCCATCTGCACATTCATGGAATGATAACTCTTCCGGTTTCTGTACACCTGTTCACTCCTGCGGGGGGGACCAAAGCCACATGGGTCCCATCAATGGCATCTATGATGTTGGGGATATGTCCCAGGCATAGAAATCACCTTTTACTGGAGGCAAATCATCCACCTGAGGAAAACCGATGTAGTTCCGCATGTGTTTCAGCAGGGCAGACAACACTCTGGACAACATGTTGGAAAACATAGGCTGGGACATCCCTGATGCTATGGCCACTGTTGTTTGAAATGACCCACTTGCAAGGAAATGGAGCACTGACAGCACCTGCACTTGAGGGGGGATTCCTGTGGGATGGCGGATAGCTGACATCAGGTCTGGCTCCAGCGGGGTACACAGTTCCTGGTATGTGGCACGGTCAAGCCTGTATGTGATGATCACATGTCTTTCCTCCATTGTCAACAGGTCCACCAGTGGTCTGTACACTGGAGGATGCCGGCATCTCCTCACATGTCCCAACGGACAGTGCCTGTGAAGGACAACAGCGCACACAGAGTCAAACAACTCAGAGGTACGTACCCACAGCTTACACAGAACATGAATCCTAATCTAGGCCTAGGTATGTGTGACGCACTTAAAAATGAAGCCATGTGGGTCCCTGAAATGGCGGCTGCCTGACCTCTAAAGTGGGACAGTGGTATGTGAGGTAACTGCGCTGGTGTTGTACACCGTCGCGGTAGGCGGTCGAAGACTGCGGCGCAATGCTGCATTGGTTAACATTGGACCCTATGGGTCCCAGGAGCCAATGACGATGTACGCCGGCGGTGACGGTATGCACCGCTGCGGACGTGACCGCCATTTTCTATCTGTTCAATCACTCGATACCTGATCTTCGACAGGAGAGGACCTACACTGCAACTGCTGCTGTGACCTCGGTCTGGAAGAGACAATGGCTCGAGTGTCTGGGGAAAGGGCCCCTGCCTTCACATTGGAGGAGTTGGAGAAACTCGTGGACGGGGTCCTCCCCAGTACACTCTACTATACGGTCCTCTAGACAAACAGGTAAGTACACTGGGAGCATGCTGTATGGGCTATGCCTGTGTGGAGTGGGGTGGATGTAAAAGGGGAAGGGAGATTGCGGAGTACATGAAACAACGGTGAGTGCATGTGCCACATGGCAAGGGTAGGGATGGCGGCCAATGACTGTGATGGTGCAGTTGGTAATAACTTTTCTTTTCCCCATGTACAATTCATGTAGGTCAGCGCCCACCAGAAAAAAGATATTTGGCGTGCCATTGCCAAGGACGTCCGGACCCTGGGGGTCTACCACAGATGGAGCACCCACTGCCGGAAAAGATGGGAGGACATTCGCCACTGGAGCAAGAAGACGGCGGAGGCTCA